>NW_022900936.1:46560199-46723440 GCF_012274545.1 Fukomys damarensis | reverse complement strand
CTCAATTATACACTGAACAGCAGACTGGAACCTAATACAGAAGTTTCTGGTAACATTGCAGGGGTTCCCAGTAATGACTGCCCCCCTTGGGGCTTAAACCACAAATAATCACCTACTCAATAAGACTGCTGAAATTGGAAGAGGAATCTAGACAACATAGAGTAACAAGTGATAAGGACATCTGAGAGGACACAAAACCCAAAGAGGTACATGCTTCTGACATGAGAAGGTAGTAAGCTGGGACTAAAATACAGGGTAGTCACTCTAGGTCAAAGAACATTAGTGCATCTAGTTGCTCCACACCCTTTTTGAACAAGCAAGCTTCATGATGCTGGACCACAGTGTTAAAAGAAATCCTGCAAGAAATAGTTAAATACAATTGTTGGTTTACATAAACAAGAACTTTAGATATAGAACTTTGGGAGTGTGTCAAAAACAACATCCAGACAGTTCAATAAGGAAGATGTTAGCTCCCTTGAGACTTTAACTGAAACTTTGACAACTTGAAGCCTTGTGCACTTTATTTTGTGGCCTATACAACCAAGCATAGGAGCTGCTCAAACCTGTTCTGCAGCAATCAGCCACTGGTGAAAACTGCTTAGTTTCAGTTTTAGAACAACTGCTTGTCAAATTTGCTCGCTCTCACATACTTACCTCTCTCAGAAAATGTAATAATGTTATAGACAAACCCCAGTATTCCCCCTCTGGAGGAGGTCAACCTGCTTCCCCTTCTGCCTAAGGTACTAAAACCACTGGATGTCTGCAGAGGGGGTGGAGACAAAAACATGAGAACTATTTGGCTTTAGTACACCAGGATGTACAGGTGGAGTACCATAGTCAGACTCAGAAAAATCAGACAAAATTCACACTCAGATTGGAAAAAGCTAAAATGAAAAAAAAAAGTAATAGATTAAAAACAACCAGGAAATCTCTAAAAAATATAAAACAAAATAATGAGAAACATTCCTGGCTTTAAAAGCTCCAAGTTATCAGCCTAATGCTATCTACAAATGTCTGGAATCCAAAATGAAGCCAAAAAAACTACAGCCACATCTACCAGACACAAAGAGATTTTGCAAAACAACTCAAATTACAAATTTTAGCTAATTGATATCTTTGTTCCATTTGAGTTAATGTTTAAATGATATACTTAAAATATTTCTTGTACATTACAAAATCTTAAATTGTAACTATAGGATTAACTTGCTTTTCTCTCTACTTTGTACCTAAGATAGAAATTTATCTTAAGGTTATTGTCTATTGACAGCCAGTCAAATTAAAAAGTATAACAATCTGAGAACAGGAAATAAAGGTGGGGGGGGATTCAAGCAGCTGCTCCAGCTGAGCAAGGTGACATAGGCCTGTAGTCTCAGCTACTTGAGGGGCTAGGGTGCAAGGATCACTTAAGTCCAGAAGTTCTGAGCTACAGTGTACTATGCTGATCAGGTGTCCACACTAAGTTTGACCTCCTGTGAGCAGGGGACCACTAGGTTGCCTAAGAAGGGGTGAACTGGCCCAGGTCAAAAATGGAACAGGTCAAAACTCCAGTGCTGTTTGGTAGTGCGATTGCACCTCTAAATAGCACTACACTCCAATCTGTAAAATCTAGTGTGAGGTAAAAAAAAAAAAAGAAGAAGAAATAAAGTGTCAGTTTTTCAGAGAGAGCTTGAATAGACAAAGTGAAGTCTAATAAAAGGGGACATTTTAAAATTTAAACAGCTAAAGCTGTTACAGAAGGTTTACAGTAAGTAAGGTGGAAAAAATATTTTAAAAGACTACTAAGGTATATTTTTGATATAAAGGGATTTTGTATGCTTGTTTTACAAGGATAAAAAAGAGATACAAGACTAAAAAAAGCTTATACATGTTGATTAGGTGGGTAAAAGTAAATTATCACCTAATGAAATAACTGACAATGTGAAATAGGAAGAAAAGGGCCAAAGGTGTAGGGAAAGTGGGAAGGATAGGGGAAAGGTAATAAGAGAAAAGAAAAAAAAATGTGAGAAAATGAAAAAATGGAAATAAAATGTTTGTAAATGGGGAGAGGTGGAGGGGGTGAAAGTAGGGCAGGAACAAGGGGACAAAATGAAAACCAAAACCTGTCATGTAAAGGTGCAAGATCCCTGAATGTAATTGTACTGCATACCTAAATGTACCAATAAACTCAATTTTTGAAAAAGTAAACTATCAAAAAATATATATGTTTGCTTATTGGTTTCAAGTTTGCTATAAAATGTTCATAATAAAAGAAACCAAAAAAGACCATTATTTAAGGTCCACTTTAAAAATTGCTGTTACATTTACAGATATTTCATTCTTTCTGATTAATTACAAGAGACCTGTTAGCTGATATACAAAAAGTTTTGACTAGTCTTATTTACAATTATAAACCTAAAAATTATAAGAGATATAATTCAATCAGGCTAATATATTTGAGGTTTTTTTCACTGAGTTTATTGGTACTTTTTAAGTGTACAGTACCATTACATTTATCATTGGGATCTTGTGCCTTTACCTGACAGATATTGGTTCTCATTTTTCCCCATACCACAGCCCTCCCTTCACCCCCTCCACCCTCCCCTATTGACAAAGACTTTGTTTCTATTTTTTTCCTTTTCTCATATTTTTTTCTTTTCTTTCCTTTCCCCTACCCTTCCCACTTCCCCTACACCTTTTGCTCTTTTCTTCCTATTTCACATTATCAGTTATACAATTTGGATCTTATTTACACTTTCAGTTTTTCACATCAGAGAAACTATTCATTATTAATAAGACATGTGTGTGTCTTATTTATTTAACTTAAGAGTATGACCTCAATATGCATCCATTTTCCTATGAATGAATGACTAGTTTCTCATTCTTTATGGCTGAGTAATATTCCATTTTATAGAAAAAACCACATCTTCTTTGTCCAGTCTCCAATTGATGGGCAGTTGGGCTGTTTGCAAGTTTTAGCTATTACAAACCATGCTGCTATAAACATGGATGTAAGTATATCACTGTGGTATGATTCTTTTAATTCTTTTGGAAAGATAGCCAGCAGAGGGACAGCTGGGTCAAATGGAACCTCTAATCCTAGTTCTTTGAGTTTCTCCATATTGATTTCCATAATGGTTGCACCGGTCTGCACTCCCACCAACACTGGAGAAGGGTTCCTTTCTCCCAACAACCCCGCCAACATTTGCTATTGATTGATTTCTTGATAGCAGCCATTCTTTCTGGTGTGAGGTGAAATCTCAATGTTGTTTTCATCTGCATCTCTCAAATGACCAGTGAGGTGGAACATTTTTTCATATATTTATTTGCTGCTTTTACATCTTTGTCTGAGAAATGTCTTTTCATTTCAGATTCCTATTTCTGAATTGGGTCTTTAGTTTTGGGGGGCCTGATTTTTTTATCTATTCTAGATAATAGTCCTTTGTCTAAAGAGCAGCTGGTAAAAATTTTTTCCCACATTGTAGGTTGTCTCTTAGCTCTGTTGATAGTTTCTTTCACACTGCAGAAGCTTTCAGTAAGATGAGATCCAGTTTTTGATCCTTTGTGCTTCTTCCTGTGCTACTGAGGATTTGTTCATAAAATCTTTTCCTAAACCAATGTCTTCAAGTTTTCTGCCTAACTTATCTTCCAGCAAGTTTAGTGTTTCTTTTTTAATATTTAGATCTTTAATCCACTTGGATTTTAATTTAGTGCATGGTAAAAGATAAGGGTCTAGTTTTAATCTTTGGTAGCTTCAAATCCAGTTTTCCAACACAATTTATTAAAGAAACTATCTTTCCTCCCGGGAGGGTGGTTAGCTCCTTTCCAACAATGAGGTAGCTGAGTGTGTCTGGAGTTATTTCTGGGTCTTCTAAAATATTCCACTGATCCTCAGGTCTGTTTCTTTGCCAGTACTATGCTGTTTTTATCATAGTGACTTTGTAGTATGGTTTCAGTCTAATATATCTGAGTACACTCTAGTTTTATAAATAACTTGTCTTATATGTTTGTTTGTTCAATCATACAGCTATTTGTTTGAGATCAACAATATTCTTTTACTTTTGTCTTTTAAATAAATTGTTAAAATATTTGCCTATAATTTAAATTGGTTATTAAAGTTATTAAGTTAGAAGGTTATTAAAGTTAGACATGCTTTTTTCTCCAGGTTACTGACAGATCACAATAATATTGAGATTAGTTTTACAAATATAATATATATTGTTGTCTAAATATATCACTCCAAAACTAATTGGATATGAATCATATATTAACTGTTACATTCTGGTTTTTATATGTTATTAAGAAAAACTTTGTCAAGATAATTAAATAGAGATGCTTAGGTTTGGAAAAACTACCAAATAAGATTCCTCTTGGAAAATAAAGGAACAGCTACCCACAAAACAATTATTCTAGTCTTTACTCACTAGGGGCACCCCAAAAGTTTCCATTGGTTTATAACACTGACCCTGATTGTTTCCATAGCTTTATAAGAAAGTTACCTCAATAAATATTACTTAAATATATTATTATAATATTTTTACATTGGTCATCATCAAAGGGTTAAGTTCTAAATGTGTTACTATGATATTGTAGTATCATCAAAAGATTAAATTTTCTGTGGAAAAAAGAACAGGGTTTTATTAAAAAGATACTTTTGGTACTAACTAAATCAAAGGATATAAGGCTTCATATAATTGTGATACTATGGTTAATTTTCTGATGTACTAAATGTATTTATGCTTTCTGACTATAAAGGTTTTCTAATATATTGTTTATAGTGATAACCTTTTAATTCAGGTATTTTTTGTCTTTCTCTTTACTCCAGCTATTTATGATAACAGGTATATTTTAGACTGTTATATTTTCACTCAAAGGATGTTCTAACTAAAAGGTAAATTACTCACTATAATTAATAACATAGGGTCAGAGTATGCTTATTTTTCAATAGAAAACAAAAAGATGCTGTGGCCATCATCAACCCAGAATGTATGATCATAGACTGAGATGACAGATTCACTGCAAGCAACAGTATGTGACACCCCTGATGACAGGCATACAAAGGCTGTATCTGAGTGACTGCTCTTGCCTGGAATGGCCCTCAGACTTCTGGAGATCACCAGACTGGTTGCACTGCCTGCTGATGAGACAGAAAAATAAACGGGCCCCAAAGCCAATCACAGCTCACCCTGATACAGCCGCTGCCATTTTAACAAAGAAAATGTTTGTTGCTATTTTAAGCCAATAAACTTTGAAGCACTTTTTAGGCTATGATAAATATCTACAATTCTTATTATTCTTCACAATTTTATATTAATCTTAATATTTTCATATTAAAAATTTTCAACTTTCTCAGTAGTCAATTCAATATAAGGAGAATTTGTGGAGAAAAGTGTTATCTTTAACATCGTTCTTTCCAAAAATGATGTGTTTCCTCATCTACTGTTTACATCCTTCATTTAGTGTTATGATAAAATATATATATATATATATATATATATATATATATGTATGTATGTTATCCTAAGAAATTTCTAGCTTCTCTTGCTATCATGAATGTTGGATATTTTTCCTATGAGTTATACATAACTAAACAGCAAAAGACTCCAAATTTAATGGTGTAAAATGATGGTTTATTTCTCAAAGTTTTTGTTAATTAGAAATTGGTACTAAATACGACTGATA
The DNA here is from genome assembly GCF_012274545.1 of Fukomys damarensis. Taxonomy (NCBI): domain Eukaryota; kingdom Metazoa; phylum Chordata; class Mammalia; order Rodentia; family Bathyergidae; genus Fukomys; species Fukomys damarensis. Next base: position 46,717,782 of record NW_022900936.1, on the reverse strand, counting down.
GAAACAGGTGCTATTACCATCCTCATTGACTTCACACATGTTGCTGTGGTGAATATACTGGGATTTCACTGTCCAAGGTGCCCTTGCTCAGGTGCCTGGGAGTAACAGGAGTCACACAGGAGTGGTCCTGTGTAAAACAAGTTATTTTAGCAGACATCAGCTGAGCCAGCTCATTTCTACTCCATGTGGCCTTTGCCCTCCACTAGAGATTGGGTTTCTTTATATTATAGAGTAATGCTTCAAAAGACAAAGAAAATGCTGTGAGGTCACTTGAAACTGAAGTTCAAAGTTGTATAATATCAAGTTATGTACATTCTGTTAAGCAAGACCAAAGCCATCCCAGATTTATAACAGTAAAGATACTGATGTCATGGTCATTGCAAAGAGCTGAAATAATCTTGGGTGATCCTTAATATCTCCCATTTGCCCATTACATTTATAATTTTCTATTGCTGATATAATAACAAGTTTTTATTTGTACATATTAATCTTAAATTACACCAAGCTACTGAATTTCTTTTTATTTACAATATTTAAAATGTGTAAGCTCTTGGATTTTCTGTGTACAAAATCAGGTCATCTGAGAATAATGACAGCTTTCTCTTTCAGTCTAGAATCCATATTTCTTGTTTTATTTTCTCATTTATCATACTAGCTAGAATCATCAATACTGTTGTTGACTATAAAATATTTTCATCTTCTTCTAGATGAGTAAGAGTATCTTTAAGTGTCTTTAACTGATTTATAACACATTTCCTCCTTGCTCCCAACACAGGACATGAAATTCAGTTAACCAAAACTCTTGGCTCATAATATCTTTCTTATTACTGGTCCATAAACAGCCCTGTTAACTTTGATGAGTCTGATTCTCCTACTCTTTATCAAAAGTTTAACTGTACATATTGGACTAAATAAAATTTCTCCTTTGCATCTATTGTGTAGCCTTCCTTTAATCTATTTGGTGTTACTTTTTGTTGTTTTATATTTCTGAACTAAATCTTGGTCTTTTTGGAATATCTGTTAGAATATATTATAATTAAGTTATATATATTCACTTAGATTTTTCCCATTTACAGTTTTGCTTTAAATTAATTGTCTTTCTATGGCCTTTATTTGGATTTTGTTATCGAAATGTCTTGTGCTTATTAAAGGAGAAATGGAGATGGAGATAAATTTTATTTTGAAAAGTAATTAGCACACTACTTATGCCTTTGATGTTGTTTCCTTGTCCTTGAAAATTTTTAAAAGAAGAAAGACAATCTATATTGGATGGTTTAGGTATATTTCAGTCTTCAAGTAAAGATTAATCTTCAATTATATCTGATTGCTCAAGGAATTTTGTTCTAATATATCATACTTCAGTCAATTTTGTATCAAGTTGTCCTAAATAATAAGATAGAGACTGGATAAGCAGCCAGAACAACCTGCAGACATTAGTTAACTAAAACTACTATACTATAGTTTTAATCATCATTCTACAACTTTAGTTCATTAAATTAACTAGTCATTATTCCTTTAAAAAACAATTATTTTTCTACCTAGAATATGATCTAGATAGCTATTTAAGATTATTCATTTTGGGCTGTAATTTCTTCCTGCCAAAAAGATCTCTGTACCTTACCAAAAATGTTTACAATTAATTATAAGAAAGCACTACACAGAAATTATAGCTTGCCTCCTTCATGTTATAAAATGACTTAAAACAAATTATATGCTTTAATGTTTTTAGTCTTTACTAGATACAAAATTAGCAATTGTTAAGGCTAGTGTTTAAACGTTCCCCCAAAGCCTCATGTGGCTTTTTCAGGGGTGGCTGGATCTAAAGTATGTGACACTGGTATTGATTGACAGTACAGTGCTAGGATTAAGGGTGTGAGTGCTATCTGCCCTAAGGGTGGGTAGCATGGATAAGATTTAACTAATGGTCTACTTGTAATGCCCAGCTGAACTGAATGATCATGGTCTGGGCAAGTCTGAGTATTGTTGTCAATAGCCATAAAAAGAGAACTGTGGAAAGATCTTGACCTGTTGATTTTCTAGGAGAAGCTTGCTGTGAATGGTTTTCCTGAAGCAAACTGGACTGTTCTTATTGGAGAAGGAGCTTGGGGCCTCGCTATAACTGGAAATGGATGCTGTTTTCATCAGGGAAACTGATCTTCACCATGAACATCACTTCCTGGCTCCAATATGGATCCCTCAGGTTGGTGGCACAAATTCTTCCTCTCACTGGTATAGGTTTTCTGGCTTCTACTGCTGACCTTTGGGCCTTCCAGGTGCAGATCCTCAATACAAGCATGAAACATTGCTTGTGATCTCTAGGTCACTGGCTGGACTCATGGAAGTCATTGCCTTGGACTCCTAGCTTTTATCTGGATTTGTGTGGGACAATGCTGGGTCCCAGACCCTCAACTGAATTCTTTGGGCCTCTAGTGTGAGATTGATCTCTTAAGCACTTTCCATTTGACTTTTTGGATAATTATCATAAAATAATCCTATAAACTATGTGTCCTGTAGTAAACATATTCTCTTGCCAAAACTCTGACTACAACAGGACAGAAAAAGGCTTGTCACTTGCTTGCTTTGCTACCTTTTGCCCACCGTGAACTATTTCTTCTCTGCAATTCCCCTCTGCCATGCCACTCTGCCTTGGAGCCAGCTGATAATGGATGGAATCTTCTGCAAACTGAACTACATAAACTTTTCCTTCTTTAACTTTGTATGTTAGGTATTTCAGCACTTCTGTCTCTTTCCTATAGACAGAGTTTGAGTTGGAATTGTGATTTACTTAAAAGTCTATGGAATTTGTGTATAAAGACTGATTCCGGTCTCTGTATTTCTATAAACTATGTCACTCAATTTATCTATCCTCCAATTGTAGTAATAACATCTACTTACATACTCGTAAAGTTGTCATAAGAAGTAGAAGAATGATGGGGAGGGGAGGAGGGGGTGAAGGGAGGGCAGGGACAAGGGGAAAAAATGAGAACCAAGACCTGTCATGTAGAGGTACAAGATCTCAATAGTGAATGTAACTGTACCATATCCCTAAAATGTACCAATAAACTCAATTAAAGAAAAAAAAAGTAGAAGAATGAAGTATACGAATATTACTTACAACATATAGAGCAAATTCTAGGTTTTATTTCAGTAAGCAAAAATTTAAAATAATAGCTAACATTATGGAATCCTTACTCATGTGTAACAGGCTGAGAAATTTGCATATACAATGATATTTAATCCTCTAAGAAAACAGTGAGGTCATTTCTCTTGTTAGATGAGGAACTATAGGATTTTAAAACATTAACAATTTTTATCAAGAAAACATAGTTGTGTAATGGAGCCAAAATTTAATTTAGGCTTATCTGATCTGTTAACCTCTGATCTGCAAGAGAAAAGACCCGTAGGAATAATGCTACTAAGTATGATTGAAATACAAATTTAATGACTAGTAATTTAATTTTTAAATTCCCAGAGTCAGTCAACATTAAATAGGGGAATCTATCATATTCTCATTTTCATCTTTTGTAACCTCATAGAGTTCAGGATGTGTGTTTGCTTCTGCAAAATTACTCTTCATCCTCCTTTGTTATCAGGAATTCTGGCCTGTGTGGACAACATCAACCGTCTGCCTTGCTGTCTGACTCTCCTTGAGTTGAGCCAGTGGACATCACAGGCCAACATTTCTGCATTTGACTTAAACTTATAAAAATTTTCAATAAAATATGCTTAAATTTGCAGTATTGCCCAGAGGTCACATATCTTCTCCTTTCTTTTTTTTTTCCTGTTTTTTATTATTGTACCTCTTAAAAACTTATACTTTCAGAAATGTAATTAGCATAACTGGCAAATTATGATATTTTAAAAATACATATCAAAGCCATAATTATTTTAAATTCTGAACTCAGTTATACTTGGAGATATGACTTAACTATAAATTCAATTAAGGATGTGTGTTTTGCTAACATGAGATACATAGTAAATAGAATAAAAGAAGCAACAGCTTACTCTTCACTGGTCAAGTCAGACATTCTCTGTGAGCTCATATTCTTAAAAGGTCATAGACAGATCAGATTATTTTCAGAGAAAAGGGACCAAAATGATATTTTTAAAAGTGAAATATGCCATATGAAGTAGTTCTGGAAGATAGAATTTTGAGTGAGATTAGGAAAAGATATTTGTCCTTGGGCTTTAAAGATAGACATATTAAAAGGGAATTATCTTTGTTCCAAATAGACTAAGAAGTATAATAGGAGCTTTTTAGGTAATAAATAGGGAATGATTGTTTCCAGCTCAATACAAGAAGTTTGAGCTAACACCATTAGAAGTCAGATCTGTCTGATAAACTGAGGGGACTTGTCTAAGTCCACTTGCAAGAGAGGATAAAGATTACAGGATCTCACCAAGCTTTCTTCAGTTGAAGGGAGGGTGGACTGTAAGAACTGAATAATGCTATCTCCTGCTGTATCCCTTCATGAACTCATGACTGTATGATAGGAAGGAAAGATGGGTATTAAATATGCACATACATGAACAACAACCAAAGGTACCAGTTTTTGATTAAAATTCTGTAAGACTTTGGGGCAAATAAGTCCTACTTGGAGCCATTCTGAATAGGACACATTAAAAGGGGGAAGCTGTTTTTATTATCCACTCATAACAGAATAAGGAAGACATAAGACAAGGAACAGAGGCTGCTTTGTGGTAACTGAATGTGACTCATTCGCCTATCAGCACTCTGTGTACATGTCAACACATTGGGAGTTGGGGAACATGTTAGTTTAATGGAGTCTTATATCATCAAATGAGACATGAAAAATTAAAACTCAAGTTACTTTAAGAAAGGCTCTTCTACTAATGTGAAGTATCAAAATTTGGAATATGTTACCTACAGAATACTGCCTTTGATATAAAAAGAGCCCCTCCTCATATCTCAAAGTCTGAGGCAGTACAAAAAAGATAACTTAATTTATCATTGTTACTTCAACTCAATTCCAAACAACAATGAAGAACTACTTAGCAGATGTTAAAAAGTGGTGAACACACCTCAGAGAAATGGTTTATTCCAAGGATAAAGGAAAAAAACATAAGAAATGCTTATCATATTTTGCATGTATGGAAAATTCAATAAGATAAAGCATTTTGAAAAGGCACAAGAGCTTCAAAGAGCACCCAATAATCAAAGTTTGAAAAAAAACTTAACAATAAGTTAAATAATAGCAATACTGCTTTATAATTCTACAATAAAACTGACAGTGCTTGATTCAGCAGCACATATACTAAAATTTGAATGGTACAGAAAATTAACATATATGAATCTATTTTAATATATAAATAAATGACTGTAGAAGCAAATAAATGAGAGTGAAGGTAAATTCTTCCTTATGAGAGTATTTCAATTAATAAATGGAGAATAACCATCAGACCACGAACAGATACTCAAACTAACAGGAGAAAAGTTAAGTAGAAAACAATATTTGTATATTCTAAAAGTAGCTTCTCTGAAACTGAGTAATAAAAGGGGGAAATAGTAACCTTCTCATGGAGATCCTGGCACGCATTATCTTCAAAGTTCATAGAATATAATATTATATACAACAAATATATATAGACCCTTGACCTGCAGGGCTGAGAAGGGCACATCACATCTGTGGTATCTTTTCCAGTAAAGCATAACTTCAATCTAATCATGAGAAAACATCAGATCAGACAGCAATTTGAGGAATATTCTACCAAAATAACTGACTAGTAATCTTCCAAAAGACAAAGAAAAACTGAAGAACTGTCACAAAGTGGAGGGAATAAAGAGACATGACACAATCAGCACTCACCTCACAACACAACATATAATGCCTATAATGCCAGAAGTATGAGGGATTTTTCCAAATATTTTTTCAGTAGACACCACCTAGATGTCTTATAATTCAATCCAAAGAATATATATATATAGAGAGAGACTAAACTCAAGTCAACTCTAATTCTTTAATGATCTACTTGTACTTTGAATCCAGTCCCACAGGTTGAGGGCTCAGTTCCACAATTCTGCCCTTACTTCAGATGACATTTCAGTGGTGGGTTGTCACCTGTACTTCTGACTACCACCTATGAATTGGACTATATTTAGTAGGGTCTGGTAGTGCACACCTGTAATTGCAGTGCTTGGGAGGCTGAAGCAGGAGGAATGCCACAAGTTTGAGGCCAGCCAGGACTTCATAATAATTTCATGACCAGCTTGAGCCACATGGTGAGATCCTGCCTCAAAAAAAAAAAATCCAAAAAAAAAACAATTAGAGCATCCATGATGCCTTTCTTAGATGCAATTAACTCACTAAGATGTCTCACACAACTTAGAAGACCCTTGATCATATTGGCTTATTATACTGTCTTAGGATATGATAAATTATATAGATAAACAAGAGGATAATGTATGTGAAAAGGTGCCTGGAGCTTTCAATCCCCTCTCCAATTGCACCATCTTGCAGGTACCTCCACAGGTTTAAAATCTGAATACTCTCCAAATCCTGTCATTGAAGTTATTTTACATAGATGTTATTATATAGGCATGAGTGATTACATTATTTTCCCATTAAGTTTATTGGTACAGTTTAGGTATATAATACAGTTACCTTCACTGGGATCTTGTACCTTTATGTGATGTATCTTGGTTCTTGTTTTTCCCCATTCCTCTGCCTTCCCTTCACTCCATCCTTCTCAATTTACAAAAACTTTGCTTCCATGTTTTTCCTTTTCTCATATTTCCCCTTTTTATCTTTCCCCTACCCCCCATGTCCCCCATTCTTTTATACCTTTTCCTCCTATTACACAATATCAACTATACATTTTGATCCTTATTTACATGTGGTGATCAACTCAACTTTTGGGCCACTCCTGGAGGAAAGAGATAGGAAAAAGTAACCTCATTAGGAAAAAAAAAAAAAAAAAAGAGGTCCTTATCATCCAGGGAATTCCAAGATATTTAGAAACTGTGTGTCAAATTCTCCTAACATCCAGGAAATGGTAAAGATCTTAGGAACTTTATGTCAGGAACTGAGGTCAAGGACCAAATATTTGAAGAAAATTTCTCCTAGCAACCCATCCATAGGAATTTTACAGGCTTTATGTCAAGAACCAGGGGCAGAAATGTATATTCCTTATTATATATTATATTACATACCAACTACAGTAGTTGGTATTCTTCTCTTCCTCTTGACTAATGGTTTTTCCTCTATGAGTTTTCTGAACCTTAACAAATCCTAAATTGATGTCACCAGAGTTATTTTCCTAAAACAGAAATCTAATCACTTCCCTCTTCTGTTCATTGACTTTCAAAATTATTTTATTTGGGAAAAACCCAAATTCCTTAGCATAACATAAAATATCCCTTACTATTACTATTGAGCAATAAGCAATTGTGAAGAAAAAAACTAGTGAGAAAAGTAGTAAAATGCACATAAGTGCTATAGTTCTATTATTAGTAATTTAGCTTTAAACTCAATTTCTTAGTTTCTATAATTACAATATGGTTATACAAAATGTTAACAAAGGATATATTGAACTCACTAGGCTTTTTTTTTTTTTTTGCAACTCTTCTGTATGACTACAATGACAGCAAAATAAAGAAGTTTTTAAAAATATGATGAGTCCATCTTGGAATTCTTAGAAAAGTAAGAGTAAAATGCTGAATAAAAGCAGCACACCCTCACTAGTCAGTAGGGAAATAGTTCCAAAAACATTCAGAGAAAACATAGACATGATCTCATATCCAGAGATCCTACTGGAAGAGTGACTCAGCAAAACCATCTTCTGAATACATCTTCCTGCCTCTTCCTTTGCCCTATAACCAATGAGTCATCTAATTCTATGAGTTCTAACTCCTCTTTTATTTTACTCTGCACTGCACTAATTGATACTCTCATCTTTCTATTGAGTAATGTTTTTTCTTACACAAGTTTCCTGAAGTCTAACGTATCCTAAATTGATGTGACCAGAGTTATTTTCCTAAAACCGGAATCTAATCATTTTCCTCATCTGTTTATGAACTTTCAAGATTATTTTATTTGTTTAAAAATACAAATTCATTAGCATAACATACAATAGCCCTTACTATTTACCCATTCCTAAATTACAGCTTCCTCTCTGATCATTTCTCCAAGAGCTGTTTCATATCCAGATTCAGGACTATATATGAAGTCCTAAACAAATCATCTATTTTGACCTTTGTTCATGTTATTTGTTCTGAAAAGGACACCAGTTCTTTCTTCTGCAAACTGTTAATCATTCTCACTGAAACATTATTATTATTCCAGACAGACTACTGTGATGCTTTATAATCTTCCTACCTCATAAATTTTTACCTGCAAGAATAACAAACCCTGTTATTCCATGCTTCTCCAGGACATTATGAACTACTAATAATAAGCATATACCAGGGTGAAGGGAGGGCAGGGACAAGGGGAAAAAATGAGAACCAAGACCTGTCATGTAAAGGTACAGATCCCAATAATGAATGTAACTGTACTGTAAACCTAAAATGTACCAATAAACTCAATAAAAAAGCATATACCACATATCACAGGCCTTATGATATATAAGCTACCAGCTTGATTCTATTAATAGCATAAAAATCCTTTAATGTTAATGTTTATGTTTAATTCATTTAAGAATCCCCAGCCCTGGTTCAACACCTGGCTCCTAAGGGTCCACTAACACTATTGCTTAGATTGAACTGAATTAAACTACAATCATATTTAATTCCCAAGAAATGCAAAAGGAGTAGCAATTAAAGAAAACATTTTTCTCTACATAATGTTATGGGGCTCAAATTTTTAACGACAGAAAAACACAGGGAGAGGGAGGTAAAAAGCCAATGATCATAGTTAGACATAAGAGAATGATATAGAACTACAAAGGTACTATTAAAAATGCTACTAAAATATATATATAATGAGGATGACCCAGGATTGAAAGCAAAATTTACATTGACATCAGAAGAGGCACTAATGACTAAATAAATTTCAATAATAATAAGTTTTGGGAAGATAATAATTATGTCAAAGATGAAAGATAGAGCACAAAAATTTTCCACTTGTCTTTTCTCCTCTACTAAGGAGAACGATGTTCATTACACAAGATACAGAAAAATTTTGTTGCAGGAAATTAAACGATTTTGCTTTGAAAGAAATTATATTACTAGATTGTATTATTCCAGGATATAAAGACAATTTTCTGATATGAACAACTGACATAAAATTACTGTCAGTCTTTTATCACAAATTATGAAGGATGAAATTGTGCAAAGGTCTGGAAATAGAAAACTTCTAATTAAAAAAACAAAAAAGAGAAGACAGAAGGTATGTATGAAGAACCAAGAGTGTATCAGCTCAACATTGAATGACAACTGACTTATTTAATTTACTTGATAAATTTTTTATCATATATTCAAAGTTGTGCTGTCCTACATGGCACTTGCTCACAACATTTCTTTTCTATTTCTTTTCTTTTATTGAGTTTATTGGTACATTTTAGGTATACAGTACAGTTACATTCATTATTGGGATCTTAGTATCTTTATATGACAGGTCTGGGTTCTCGTTTTTCCCCTTGTCCCTGCCCTCCCATCATCCCCTCCTCCCCTGCCCATTTCCAAACATTTTATTTCCATTTTTTCATTTTCTCATATTCTTTTCTTTTCCCTTATTACCTTTCCCCTACCTTTCCCACTTTCCCTACACCTTTAGCCCTTTTCTTCCTATTTCACATTGTCAATTGTCTCATTAGGATCTTATCTACTATTATAGTTTTTCACACCAGAGAAACTATGGAGTATTTACACATCTGTGACTTATGTATTTCACTTAGGAGTAATACCTCAATATGTATCCATTTTCCTATGAATGAATCTAATTTCTCATTCTTTGTGGCTGAGTAGTATTCCATTTAAACTTAATTTTAAAATTTTAAAATCATGTGCTGACTTGTGTTAGCCATATTTGTAGAGCTACTGATTCCCATATTAGCCTATAAAACATTTCCATCACTGCAGAAAGTTCCATTGGACAGTGCTATTAAAGTCATTACTAAACATTAGGAATCAGCATACTTTACTGAGAGTGTTACAACAAACTACCAAAATGTCCATGCTTTCAAAGTGTTGTTACATCCTCAGAGATAGGAAATACATAGGTATAGACTATCTGAGATGCTGCTAAATATTCAACAAGTTTCTTATGAAATTCTAGTTGATAAAAAAGCAGAAATATGCACAAAAAGTCTAACACAATTATACAACCAACTCTCCTCACAGTGCTGCTTAATAAACCAATAAATAATCTACTATCTTAATCCAAAACTTCACCATCAACCTTCTGTTCTTCAACATTTTTATCAACAATTTGCCTAGCAAATTAAAGGAATAATTATTAAGTTTTCCAATAACCAACTAATTGTGTGATTATGTTATAACTTTCTGAAAGTCAGTTTCCTAGGGAAGATATATCCAAAGCTTTTACAATACTATTCTTTGACTTGAAGTTCACTTCCTCAGGAAACAATCATAGATGTTTGCAAAGATTTAGCTCTACATATGTTAAGTGTCAAACAATAGAAGACATTACATAAACCATAATCTATTTGCATAGATTACCACTATACTTCTAATGAATAACAAGGCTACATGCTTTGTAAGTATTATAAAAATATTTCAAATAAAATGTGAATGAAGTGATAGCAAAAGCAAATTGTAAAAAAAATAAGCTATGTGATATAATATTTTGTAATTAATACATATGCATGATATGTGTTCATGTAGGAAATACATGTGGGAACAGAGAAAAATAGGCAGAAGTACAATAAAATGTAAATGATTTTTATCCCTGGTAATAAAATATATCTCAGTAATTAGTTAAGAGCCATCTTTGTTTTCTTCCTTTTGCTCATCTATACTTTCTAAATGCCTATCATTAGGTGGTTCTTTACCTCAAAAGCAGCATTTTGAACGAAGAAGATTGGAGATTATAAGTAATAAAAGAACAAATTTTCAAAAGGTAGAAAACACAACCAACAAGCTATAGCAACAGCTTAAAAATTATAAAAAGCAGTTTTAAAGATACATGTAAAATGTCTAAAAGTCCTCTAGAAATTATGGATTTGCCTAATAATAAGTTTGGTAAAGTAAACACAAAGTTTTTAAATGAATTGAGTAGTACAATTTTCAAAACAGTGAATATAAACTTAAATTATACTTACAGGGCTTTTTGCCCAAAGCAGGGGTCCTTCTATACTCAGGCCAATTTTGCCTTGTTAACTAAGCAATAGAGTGGAGCTTACCCAGAGATAGGTAACCTGAAAACTGGCTGAACTAAAACTTCTAAAACATAAGGAAAATTGTAAGAAAACATGTTTTTAGACCAAAATAGAAAAGCCACAGGAATTCTCTGATGGTTTCTCTTTGTGTAGTCTTGAGGATGTCACATGGAGTGGGACTAGAAAGCAGTTCAGGACACTGATGCAAGATAGTTCCAAGTGATCAGATTTCTGTAGTATGAGAGAAAAAATAGAGCAAGTAAAATATGCATTGATTTACATTCCCATCATGATAATAAGATGAGTAATTCATTGATTATTATGTAACCCCTAAAAATGTACAAATACTATGCCTCAATTAAAAACATATACTGAAAGCACAAAAACTTTTTACAGAAATATTTATTATAGTTTTATTCACAATTGCCTAAACTCACACAATGAAAGTTCAATTGAATTTTAGCACTGAACAATGGAATATTATGCAAAAAAGAAATATAAAAACTATAAAAATACATGAGGAAAACCTCAAGTGCTATTGTTGAGTAAAAAAACTCATTATGAAAAGTTTATATACTATATCATTCCAACTCCATGCATAACATTATAGAAAAAGGAAAAACTATGGAGTCAGTAAAAGATCGGTGGTTGCCAGAGGTTGAGGAAGAGGAAGGAATGAATAGGTGGAGTGCTCAGGATTTTTAGGATGATGAAACTGTTCTGCATGATACTACAATATAATACATGTTATCATGTATTTGCCCCATAAGCTATATAACAGCATGAAGCTTAATGTAAATGAAGGGCTTTGGTTCATAATTATGTGTCAACATTGGTCCATTGGTTATAACAAATGTATACTCTGATGTGGGATGACAGGTGAGTGTTTGGAGTGGGAGGATATGGAAATTTATGTTTACTTGCTGTGACCAAAAATGTCTCTTGAAAACAGTACAATCTATTGGCTTTTTTAATAAAGATAAAAAGACATTGAATTCCTTTCTGAAATAGTGTTCTGCCTGTCACTGTAAGAAAAATCTGGCAGAAAAAATTAAATCCTTTCATTTGTAGTAACATAGATGGAAGCAGAGGATATTATATTAATTGACATAAGCTAGACACAGAAAGGCAAGTACCATCTGTTCTTTCTCATATATAGAAGTTTAAAATTTTTATCTAAATGCAGAATAGTGATGGCTAGAGATAGGAAGGAGGAAATGGTTAAAGAGAGGGTAGATAATTAATACAGAAGGTGGTCCCCTAAAAGGAATAAGTTTGGGTATTCCATAGTATAGTGGGACAACTATAGTTCACCATAACATTATTTTATAAAGCTTTGGAAGAGAGGACCTTAAAGGCTCAAACATAAAGAAATGTTACAGAGATTAAAATGCTAATGACCTTAATTTGATAATTCTATGCATGTTGAAATATCACAAGGAATTCCATTAATATGTGCAAGTAATACATATGAACCAAAAAATAAAAAGAATTTTTGGAAAGTAAAAGTTGAGAGAATAGCTATTAAGAACACTAAAAAAGAAACATTGGAAATACGAAGATTTATTTCTAACCTATACATTACCTCCCATCTCTTAAACCATTTATTCCCTCAGCAAATATTTCTTTAAAACTTTCTACAATTATTTTTAAGCCTGAGGTATTCATACCTCTGGGAATATATAATGGCAACTAAGCAGATGTCTAAAGAAACAGTGTAAACATCTTCCAAGAGCATTGATTTATTTGATTTTTAAAAGAAAAACAGAGATACATCATTATTTAGAACTCTACATACAAATAAATCTTAAAGAAAAAATAGCAGAAAAAATATCATGCATGTGTGAAATGCTTCTAAATCTGCCTGGAGTACTCACCGATGCCCAAGGAATACAGATTCATATGCTGTTAGAATGCTTTAGAGGAAAAGTCAGAAAAATGATGATCCCTATGTGCCATAACTACATGCTCTACAGGGAGGATTCATGGATGAAGAAAGTGGAGAGAGGTGGATGTTCTGAAGGACATTAGGCTCAGCTCCTTCTAAGCAGAAGAATGCTGGTCTCTTACAGAAGAGGAATACAATTTCCTATACTGGGCTTTGCTCATAACTGTAAAAATACTTGCCATCCAACACATCATACCAATCTAGAGATAGTGATTTCATAAAACTCCCAAGCAGGTGATAGTGCCCTACATTTGTATTCTAGTGTAGAATTGTGTTGTTAATCTTACTGGTTGTCCCTCAGAGGAAGATTATTTAAGTTAAAGCTTACTTTACCCATGGAAACACCATTTTTATAGGTATTCTACAAACAACTAAGTGTTCTCATTAATATACTTTTTATGTTTCCTTTGCTGAAGTATATTTGTGGCCACATAATATGTGCACAGAGAGAATAACTAAAATAACTAATTTTTCTTGTTGAAAAATGCAATATATTTTATACATCAACATGAAAAACAGAAACAATGAAAAAGAGAGCAGCACAAGGTGTGAGCATATGAATGAAAAACTTGAATATGTAAAACTGACTATCTTCCCCCCACCCCAGACTCTGAGGAGCTGAGCTTCAGAGGAGCCAAGCTGCATGGGCTGCCATTAGCACCATATCCTAGGCTTCTGAGGAGCTGAGCCATACAGGCACCTGCTGCACCACCCTGGGCCTCCCCACCACCACTTCTACCCTCTGTGCTGAGCTGGTACCTGGATTCACACCACAGAGGCACAGGAGGTCATAAAGGCAATTATTCTGAGTTCTAGAAGATTGAGCAGAAGTGAACAACAGAGAGAGACCTTCTCTGAGGCTCCTTGATGAAAACTGAAGCCCACTGGAAAAGTGAAGAAAATCTCTGCAGTAAAGGCACACCAAACCACAACAATTAGTAAGTTGGAGGAATCAACACCTCACATAGAACCTAGACTATCTTAAGTGGAAGGGCAACTGACTAGAACCTAGCAGAGTTCAACCCAGAAGGAGGTCAGGGAACTCAACTTGGGCCTTGAAGACAGAAATCAGTCTGAATCTCAATGGACTTCAGCTGGCTTGCTGGAACTAATTGACTTAGATCTGCACCCTGCTGCCCACTTTGTATACTGTGACTTACCCTGAAGGAGAACTTTTTTTTCAATTATACTTTTCTCTTTTCTTTTTTCCTTTTCTTCTTTTCTTTCTCCCTCCCTCTCTTCTCTCTCTCTCTCTCTCTCTCTCTCTCTCTCTCTCTCTCTCTCTCTCATTCTCCCTCTCTCACTCTCTCTGCCCTCCACCTTATTCTTCATCTCTCTTCCTTCTGGTTCCTGTTCTCCTATGTTGGATTTCTTTATTCTTTTTTAACTTTTCTTCTCTCTTTCTTCTCTACATTGTCATTAGTTTTATAGGAAAGTGAATAGAGTTTCTACCTTTCTTGATGTTAGTTTGCTCTGTGCTTTTCTCTCATTCTCCCTCTCTCACTCTCTCTGCCCTCCACCTTATTCTTCATCTCTCTTCCTTCTGGTTCCTGTTCTCCTATGTTGGATTTCTTTATTCTTTTTTAACTTTTCTTCTCTCTTTCTTCTCTACATTGTCATTAGTTTTATAGGAAAGTGAATAGAGTTTCTACCTTTCTTGATGTTAGTTTGCTCTGTGCTTGTCTTTGTTCTTTCATTCAGATTTTTCCCCTTGCCTTTAACAATTTCCCAGAGTTTCCATGATCTTCCTGTGTTCTCTGGCCTCATTTCTAACCTTTCCCTATCCTTCTACCTATCACTCCCTCCCCAACTACTTCTAAGGCCTCGTCCTGAAGGGTAAAGTTGCTATATTGAAGAGTTTAGCC
The DNA here is from genome assembly GCF_012274545.1 of Fukomys damarensis. Lineage (NCBI taxonomy): Eukaryota > Metazoa > Chordata > Mammalia > Rodentia > Bathyergidae > Fukomys > Fukomys damarensis. The sequence continues at coordinate 46,702,671 of NW_022900936.1, read as the reverse complement.
ACTATTAACATATTTTGGGCTGGCCCTTGTTTTTCTGTTTTGTTTTGTTTTGTTTTGTTTTTTTTGGCTTTTTGAGACAGGGTCTCAATATTTAGTAGAGGCTGATCTTGAACTCACTATGTAGCCCAGGCTGGTCTCAAACTCACAGCAATTTTCCTGCCTTAGCCTCCCGAGTTCTGGAATTACAGGTGTGCACCACCATGCCTGGCCCTCGATTTTGATATAATTCACATAGTTAAAGGTGATAGATTAAAACCTACCACAAATTGTCATTCTCTAAGCTGTGCTTCATGCTATTGTGGTTGCTTACTGTATAACTTGGGCTAAGGTGTTGTGATTAATCAAATCAGTTTTCTTCCTAGTATACTGAAAATAATATTGCCACAGAATCATTAGAGACTCAAAACCTAAAGACCAGCTGTATCTGGAAGATATCTCTGAGAAGCAATCATTCCATAAATGTTCTAAGTACAAGCAACAAAGATACTTTCAATAAGCAATACTGAAGTATCAACCCAGGAATTAAACCAAAACCATTACCAACAACACAATTAGAAATGAGAATACACCTCAGCAAAGTGCAAACACAGACTTGCAGCTCACCAAAAGCAAAATATTGGGATAATCGAGGTGGAAAAATCTGACAATTAACCACTTGGACAACCTGAACTGATAGCACAGGAAGCAAAAAACAAATAAATGAGGCTCTAGAAAAATTCAAAACAGAAATAATTTCCCAGATAACTACACAGATGGTGAGCACAATGAAAGACATGATTAGAAACTCCAGCACAAAAACAGAAAAATGAATTATCTCAGGACCATGAAGGAAGAAAAGAAATGTAAACCATAAATGCCCAGCATAGGAAAGAAATGGAATCTGTGAAACAGATTCAAACAGATATCCAGGGAATTAAAAACTCAATTGAAAGTATTCACTGCAGAATGACCCAATGTGAAGACAGAATATCAGGTGCAGAAGACAGGTTGAGGTTTGTGACCATGAAAAGAGAGATCTCTTAAAAGTAGTGAGGAAAAAAAAACTAGTGAGGGACCATGAGAAGTTGATACAGAAGCTCCTAGATGATGCAAAGAATAACATAAGACAGATGGAAGTCAATGAAGAAACAGGAGAGATTGCAAATAAAATTTTAAAAATTGTTCACAGAATTAATGACAGAAAATTTCCCCCCCAAAGCAAAAGATTTTGATGTATAGATAAGTGAGGCATATAGGACTCCAACTATCCATGTTCAAAAAAAATTTACACCTAGGCATATAATAGTCTACATCATGGAACTCCAACAGAACAAAATATTAAAAGCAGTTAGAGAAAAGAAAGAAATCACATACAAAGGAAAGCCAATCAGAATCACAGCAGAATTTTGAACACAAACCCTCAGGTCAAGGAGAGCCTGGAGGGAGGTATTTCAAACACTAAAAGGAAAAACCTGCAACCTAGATTGATGTATCTTGAAAAAACATATTTCATAATTGATGGGAAAATAAGAAAATTTCATGACAAAGAACACCTGAGAAATTTCATGAATTCCAAACCAGCTCACCAAGTAATTCTAACTAATATCCTAGAAAAAGAAAATGAAGATCACAACTCCATGCAGCCCAATGACTAAATCCATCAGGCAAGACAAGAATTTAAGGTGGGGGGGATTTTTTTTAAAAAGCTGAAAACAGAAAAAATAACATGACCAGGATAGGTCAATACATATCAGTTATAATCATCAATGTTGATGGCCTCAATTCACCAATTAAAAGAAATCAACTTGAAGAATGGATTAACAAACAAAATCCAACAATACACTGTAACAAGAGATGCACTTAATTTGAAAAGAAACTCATAGGCTGAAAGTAAAAGGATGGAAAACAGTTCTCCATGAAACAGGAACCTGGAAAAAAGCAATGGTACTATGTTATTTGCAGAAAAAGTAGATTTCCAACCAAAAGTAATTCAGACAGATAAAGATTATTATATACTTTTGTAAATGAAACTATCCAAGAGGAAAAGATGATAATCATAAATATGTATGCACCAAATACTAATGCCCCCAACTATACAAAATGAATACTAATGGATATGAAAAAACAAGTAAGCACTAATACACCTGTAGTGGGGGACCTCAATGCTCCACTGTCACAAACAGATAATCTAGACAAAAAAAATCAACAAAAACAAAATACTATAACCAAGCTTTGAAACAAATGGACTCAATAGATATCTATAGAGTGTCCTACCCCAAAAGAATATCCATTCTTTTCAGCTGCACATGGGCCATTCTCCAAAACAGACCACATGCTAGTTAATAGAACATGTCTAAGTAAATGCAAATGAATTTAACAGATCTCCTGTATGTATATCATCAGACCACAGTGCAAATAAATTGGAAATTAATAGCATAATAAACCACAAGAACTCCACAAATACATGGAAATTGAATAACACTCTCATGAACAACCAATGAGTCACAGAGAGATTAAATAAGAAATTAGACAGTTTCTAAAATTAAATTATAGTGCCAATATAACATACAAGAATCTATGGGACACAATAAAAGCAGTTCTATGAGGGAAATTTATAATGGTGAGTGCCCACACTAGGAAAACAGAGAGATTTCAAATAAACAACCTAACACTGAACCTCAAACTCCTAGAAAAAGAAGAGTAAGCCAAAGCCAAAGCTCATACGAGAGGAAATTATAAAGATCAAAGCAGAAATCAATGCAATAGTGACTAAAGGAACTATACAAAAAAATTAATGAATAAAAGAGTTGGTTTTTCAAAAGAATAAATAAAATCAATAAACCCTTAGCCAAACTTATCAAAAAAAGAAAAGGCTCAAATCCATGCAATTAGGAATGTAAAAGGTGAAGTTACAACAGATCCAGCAGAAATCCAGATGATCATCAGTACCTACTTTTAGAACCTATACTCTAATAAAAAAGAAAACAGAAGAAATGGACAGATTTCTGGATACATATGAATTACTAAAGTTGAGAGAAATAAGATATAAAAATTCTAAACACCCCAATTACAATCAGTGAAATTGAAAACATAATTAAAGATTTACCAACAAAGAAAAGCCCAAGCCCTGAGGGCTTTACTGCTGAATTTTACAACACATTTAGAGAACTAGTGCCATTACTCTTTAAACACTTCAAAGAAATTGAAACAGAAGCAATACTTTCAAATTCATTCCTGGAAGTAGGTGTTACTTTGATTCCAAAAGCAGACAATGATCCAACCAAAAAAGAGAACTATGGGCTAATCTCCTTAATGATCACAGGTGCAAAAATCCTCAATAAGATACTGACAAACAGAATACAGAGTGTCATCAAGAGGATCATAAACCCTGACCATGTGGGATTTATCTCAAGGATTCACAAATGTTCAACATACACAAATCAATAAATGTATTATAGTATACTAACAGACAAGGGCAAAACCCATATGATCATCTCAATAGATGCAGAAAAAGCATGTGACAAAATCCAACACCGATTCATGGTAAGAACCTTACAGAAAATTTGAATAGATGGTCTTAGTCTCAACTTGATAAAGGCTATCTATGAAAAACCAACAGCCATCACACTAAATGGTAAAAAGCTGGAAAACTTCACACTAAAATCAGGAACAAGACAAGGATGTCCACAACCACCACTCTTGTTCAATATAGTTCTGCAAGCATTAGCCACAGCAATTAGACAAGAGAAAGAAATAAAAGGAATAAAAATGGGAAAGGAAGAAGTTAAACAATCATATTTGCTAATGATATGATATTTTACATAGAAGACCCAGAACACTCTACAAAAGACTGCTACATTTAACTGAACAATTCAGTAGAGTAGCTGGATAAAAGGTCAACACTCAAAAATCAAGAGCCTTCTTGTACACAAATAACAGAGTCACAGAGAGAGAAATTAGAAAAAAAATTCCTTTCACAATAACATCCCAAAAAGTGAAATATCTAGGAATCAATCTAATGAAGGAAGGAAAAGACCTCTATATTGAAAACTAGAGCACTCTGGAAAAAAAAAAAGAGGTTGAAGAGGATATAAGAAAATGTAAAGATATACCTTGTTCCTGAGATATCTTCTTCCTAGAACGAATATAGTGAGAATGGCCATACTTACAAAACTGCTAAATAGAGTCAATGCAACTCTGTTTGAAATCCCACAAGTGTATTTCACAAAACTAGAGAAAACAATCCAAATTCATTTGGAGCAAGAAGGGACCTAGAATAAAAAAAGCAATTCTAGGCAGCAGAGACATGACAGGGAGTATGACAATTCCAAACTTGAAACTACAAACACACTGTGATTAAAACACACACATGCACGCATGTGCACACAAACACACACACACACACACACACACACAGCATGGTACTGGCAAAGAAATAGATGTGTGGATCAGTGGAATAGACTATAAGATGCAGAAACACTTCAGAAATACTCAGCTTCCTCACCTCTGACAAAGGAGCCAATTGTCCTCACTGGAGGAAGCACAGCCTTTTTAACAAATGATGTCAGAAAAACTGGATTTCAACCTGCCCAAGATTTAAACTAGAACCCTATCTTTCACCATGCCCTAAACTAAAATTGACATGAATGAAAGATTTAACTATTAAAACAGAAACACTGACCTTGCTGGAAGATAAGTTACTCAGACAAAGGAATGCTTCTAGAATATATAACAAACTCAAAAAATCAGGACCCCCCCCAAATATAAAGAAATGATTCAAAAATGGGCATCTGAAATGAACAAAGAAGTAAATTCAGCAAATAATCATATGAAAAATGTTCAACATCACTGGTCATTTGAGAGATGCAGATGAAAACAACACCGAGATTTCAGCTCACCACAGAAAGAATGGATGCTATCAAGAAATTAACCAATAACAGATGCTGGTGTTGTTATGGGGAGTAAAGAGCACTTCCCCATTGTTGGTGAGAGTTCAGCTATGTGCAACCACTGTAGAAATAAACATGGATATACCTCAAAAAACTAGGATTAGAGGTCCTATTGGACCCAGCTATTTCTCTTCTGGGTATCTTCCCAAAAGACTTAAAAGAATCATAACATAGCTATATATGTACAACAATGTTTATAGTGGCATAATTTGTAAAAGCCAAAGTTTGGAAACAGCCAATTTGCCCATCAACTGGAGATTGGAAAAAGATGGGGTTTTTCTATAAAGTGGAAAACTACTCAGTCTAAAGAATGAGAAAAAAAGCGACATTTGTAGCTAAATGGATGCACATTGAGGCCATACTCCTAAGTGAAATAAATAGGACATACAACCCATGCCTGCACTGCCATCACTCCAGCACAAGGAAGGTAAGATTTTGGAAGTCCACTCTGAGATCTGCTCTCCCTCTGGCCAGCTTGGGCCCAATCTGTGGGACTGGGTAGCCGCGACCTCCCCAGCCAGCACCACCATGGCTCCAGTGCAAGGAAGGTGAGATTGGGGAAGGCCAATCACAGATCTCCCTCCAGCCTGACTGGGCCCAATCCGTGGAACCAGTAGCCATGCCCTCCCCTGCCTTCATTGCCATCAGCTCCAGCACAGAAGGTACTGCACCACTCCCACCAGACCTCCTGATTGTGCCAATTTCTTGTTTCTGTTCCTGCTCCTACCCTAACTCAGATTTCTTCTTTTCTCATTTTTTATTTTTTCTTTACGTTCTTGTCTTCTGTTGTTTTACCACACTAAAGGGTCAATAGTTTCAATGGAAAGTGAGCCCCTATTAATCTCAAGGGGATATATTCTTGTCCTTATACTTTCACTCTGTCTCTCCCTTTTGAATTTAAGTGTTTCCTAAAGATTTTGTGAGAATTATATGTCCTCTAGGTTCACTTGAAAGTTTCTCCAATTCTTTTACTTATCTACTCCTCTCATCTGAAATCTGTCTAAGCCCCAATCCTAAATGGTAAATATCCTATATTGAAATGTTTATTCACTGCAGACATGTTTCGGGCTGCTTCTTGATTTTAATTTAATTCACATGATTTAAAGGTGATAGATTAATGACTACCACAAGTGGTCAATTTGCAAATTGTGCTAACTCCCATTATTTTGCTTATTGTATCAATTGGGAAAAAGAGATTTAAAGGATAGATTAATGACTACCACAAGTGGTCAATTTGCAAATTGTGCTAACTCCCATTATTTTGCTTATTGTATCAATTGGGAAAAAGCATTGTGATTGATTTAATGAGTTTTCTGTGATATTATGAAAATGAGAATGTCTATGAGTCATTAGAGACTCAAAAGCTAAAGCACAACTATATTAGCAAGATTTAAGTAATACTCCAGAAATTAAACCAAGGACAAACCAACAACAAAAATAAAAATGAGAGAACACATAAGCAAGACACAAATACAGATTCACAGTTAACCAGTGGCAAACTGTAGTGCAAATGAGGATGAAAAGTCTGATATTGAACCACGAGGACACTCTGAACTCACAACACAGAACAAAACAAAACAATTCAATTTCACAGACAAACCTATAGATGGTGAGCAAATGAAAGTCATGCTTTGAGACTCTAGAACAGAAACTGACAAAAAAATAGATGAGCTCAAGACCATGATAGAAGCCATGAAGATCCAGCATAAGAAATGGAAACAATGAAAGCCCAACATAGGAAAGAAATGGAATCCATAAAACACATTCAAACAGATATCCAGTAGATTAAAAACTCTACTGAAAATGTTCACAACAGAATAAAAGAATGAGAAGATGGAATATCAGGTATAAAAGATAGGATTGCAGTCAGTTACCCTGAAAAGAGACAGCTATTAAAAACAGTAAGGGATGGTGAGAAATCGATCCAACAACTCATAGATGATGCAAAGAAGAATAGCATAAGACTGATAGGAATCCATGAAGAAGCAGAAGAAAATGAAAATGACTAAAAAAAAGCTGTTTACAGAAGTAATGACAGAAAACTTCCTAAACAGAGGGGAAGAATTTGACATACAGGGAAGTGAGGCAAACAGGATTCCAACTAGCTATGATAAAAAAAAATCTACACCTATACATATAATAAAAAATATCCCAGAAACCCAACAGAAGAACAAAATACTACAAGCAGTAAAAGAAAAGAAACAAATCACATGCAAAGGAAAGCCCATCAAAATCACAGCAGACTCTTCAACACAACCCTCACATCAGGAGAGCCAGGAGTGAGGAATTTCAAGTACTAAAAGAAAACAACCTCCAAACTAGACTGATGTATCCTGCAAACCTCTCTTTCAAAATAGATGGGGAAATAAAATACTTCCATGACAAAGAACACCTGAAAAAAATCATGAATACTAAACCAGCACTAAAAGGAATTCTAAGCAATATCCTAGAAAAAGACCATGAAGATCACAATACCATGAGGCCCAACAGAGCAAATCAGAGAGTCAAGGCAAGAAACTAAAAGGAGATGGCAAAAATTAAAAGAGTTGACAAAAGGACAAAAACATGACCATAATAAGTCAGTACATATCAGTTATAACCATCAATGTCAATGGTCTCACTTAACCCATCAAGAGAAACAGACTGGCAGAATGGATTAAGAAGCAAAAATCCAACAATATGTTGTATACAAGAAACATACCTAGTGCATAAAGAAGTCCATAGACTTAGAGTGAAAGGATGGAAAACAATTCCCCATGTGACAGGCACCCAGACAAAAGCAGGGGTAGCAATCTTATTCACAGAAAAAGTAAATTTCAAACCAAAACTGATTAGAAGAGACAAAGAAGGCTGCTACATCATTGTAAAGGGAACAATTCAAGAGGAAAATATATGACAATCATAAACATATATGCACCAAATATTAATGCCCCAACTATACAAAACAAATATTAAGTAACATGAAAAACCAAATAAACACTAATACAATTGTAATGGAGGATATAAATACCCCATTATCACAAATAGACACATCATCTAGGCAAAAAAATAAAAAACAAAATACTAGAACTGAGCCAAGATTTTCAATGCATGGACTTATTAGACATCTATAGAGTGTTCCACTCCACAAAATCAGAATATACATTCTTTTTGGCTACACATGAGTCATTCTCCAAGATAGACCACATACTAGCTCACAGAACAGGTCTGAATAAATGAAAAAGAATTGAAGTTATTCCCTGTATATTATCAGATCATAGTGCAATCAAGATGTAGATCAATAGCATAAGAAACCATAGGAAATTTACAAACACATGGAAATTGAACAACACTCTCCTGAACTATCAATGGATCACAGAGGAAATTAAAGAAGAAATCAGACAGTTTTTACAAATAAATGAAAATACCACTACATCATACAGGAATCTATGGGACACAATGAAAGCAGTTTTACATGGAAAATTCATAGCACTGAATGCCCACACTAGGAAAACAGAGCAAGCTCAATGAACAACCTAATGATGAATCGTAGACTCCTAGGAAAAAAAAGAGCAAGAAAAACCCAAAGCTCAAACAAGAAAGGAAATTATAAAAATTAGAGCAGAAATCAATGCAATGGAAACTTTAAAAAATGATACAAAAAAAATGAACCTAAGAGTTGGTTTTTGGAAAGAAAAAATAAAATTGATAAACCCTTAGCTAACCTTATCAAAAAAAGGAAAGGAAAGGCTCAGATCAATGCAATGAGGAATGAAAAAGGTGAAGTCACAAGAGATCCAACAGAAATGCAGAGGACCATTAATACCTACTTTGAGAACCTGTACTCTAATAAAATGGAAAACACAGAAGAAATGGACAGATTTCTAGATACTTATGAATTACCAAAGTTGAACAAAGAAGATAAAAACATTTTAAACACCCCAATTACAGTGAAATTGAAAATGTAATTAAAAACTTAACAACAAAGAAAAGCCCAGATCTGATTGATTCACTGCTGAATTTTACAAGACACATAGAGAAGAACTCCTGCCATTATTCCTCAAACTTTTCAATGAAATTGAAAGGGAAGAAATACTTCCAAATTCATTCCTGGAAGCATGTATCATTTTGATTCCCAAACCAGAGAAAGATGAAACTAAAAAAGAGAACTACAGGCCAATCTTCTCAATGAATGTAGATACAAAAATCTTTAATAAGATACTAGCAAACAGAATACAGAGGATCATCAAGAAAATCATACATCATAAATCCTGACCAAGTTGGATTTATTCCATGGATGCAAGGATGGTTCAATATATGTAAATCAATAAATGTAATATACTATATTAACAAAGGCAAGGATAAAAACCATATGATCCTCTCAATAGATGCAGAAAAAGCACTAGACAAAATTCAATCCATTCATGATCAATACCCTGCAAAAAATTGGAATAGATGGTCTAAAGTCTATCTATGTGAAACCAACAGCCAACACCATATTAAATGGCCAAAAACTGAAAACCTTCATAGTAAAATCAGGAACAAGACAAGGATGCCCACTATCACCACTCCTCTTTGATATATTTCTGGAAACATTAGCCATAGGAGTTAAGCAAGAGAAAGAAACTAAAGCAATAAAGATAGGAAAGGAAGAAGTTAAACTATAATTATTTGCTAATGATATGATACTCTACATTGAAGACCCAAAAAACTCTACCAAAAGACTTCTAGACTTAATTGACACTTATAGCAGAGTAGCTGGATACAAGGTCAACACCCAAAAATCAATAGCCTTCTTGTACACAAATAACAGACTCCCTGAGAGAGAAATTAGGGAAACAATTCCCTTCACCATAGCATCCAAAAAACTTAAATATCTAGGAATCAATCTAACAATAGAAGCAAAAGACCTCTACAGTGAAAACTATAGCACTCTGAAAAAAGACATCAAAGAGGATATAAGAAAATGGAAAGATATCTCCTGCTCCTAGTAGGAAGAATCAACATAGTGAAAATGGCCATACTACCAAAACTCCTATACAGATTCAATGCAATGCCAATTGAAATTCCAATGCCATATTTCACAGAACTAGAAAAAAGAATCCAAAAATTCATCTGGAACCAGAAGAGCCCTAGAATAGCAAAAGCCATCCTAGGCAACAGAGACATGGCAGCAGGTATAACAATTCCCACTTTGAAACTATATTAAAAAGCCACTGTGATAAAAACAACATGGTACTGTCAAAGAAACAGACCTGAAGATGAGTGGAACAGTTTTGTAGATACTAAAACAACTCCAGATGTACTCAGCTACCTCATCTTTGACAAAGGAGCTGGCTGTCCTTACTGGAGGTAAGGTATCCTCTTTAATAAATGGTGTTGGAAAAACTGGATCTCAAAGTACCAAAGATTATAACTAGAACCTTATCTCTCACCATGCACTAAATTAAAATCCAAATGGATTAAAGATCTAAATATTAAAACAGAAACACTAAACTTGCTGGAACATAAGTTAGGCAGAACTCTGGAAGACATTGGCATAGGAAAAGACTTTATGAACAAATCCTCAGTAGCATGGCAACTAGCAGAATTAATCAATGAGTGGGATCTTGTCTTATTAAAAAGCTTCTGTACTGCAAAAGAAGCCATCAACAGAACTAAAAGACAACCTACAATGTAGGGAAAAATTTTTACCAGCTGCTCCTCAGACAAAGGACTATTATCTAAAATATATAAAGAAATCAAAACAATCAGCCCCCAAAAAATATAAGGACCCAATTCAAAATGGGCATCTGTAATGAACAGACTTTTCTCAGACAAACAAGTAAAAGCCCAAGTAAATATATGAAAAAATGTACCATATCACTGGTCATTCGAGAGATGCAGATGAAAACAACATTGATATTCCACCTCACCCCACAAATAATGGCTGCTATCTAGAAATCAACCAATAACAAATGTTGGCAGGGTTGTGGGGAGAAATTAACCCTTGTCCATTGTTGGTGGGAATGCAGACTAGTGCAATCACTATTGAAATCAATATGGAAATACCTCAAAGAGCTGGGACTAGAAGTTTCATTTGATCCAGGCATCCCTCTGCTGGGTGTCTTTCCAAAAGAATTAAATAAATCATAGCACAGTGATATATGCATACCCATGTTTATAGAAGCGTAATTTGTAATAGCTAAAATTTGGAAACAGCCCATTGCCCATCAGTTGCAAACTGGGTACGGATGATGTGGTTTTTACATAAAATGGAATACTACTCAGCCATAAAGAATGAGAAATTAGATTCATTTATAGGAAAATGGATTCATATTGAGGATATACCCCTAAGTGAAATAAATAAGTCACACATGTGTAAATACTGAATAGTTTCTCTGGTTTGGAAAAAACTATAATAGTACATAAGATCCTAATGAGATAATTGACAATGTGCAATGGGAAGAAAAGGGCTAAAGGTGTAGGGAAAGTGGTAAGGGTGAGGAAAAGGTAATAAAGGAAAGGAAAAAATAGGAGAAAATGAAAAATGGAAATAAAATGTTTTAAAATGGGAAAGGGAGAATGGGGTGAAGGGAGAGCAGGGGCAAGTTTAAAAAGTGAGAACCAAGACCGGTCATGTAAAGGTACAATATCCCAGTAATGAATGTAACTGTACTGTATACCTAGAATATACCAATAAGCTCAATGAGGACAAAAATAAGACACACATATGTAAATACTAAATAATTTCCCTGGTGTGAAAATAGAAGTGTAAATAAGAATTAAAATGTACAATTGATAATGTTAATTAGGAAGAAAAGATCTAAATTGGGTAGGGGAAATGGGAGGGATAGGGGAAAGGAAAGAAGTGAAAGGAAAAAATATGAGCATAGGAAAAAATGGAAACAAAGTCTTTGTAAATAGGGATGGGTGGAGGGGTTAAAGGGAGGGCAGAGGAATAGGGAAAAATAAGAATCAAGATGCATCATGTAAAGGTACAAGTTCCCAATGATGAATATAACTGTATTGCATATCTAAAGTGTACCAATAAGCTTAATGAAAATAAAAATGATCTTGAAAAACATGTAATGCTGTAAAAATTAAAATATTCCTATTGCTATATTTCCATTAAAATATATTGAACCTCACTATGCAGTTATGTACTCTCCAAATCAGTGAGTGAGTTTAAGCATGAAAATATCTCATTGATGACCTAGGAAAATCAATAACCCTGAGGTGTCCTTGCATGCCCATTACAAATTCATATTTCCTCAGACCTCTCTGTTTAGTCAATAAAGAAATAGCTTTCCTTTTTTCACACACTAACTTAGTCTGAGAAACACTTTTCAAATGATTGCAAAGTTGAGAATAGAAAATTAACACCAATATGGAACTTTGGATAGCCAATGCCTTAAACATTTCAAGCTTCCAGATTAATTCATTTTTTTATTCATTCAAAAATATATATTATGCCTCTACTCTGTGGTATATATGGAAGGAGGACCACTTCCTACCAAGATCTACTGTACTTCATTCATTCTTTCTACAAATTTTCTTCAGGTTCCCTTTCAGATGTTCATTTTTGTCATTACATCTTTCAGGGAAAGGAATCAACTTAGAAAGTCAGTGATTTCAGTGCTGGGCTGATTTTACAACTCTAGGGATAGGAGGCTGGATTGAGGGAAGAAGGTGTCCCAGTCCAAGTTTCAGAGATAAATTCATCAGGATCCTTTCTTCCAGAAGGCTCAGATCTTTCACTCCAACAGCTCTAAGCATGAATACTGCTTATATTTACAAACTCCTAAAAGCAATTTTCTAAAGAAAGATAGCCTGGCACATTAAAAACTAGACTCCCTATTTTCAAGGGTTAATAAAAAGTTAAGTACACAAAATCTAGTGAATGTACTTGGCTTTCCCTGTATATTTGAATTTTATATTTTCATTTTATTGAAGTTATAGGGAGATTGCTTTGTTGTATTTTTTTTCTCAAAGCCACAGAAGCATTTTATCTACAGGGAATTCTGCAAAATTTGAATGAGTACTTCTGCTTAATGAATAAAACAGATAAAAAAGGTATTTCTACCTTTGGACTTTAGCTGTACTCAAGGTAAGCAATTATAACTGCAGCAAAATTTATTGTTGGCAGGTTTTATTTTGGTTTTTTGTTTGGTTCATTGGTAGGTTTTCGTTGTTTTTGTTTTCATTTTTGTTTTGTTTTTTTTTTTCAGTATGGGAAAGTTTTCATTTAAGAAAAGTAAGGCCAGAAGTAAAGTTTCTAACACAGAATGTCAGACATAGGGTAAGGAAGAATAGAATCAGTATCATTCTAACAGGGCAACTGCAAGAACATGCTATATTTTACAGAGAAAGATCTTTTGGACAACATGAGATGTATGTTGTTGGAAGTGTTCCTCCTTTCATTAAGGAAACATAAAAAATTTGAGCCATGAAGATTCAGACAGAAAAAGAAAGTCAAGCCTTCCAGCCCAATACCTTCAGATGCCTGGTTGTTTGAATATCTCAACAATTCCCTAGGGGAAGGCAGGATTTGTATGTTACATAGAAGTATATCAGTATAGTCAACAAACAACATATACAGAATAGATTGATTGCATCTCTAGGTGTTAAGAATAGCTGATTCTTAGAGGCCTAGCAAAGATTTTTTTCATTCATTAGAAAAAATATTTACTTAGCAATTTCTATGTGGCCCGTACTTTTCTTTCTAACTATATAGCAATGAACAGTCTTTCCTCCAGCAAGTCTACATTCTGATGGGGAAAATAAAGAGGAGTTAAAAGAAAGGGGGGCCAACCTGTAGCTTCTGGCAAAAGATACCAAGGTAACCCAAAAAACTATATCCAGCCCAGTAGATTCCACCATACCATCCTCCACTTTTCAGTTTTCCAAATGCCTATATACTGCAATTGGTGGAAGCCTCAAGCTGGATGTTTAACTTAAAGGCTGTTTTCCAGCAGCATGAAAAAATTGAAGTTGCCATTTAGGATTGTTCTTACATAAGACCAATACTAACCTCTGCACTTCTGGGTTTGTTTCTTTACATCTCTATTACTCAGGTTTCCATGAGTTCCAGTGAACGTAGTGGATATTACATGAGCTTTGGAGCTACATCTGCCAAGACATTTCAAAATCAGGAACCTTTAACAGGTTAGTTTGTCTGAATTTAGTCATATGTAAACTGTGGGAAATACCTACCTCATTATCTGAAGATAAGATAATATATATAATGTCTCTACTAGAGTACTGACACTTAGATAGTGCTTTTGAATTATAGCTATGATAAGGAGGAAGATTATGACTTGTCATTTCCTCCTCATTGACATGAAAAATTTTTAAGTAATGCCAAGAAATACATGTGGATCTATGCCAATTCCAAGGAATTGAGAATGAACTATGAAAATCACCTTGAGGGGACAGTTAGGACCCATAGATCTGAGTATATAAACATATACCCACAGAAGACTCACATAAATTTTAATGACTGCCTGATATTGCAAAATATCAAAAAATTTCTTCCCAAATTGACTATGAAGATACCCTAGAAGTTTATTTGTAAGCCCTCTACTAAAGAAACTGAATTTGTAAAAATATAATTTGGCCCCTCAAAGTTGTGTGATGGTAAGCATGACTGGTATATTAATCAGGGTTATCCAGATAGAGAGTATCATAGGATGTAGATGAAAGATAAACAGATGATAGATAAATGATAGATGATGAAGATAGATAGAAAAATAGATAGATGGCATTGGTTCACATCATGGAGGTTGAATTATACCACCATAGGCCATCATCATACTGAAGACCCTGAGAAGTCAGTATCAGATTTAGCCCAAGTCCAAAGACCTGAGAACAAAAGGAGCTGATGTTATAACTCTCAGTTTGAGACCAAAGGTCTAAGAGCCCCAAGAAGCTTCTGGTGTAAGCCCCAAGGTTAAAAACAAGCCATAAAACCTAGAGTTCTGATCTCTAAGGAAAGGAGAAGGATGTCTGACTCCAAAAGAGAGAGGATAAGAATTTTCCCTTCTACATTTTTGTTTTATTAGGGTTCCCAGACAATTAGATGTGGGAATGGCCTACATTGAGAATGGCCCTCCCCATTCAGTCCACAGACTTACACACTGATCTCCTCTAGAGACAACCCCACAAACATGCTCAGAAACAATGCTTCACTGGTTATCCAGTCATATCTCAACCCAGTCAACTCAATACCTAAAATTAGCTATCTTCATTTGGTGTTAATTAAAAGGTGTCAAAACCAGTTACCCCCCAAAGAGTCCCCTACTGGTCAGTTATTAGGATACATCATGAACACATGGCCACACTGCATAGGTCATCTGGTGCAGGGTGTAAAAGGGGTTTAACATTTTTCTTCTCTAGATAACCTGATGTGTAGAAGTAGAAAGTGAGCTTACCACGGCTTTGGTACCTAAAAACATCCATGGCCTAAGATGCTACCCCAAACACCTCTGTTGCTACCTCCTAATATCAAAGAACACTTAAATGGTTATTGGCAGCATAAAGGAGAGCATTTATCTTTCTAAATATCAAAACTCAGAGGGCTGGGGGAAGGCTTAAGTTCTGTTGAAGATAAAATAGAGGAAAAAAGAGATATGAAGGCCAGAAAGCAGATAAGTAAGACTGAATAAAGTCAACAATTTGTAAAGGGTACTCACAGAAAATGCTTCTTTCTTCACAGTGAAAAGCTTCCAGGGAGGCAGGAAAAATCACTAGATAAAGCTACACCATAGTATAGAAGTAAAACAAGAGCAGTCATCTTGAATTTTCTTATTTAACAGAAGTTTAATAGTCATCATTTTTTTAAGATAGCCTCTTTAATAAATGGTGTTGGAAAAACTGGATAACAACCTGCCACAGATTAAAACTAGACCCTTATCTTTCACCATGCACTAAATTAAAATCCAAATGGATTAAAGATCTAAATTTTAAAACAGAAACATTAAACTTACTGGAAGGTAAGTTAGGCAGAACTCTGGAAGACATTGGCATAGGAAAAGATTTTATGAACAAATCCTCAGTAGCATGGGAACTAGCAGATAGAATCAACAACTGGGATCTCATCTTATTAAAAGCTTCTGTACTTCAAAAGAAACCAACAGCAGAACTAAGAGACAACCTACAATGTGGGAAAAATTTTTACCAGCTGTTCCTCAGACAAAGGACTATTATCTAGAATATATAAAGAACTCAAAACAATCAGCCCCCCCAAATATAAAGACCCAATTCAAAAATGGGCATCCGAAATGAACAGACATTTATCAGACAAAGAAGTCAAAACCCAAGTAAATATATAAAATAATGTTCCACATCACTGGTCATTCGAGAGATGCAGATGAAAACAACACTGAGATTCCATCTCATCCCACAAAGAATGGCTGCTATCAAGAAATCACACAATAACAAATGTTGGTGGGGTTGTGGGAGAAAGCAACCCTTCTCCATTGTTGTTGGGAGTGCAGACTGGTGCAACCACTATGGAAATCAATATGGAGATACCTCAAACAGCTTGGACTGGAGGTTCCATTTGACCCAGCCATCCCTCTGCTGGGTATCTTTCCAAAAGAACTAAAAGAATCATATCACAGAGAAGTATGCACACCCATGTTTATAGTGGCACAGTTTATAATAGCTAAAACTTGGAAACAGCCTATTTGCCCATCAGTTGGAAACTGGATAAAGAAGATGTGGTTTTTCTATAAAATGGAATATTACTCAGCCATAAAGAATGAGAAAATAAATTCATTCATAGGAAAATGGATACATATTGAAGATATACTCCTAAGTGAAATAAATAAGTCACACATGTGTAAATACCAAATAGTTTCTCTGGTGTGAATAATCTGCAATAATACAGAAGATCCTAATAAGATTACTGACATTGAGAAATGGGAAGAAAGGAGCTAAAGGTGTAGGGAAGGTTGGATGGGTAGGGGAAGGGTAATAAGGGAAAAGAAAAAAATGTGAGATAATGAAAAGATGGAAATAAAGTGGTTGTAGGTGGGGAGAGGAGGAGGGGGTGAAGGGAGGGCAGCGACAAGGGGAGAAAATGAGAACTAAGACTTGTCATGTAGAGGTACATGATCCCAACAATGAATGTAACTGTACTGTATCCCTAAAATGTACCAATAAACTCAATTAAAGCTGAAAAAAAAGTCATCATTTTTTAAAGAAAATATACAAATTTCCTGAATCACAGAGAAAGTGTCACTCATGCCTTGTAGAACTTGCAAATGAGAATGTGGTTCATAAATCTAAAACTATCTAAACTAGTTAAAGTTTGAAGGACGAAGTTCTATTCTTCACTGAAACAAAGCCTTGAAGCTCAGTGAACAAATGTACTTGTTTTTATGTATATGTTGAGGACGATGAACTGAACACACTGATCATAACAGCATGTCAAAGGAAAGCAAAAGCTTCCAAGATCCCAGCTTGAGTAAGCTCAAGTCAAAAAAAGCAGCTTGATTTTTTGCCTCTGTGTGAGTTAGCAGGAACTGTAGTTGTCAAGGAAGGAGGAAGGCTGGGTCTGTGTGAACTGTTGGTGGCTCATGTGATAGAATTGAAGGTTCTGAGAAGTATATTTGTTTTTGTTCTCTTGTTTCATTTGTTTTGTTTACTTTTATGTATATTCACTGATTTGTCATACATAAGAAAATATGTGAAAGAAAAACTTTTACCAACCAAAGAAAAAATTAAACAATGAACATTGAACTCTCTTCCCATGATTAGACTTGAGGGAGCTTCTAAGATTTCTACTGAAGTTCATTGTTTTATATACAAGTACTTCCTATTACAATATTCAATTTAAAAACCTCACAGTGAGTTATATAATATACATTATTTAAAATAGGCTTAAGTAAGTAAAAATAAGAATACAAAATGGAATCAAGATGAAGCTATAAAAAAGTATAAATATGTATATACATGCTAGCTCAGCTATGGAGCTATTTGTCGTGGCTCATAGGATGGCTTTAAGGATTCCAGGGTAGACCGCTGTGGGATTCAGATGGGCCTGGCTATATTTAGAAAACAGAAGAACAAGTAGGGCTATTTGTTAGTCAAAAGATTTAAGATCCTAAAAGAAAGATTTAGTCCTGCTTCAGTGAACCCCAGGTTGGTGAAAATAACACTAAAAATTAATTGATATGAATGGTAGACTCTCAGTGCTCAGGTGTGATGGAGTTCAGCATATAGCTGCTCTCCTCCTACATGGTTCATGTACAAAGGCTTATGAAAAGACAAGAGTAAAGAAGTAGAAAAATCAATTCCAATAGTGTTTTCTTCTCTCAGTAACACCTATATAACCAATTCATTGAACCAACTTTATGGAGCCCCAAGGAATAAAAGTTAAGCTTACATAAGTAATTAGTATGAGTGCTTATCCATGGAGTCAAACATCTTCATATATCTTTAATACCCTATATCACTGAGGAATGATTTGGTAATTATTAGTAAAAGTCATTCTACAAAGCACATATACTAAAATTTGAATGATCCATGAAGATTACCACACAACTAATTTTCCCATAATAATCAGCATCAGTTGGAAATTGTTGGATTGGTAAAGATGATTTACAATTTGACCAACATAAAAAGATCTTTTAAAACTAAAATAGGCAATATTATTTAGATTTTTAAAGAAAAAAAAACCCTTGAAATCATAAGACCTAACTTGCCTCACTTTTAGAAGATATGATCATTCAGGCTTAGGGATAGAGAAGACAAGGGATAGTGAGGAGATATAAACTCTTACCACATTTTAAATGTAGAAAGGATTTTGTGTACATTCACATTTCCTAAAGGCTCTGAATTCAAGATTCAATTCAAATGCTATCAAGAAGTGACTAGAACCTTTTTTTCTTATTTCACATTATCTGTTATACATTTTATCCTTATTTACACTTTCAGTTTCTCACACTAGAGGAACTATTTGGTATTTACACATGTGTGTCCTATTAATTTCACTTGAGTATCACCTCAATGTGCATCCATTTAGCTATAAATGTTTCTAGTTTCTCGTGTTTTATGGCTGAGTAGTACAAAGGGGAAGGGGAAGAGGAAGAGTGAGGGGAAATGAAAGAAGGGAAAGAAATAAATACAAGAAAAGGAAAAAATAGAAACAAAGTCCTTGTAAATATGGAAGGGTGGAGAGATTGAAGGGAGGGCAGGGGAATGGGGAAAAAATAAGAACCAAGATATAGCACGTAAAGATATACCGAATAGTTTCCCTGGTGTGAATATTCTGCAACAATGCATAAGATTCTAATAAGATTACTGACATTTAGAAATGGGAGGAAAGGAGCTAAAGGTGTAGGGAAGGTGTGATACGTAGGGGAAGAACAAAAAGGGAAAAGAAAAAAATGTGAGAGAATGAAAAGATGAAAATAAAGTGTTTGTAGATGGGGAGGGGAGGAGGGGGTGAAGGGAGGGCAGAGGTAAGGGGAAAAAAATGAGAATCAAGACTTGCCATGTAAAGGTACATGATCCCAACAATGAATGTAAATGTACTGTATCCCTAAATGTACCAATAAACTCAATTAAAAAAAAAAAAGATACAAATTCCCAATGGTGAATGTCATCATATCGTATATCCTAAAATATACCAATAAAATTAATGAAAAATTTTAAAAGGTAATGGCAAAAAAGTGACTAGAAAGAGATTTGCAAATAAGCACTTTAATAAAAATACCAGAACCTCTCTCAGACTGCACATTCAGCTAGCATCTGCCTTCACTACTTCCTCTGTGTCCTCTACTTTCACATTCTTTCATCTGTAAAATGCCTGGAGGAACAAGATGGAACACATCATCCATGCTTTTAGTTACAAGTGGTTACTACTCTGGGTTTCTTTGTCTCTAGTGACAGTTCCATTTTCTCAGACTCAGTGTACTGAAGTTTAAATTAACTTTGACTTCTCCCACTTTCTCTTTCTGTTCATCTCATACTAAGTCAATAGCCAAATCCTTAATCTTCTGTCCCAGAAACATTTCTTACATAAACTTTCTCTAGTAACTTTTCACCTGGATTATAATAATGACCACTTGCGTGTATCTGGCTTTTATTATACCTTCCTTATAACTCTTGTTCTCTAAAAGAGAAGGTAAATTTCATTTCCAGTTTATAACAAAAGTAGGGGAGCTACTCACTTTACAAATTAAAATATGGTGATTTGCTCAGTGTGATTCTAAAAGAACTACAAATAGTGTATATCTCTTAATATCCTATTCCTGATCTTCCCAGTTCAGTGCTGTTCATGTCCCTACATTGCTCTGGATAACCTTATGAAATTCTAACAAGGAACTAATTCAAGATGAGTAATGCTGTAGTGACTCAGAAGAGAACAAGATGTCTCTGAGTAAAAGAAATAGTGTGTTCCACTACAGGAAACCTCTGGCAAGAGCCTAGAGGAATTATTGAAGAAGAAAAGCTGCAAACTACCAAAGCAGTTCCTCAAGTTTGACTTTGCCTAACTAGTGACTGTTAGTTAAATAAGAATACTGTCTTCTTTGGCCTTTTTAAAATATGCTTACTTTTTGAGGCACTGTATACTGGAAGTTTTTGTTTTGTTTTGTTTTGGTTTGGTTTTTTGTCTTTAGCTCATGGTATGTAGCTGCATCACAAACTGCTAGCTTCCAAACAGGTATTCATTTTTTTCTTCTTTCTTGTTAATATAATCCACATTTTAGAAAGCACACTAATATTCCTAGCTAAAGCATATCTCCAGCTTTTCTTATTGGTAGAAATTCTAGTCAACAAAATGTAGGCAGAAGTCATTGAGTAGGACTTCTGGAAAATTAGTTAAAAGATTAATCTGGCACAAACTTTTTTCCCCCTTCTCTTTCGTTTTCTCTTTTTTCTTGCCTGGAATATGGATGCAAGTGCAGGAAAAATAGTTATAACTTTATCTTGCTACCATGAAATAAACATAAGGAGTCAGAAAAACCTTAGCCTAAATGGCCTCATGCTCCTAAACCAATGCTGACAACCATCTGTGTACTTCTGGGCTTCTTGTCTTAGGAGAAAATAAATAACTATTAGGATAATTACTAACACTGTATTTAAGTGTACCTGATTTTTTAAAAAGCTAATATAGAAGATTAAATGTGAAACAATAGACCTACCCTGATTATTTTCTTGTCACTGGGACACAATACCCATCACTCACAATTTAAGGACACAAGGTTTATTTTGGCTCAGTTTACAGAGGTTATAGTCCATAGTCTCAACTGGCTCCAAGATGGAATGGCATGGGAGAGGAGAAACAGCTCATGGTGACAGTGGTAACCACAGAGGGATCAAGGAAGGACGGATGGAATTATACCCTTACAGGCAACACCCCCAGTGACCCACCTCCTCCCATGAGGCTTCACCTCCCAATATCACATTTAGCTATAAACTCATCTGTGCACTAATACACTGATAAGTACCACATCTCCATGGCCCAATCACTTTCCCAAAGCCCCACCTATGACCACATGAGGCTTTGAGAGATATCTAGATGATATAAACATAATCAGACCAACTATTATACTGCCCATGATCTGTGGTGTATCTTTCCTTTAGTATATATAGTGTATGTGGAATACATGCACATCCATGGGTAGAGCACACTAATTTTCAGGTCATATTATGAGCTAAATATTTGTGTTTCCCAAAAATTCACAAGTTGAAGCCATAACCCTCAAAAAAAGACAATAATTGAAGATGGGATCATTGGAAGATAATTGGAGTTAGATGAGGTAATAGGGTAGATTGGATACAAGAAGATTACACTGTAGTGCCTTTATAAGAAACACTATAAGATCTTTCTCTGTCTCTCTATATACTCATCTACAAAAAGCACACTATGACATGACAGCTACTAAAAGTCAAGAAGCCTCAGAATAAATCTTTCTTTAATGTCACTTGATCTTGAAATGTCAAGCCCCTACAACATTTTTAAAAATTAATTTCTGAAGGCACCCAGTCTATGGTATTTTGTAATGGCAGCCAAAGCTGACAAAGAGAGATGATTTCTCTATCCCAAAAATGACCATTGCTATTTCTACAACTTTATCTCTGTATCAAAACTTGCAGCCTCAATCTAATTAATTCATCCTTTTGAGTCTTTTTTTTTCCAATGTATGCATATCAATAGGGTCAACAGAGTGACAAAACACACCACACTTTGAAATGTTTCACTAGTTACACTTTTAAAATACCTCATTCTTTCACTGAATACCAGACCCAGGAGAAAGCAATTCCTTTGCTCTATTATTAATTTTATTGTGAAAATCTGCTCACTCCACTTTTGTCCTTTTCATCCCCCAGAGATTGGCGTAGAGCTAGTTAGCTAAACAATCAATGTTCTAATATATTCTGTGGGTGAAGAAAGGGAATAGGCTGTAAAATGTCCACACATCTTACTTTTATCTAATCATGGATACTATTTTTTATTTTTTATATAAACTACCAATCTGTAATCCAGTAGATTATTTAATAATTGTTACTTTTAAAATAATTTCTTGTCATACTTTACTTATACAAATTCTCAAATTTTAATGTAACAACAAGCTCTATCAGAATTATAACTCTTTTTAAAACAACTCTTTGCTTTATGCAAACAGCAACTCTGGTGTGTAGTAAGACTTAGGCAATTATATTTCTTTCCCCAATCTTTCAATATATTTTTATATTACCTGCAACACATACTTTTGAGTTTCATAATGTAAAAATATGTACCCAAAATAAAATATATATCATTAACTAACATAACCAAGCTAAAGAGAAATTTGTGATATGGAGAACTAGATATGAATCCAGTATATCCAAATGACTAAGTAGTGGATTATTTGTTATTTTAGACAAATTTATTTAACTTCTACATTTCTGCTTTGCACACTACACATCAGAAATATTGCTACCTACTTCATACAGCTATTATAAAGATTGAATACAATATTTAAAAGTCCCTTAGTAGAGCCAAAGAATAAATGCTTAATAAAAGCTGCTATTATTATCATTATTGTTGATTATGATGATAATTATGATGCCCTGAATTTAATATTTGTCCCTAAACTTGTATATCTAACAAAGGAAATACTACTTTGGTGGATGGTAGTTGCTGGCCATACTTTCTGCTTTGTAATATGAGAATGTATATGTTATCAAGAGTATACTTCTCCCCCTGAAAGCAATAATGGACTTTTGTAGGGTACATGCTTTTTGAACAAACATAAGGGCAAACCAAGGAGTAAAGAAACCATGAATGACACTTTGACATAAGTTGCTTATCACAAGAAGTTAATTATTTACAAATGTACTGGAAAAGAATCACTGTAATAGGACTTAAAAAATCATTTGGTTTCTATATTAGGATTTTTAAGTAGAATACCATGCATTAAAGTTTGAATTCATGGGAACAGAACTGTTTGAAGGGGAACTTTAACACTGTTTAATTCTATGAATCCAGGCAGTTCTAAACCTCTTTCATAAAAATACTATAAAACTTAATGAGAAATTAGATAAAAACACAGCTAAAGAACATAATGTGCATAAGAAATTCAATAAATGAGACTGTCATTACGCAGTAGATTTTGAACAATTTATTTTTTTCAGCTTTAATTGAGTTTATTGGTACATTTTAGGGATACAGTACAGTTACATTCATTGTTGGGATCTTGTACCTCTATATGACAAGTCTTGATTCTCATTTTTTCCCCTTACCCCTGCTCTCCCTTCACCCCTCCCCATCTACAAATACTTTATTTCCATCTTTTCATTATCCCACTTTTTTTATTTTCCTTTATTACCCTTCCCCTACCCATTCCACCTTCCCTACACCTTTAGCTCCTTTCTTCCCATTTCTCAATGTCAGTAATCTTATTAGGATCTTCTGTATTATTGCAGATTATTCACACCAGAGAAACTATTTGGTATTTATTTGAGAGCACCCAAATAATATTTAAGTTATCTAATTTAAGAAAAAAAGGGGCTCAGAACTATCATATGAGCCAGTACCTTTCGGGGAGCTGGACCACTCTCTCCGAGGGTTTCCACACCCTCGAGTGAAGCATAAATATTCTCCATTCCAGGAAACAAGGCATTTTTGTCTTTTGAGGGCTAACACTATTTCTTTGACTGTGCACATTCTAATTTCTCCCTGGTAAAGACCCTTCCCATCCCTTTTATGACTAGTCCTGAAAACTTTTCTGTGACTGGAGTCAGAGAACTTGCAAATTTATTCTACAAGAAGATGGGGTTAGGTTCCTCATTTCAGCATTGGGGCCTCCTCAGAACTGATCTGGTAACATTTTCTCTTGTCAAGTCCAACAAAAGGCTTCGCTTTTTTTCTTTTTTTTATTCGCACTTCCTTTAAACCAGTTTCCCAAGACCTCTTCCCTCCAAAGTGTAGTTTATCTCTATTTTTTTCCTCCTTTTTCTCTTTCCTTGTCTATAAACTCTGCAGATTTAGGTTTGTCTCTTTCAGCACTTAAAGGCTCTCAAGTCCCTAAAAGTGAGTACCTCCACATAAAAGCACCAAAGATAAAAAGCACTGGCTTCCTCAGGGTATTGTGGCAACTTTCTGCTAACCAGGTGGGTGTATAATGCCCATGGTTATTCTTTAGAATTATTAATATAATTTTATGAAATTTATTATATTAAACAATGAGTACTTAATAGACAAAATAAAATATTGAATTTTTAATATTAATTGTGTTTATAAAAAAAGAGGGCTGAGATTGAGCTCAGTTGTACCACACCTGCCTCACAAGTGCAAGGTCCTGAGTCAATCTTCAGTATCAAAAAGAAAAAAAATCAAAACTTTGAATTACTGTTTTTTATTTTAAAAATCTAAAAAATTAGAGCAGAATTAAATTCTTATATGAACTACAATGCAACTATCAGTAAAATTCTACAACAAAAATAATATTTGCCTCAGTTGTCACACCCAAGGCAGTCTTCACACATGACAATTGCAAGTTCCATACACATGTCTCACACTAACAGCTTGCATGCTTAGCTTCTGTCTTTTTTGTAGGACATAAATGATCTCTCTCTGGTATTGCCATTTTGTCAAGAGCTTCTTACTAAACCATACAATGTGCATTAGCAGGAAAGTAAGATATCAATAAAATAAAAGATCAAATACATAATCAGTGCTTAGTATAGAGATCAACATTTTCATATCAGCTGTGTACTTGCTTACTAAACCTAAAAGATAACATCAGAAATAGATTTCTAGATGAACTACAATAAAAATATCAATGTAACTCTACAACAAAAATAAGCTTTGCTAAGCCATTTTAGGCAACAGACACATGGCACCAGGTATAACAATTCCCAATTTGAAACTATGCTACAAAGCCACTGTGATAAAAACTTCATGGTACTGGCAAAGAAATAGGCCTGAGGATCAGTGGAACACACTGGAAGACACAAAAACAAACCCAGATGTACTAAGCTACCTCATCTTTGACAAAGGAGCTCACCATCCTCAGTGGAGGAAAGATAGCCTCTTTAATAAATGGTGTTGGAAAAACTGGATGTCAACCTGCCACAGATTAAAATTAGACCCTTATCTTTCACCATGCACTAAATTAAAATCCAAATGGATTAAAGATCTAAATATTAAAACAGAAACATTAAACTTGCTGGAAGATAAGTTAGGCAGAACTCTGGAAGACATTGGTATAGGAAAAGACTTTATGAACAAATCCTCAGTAGCACGAGAACTAGCAGATAGAATCAACAACTGGGATCTCATCTTATTAAAAAGCTTCTGTACTTCAAAAGAAACCATCAGCAGAACTAAGAGACAATCTACAATGTGGGAAAAAATTTTTACCAGCTGTTCCTCAGACAAAGGACTATTACCAAGAATATATAAAGAATTCAAAACAATCAGCCCCCCCAAATATAAAGACCCAATTCAAAAATGGGCATCCGAAATGAACAGATATTTATCAGACAAAGAAGTCAAAGCAGCAAGCAAATATATGAGAAAATGTTCCACATCACTGATCATTCGAGAGATGCAGATGAAAACAACACTGAGATTCCATCTCATCCCACAAAGAATGGCTGCTATCAAGAAACCACACAATAACAAATGTTGGCATGGTTGTGGGGAGAAAGGAACCCTTCTCCATTGTTGGTGGGAGTGCAGACTGGTGCAACCACTATGGAAATCAATATGGGGATACCTCAAAGAGCTTGGACTGGAGGTTCCATTTGACCCAGCTATCCCTCTGCTGGGTATCTTTCCAAGAGAACTAAAAGAATCATATCACAGAGAAGTATGTGCACCCATGTTTATAGCGGCACAGTTTGTAATAGCTAAATCTTGGAAACAGCCCATTTGCCCATCTGTTGGAAACTGGATAAAGAAGATGTGATTTTTCTATAAAATGGAATAGTACTCCACCATAAAGAATGAGAAAATAGATTCATTCATAGGAAAATGGATACATATTGAAGATATACTCCTAAGTGAAATAAATAAGTCACATGTGCAAATACCGAATAGTTTCCCTGGTGTGAATAATCTGCAATAAAACATAAGATCCTAATAAGATTACTGTCATTTAGAAATGAGAAGAAAGGAGCTAAAGGTGTAGGGAAGGTGGGATGGGTAGGGGAAGGGTAATAAGGGAAAAGAAAAAAATGTGAAATAATGAAAAGATGAAAATAAAGTGTTTGTAGATGGTGAGGGGAGGAGGGGTGAAGGGAGGGCAGGGGTACGGGAAAAAAATGAGAATCAAGACTTGTCATGTAGAGGTACAAGATCCCAACAATGAATGTAACTGTACTGTATCCCTAAAATGTACCAATAAACTCAATTAAAGCTGAAAAAAACAAGCTTTGCTTCAATTGTCACAGCTACAGCAGTCTTCACACAATGAAAACAGCACATTCCATACACACATCTTGCTTACACTGACAGCACATGTGCTTAGATTTTATGTCTTTTTTTTTAGGACATACTTGACATCTCACTGGTCTTGCTGTTTTATCAGAAGCTTTTTATTATATTATACAACATGCAATCAGCAATAAAATAAGATACAATAAAATAAAATATCAAATGTGCATGAATGCTTAGAATAGACAGCAACATTTTCACCTCACATGTTTACTTGTTTGTAAAACCTAAAAGATAAAATCTGAAATAAATACCTATGTGAACTAAAGTATAAATACAAACAAGAGTCTACCACATAAACAATCTTTGCTTCAACTGTCACATATAAGCAACCTTCACACATGAAAACTACATGTTCCATGCACAAGAATCACTTACAATGATAACATGTATGTTTTGTTTTCTTGTTCTTTTTTGTAGGGCACAGTTGACATCTTTTTGGTTTTCCCATTGTCATATTAGGTTTTTGTGATGTTGCATCTGCCTGTTCACCTATGAGATCATCAGTGTGTGCCACATTTTTTGCATTGTTCCCTGGCAGAAACATTTTATTTTCCCCCTGCTGTAAATGATCAGTTATGAGTTTCAGTCCCAATCCTCTAAGAAAATTTCTCTGTGATATTTTTCACTTGTTATTTTCTTTATAAACTATCAAATAATTCATGTCACATGTGTTTGGCCAGTGCTTTCTGTTTCAAATGCCATCATAGTTGCTGCATAACTCATCAATAACATTCACTCCACCTTTGGTTTTGTGGTAAAACACTACCATCTCAGACTCCAGTTTTGTGGAGGTTTTTCTGTCAATTTTTCCATCACGATGCAATGTTGACATCAGCAGTACCAGTTTGTTTTACTTTGCCATAAATGAGGCCAGTGTTATTTCTTTCTGAAATCCAAAGATTGTACTGTACAATTCTCTGTTTTGAAATTGCAACATTCTGGGAATTTCTACTTCATTCTTGGATACAATTCCTGTGTTGGTCCACTTGTGCTTTGTTAGCAAATTTAGGATCAATCGCAAACTGATAAACCTATTATCAAATGTCACGTTCTGATTAGTTTGGGAGATGGGAGCAACAAGTCTGTTCACAACATCATTTGGATCATTACTATATGAATAAAGAGCTGGTGGCTGAGTTCTGGGATAAATTTCTAAATTGAACATACATGTCTTCACATCTAGCAGGGAAAATATTTTTATACCATATTTGGAAGGCTTTTGTGTTATATCCTGCCTAAAACTACAGCAACCAGATTTTTCATGTGCCATTGTACTGAATTGAGCTACTTCTACAAGAAAAATCAAAAGAAAACTTTAAAAAGACAAATCCTGAATACAAGAAATTCAACAATGATCATACATGGGTAAAACTCATCTGTTGCTGCTTTGCAGCTCCTGTATACACCTGGTTTTTTGTCTGCCAAGTGGGTGAATGCACAGATGAACTCCTGTTTTCCCCAGGCCCAGCTACTGTGATCCACACTCGAATTCCATTATGGAAAATTGGACATTTTCAGGAGAGAAGAATTGTATGCATGTATTTTACCCTTTATGATGTTCAGATATACATACACAAAAATGTTACATGAAGTGTTATGTGGATAAAAATGTGTTTCACATTTTTTCACAGGTGTACACATCTTGCCATCCATCGTATTAAATGCATGAACATGAAGATTGCTTCCTGTATTCTTTAGGTGCAGCTACTGAGATACACAGCTGGCTACCAATATGCTAAAGCACATAATTTCATGAGAGACGTATGCAATGGGTTAGGGTTACCAACAATAATGCCCCAACTAACCAAAAATAGAAGGTGGTATTAAAAGGTATCCTTCACGATGTATAGTGGCCTCATTAGGTACTCCCTCAAGTCAACATATCCCATTCCTGGGTCAGATAGAGCAAAAATTTGCTTACCAAAGAGGCATATAAGAATAGATCTAGCCAGTGTCTTCAGCATAGTTTCTCATGCAACCAGCATAAGAAACCTAGACCTGAACCGCTGTGGAGGAAACTGGTGTTTGGGATGACAACTGAAGAAGCAGTCTCCTTAAGTTATGTACATTCCTGTGGCCTAGACACTTTAGATAAAAAGAAATCCTCTAACCAAGTCTTTTAATCCCCCCTCTGTCAATCAAAGGGCCTGGTCCCATGGCTCCCCCTGTTTTTGGCAAGGGGGTGACTGGAAATATTTCCTGAGCCATACAGACTCAAGTGGTCATTCAGGTGACAAATAACATCATCACTGGATGTAGTGAAGTCTAAGAAGTCAAAAAACAAAAACAAAAAAGGACCCACTGGTTTTCTTTTTTCCTCCTCGCTCCCCTAAGAAAGCACCAGCTTCCTCCTTGTCCTTGCTCTGAGACTATTATCTGTCAGAAAACTAAAATTTAACTTTTTCTGATATAATTTATCAGGGAGAGGAGAGTTGGAGGATGCAGGAGTATCCACAGTAGCTGGGGAACTCAGGAAGTTTTCTCATGGTTCTGGGGACACTTCCTACTGTCTCCTACCATAAGGGAGAAGGGAGGAAAAGTACATGGCCTTTGTAATTTGTTGCTGGTAGGAGAGGCCCACAGGCCCATGGGAGGGAACTCCATTTCAGCCTTTTTGAACTACCTACCATGACCAGTTTCCTGGGTCCATCTCATTTGGCTGTGGTATTCTTATGAAAATTTTAACTTCAAGATTATTTCCCTATATAAAATAATATGTGATTTGTAATTCATAAGTCACAACACACCCTATATATTTGTGATTAGAGAGGAATATACATTTGAAAACAAAATATGCTGTGAAATTAACCTTTAAAATATGCAAAGTAACTAATAAGTACTCTGTTTTATTCAATATGCATTACATCTGGACCTTAGATATATAAAATGGTCAAAATTTTTGGCATCTCTTTACATTTGATTCATTTAAAACTTGATCAAAATCTACTGGCTTTGATTAAACAAGCATTTCATTATATGTACAAGGAAATACACTTGCATATTGAGTAATAAGTCTATTTTTAGTCATTAATACTGCTTCCTAAACTTATAAAAGCTCTAAAGACATCCTTTAACTCTTGTCAATAGTTACACTGTGTAAAGCTGTTAACTCTATATTTTATTTTAAGAATAAAAACTGAATAAATATATGTAAAGATTTCTATATAGCTGTGATGCTATTCATTACTAAAATCATGGTAGATTGGATGCATTTGTGTTTTCCAAGTGAACGGGCTTTCTAGAATGGAAAATTTAAGAAAACATCTTGTACTGATGACCTCCAGACTAGAGTTGTTTACAAGCATGCACTTTTTCAGATTTATTTTTACCTGAATGTTATATAATTGTGCTAAAATAGTTACATGTTTTTAAGCAATATGCATTCCAGATAATGTCACTCTAAAGATTAAAGATTGAATATTACTTACAAAGTACATCTATTAACAAGTATATTGTATGTAGCCACTTTTTAAAAAATAACAAATTTAGATAAGAATTTTATGTAATATATTTTATAACTGGGTGAAAGTAACCTAGTGATGTTACTTTATATTAAAATGAAAATTTAGCTGTATTTTTAAAGATAAAAATTATTTAATATTTCTAATATAGTAATTTCATCATAATTGTTATACTAAAATTCTGTTTGATTTTTATTTTAAATTTTTCTTATAAAACTTTATAACTGCTATCTGATAACATGCTATAAAAATATGACCTCTATAGGACAAAAGAAGTATGTTAAGATCATAAGCCATCACCTAAAATGCAAATAAAATATGACACTGACTCCTAATACTTACAATGATCATGATTAATGATTAATTGAAGTAAAGGGGCTATGGGAGAGGATGTGTAGTTGCTATGCACACTTTACTGGTGCAGGCAAGGTTTGTAAAGAAAAAGACAAAGCATTGTTGAATTAGGAACAGAACTGACAAAATATATGTTTGGTTAATAATTAACATCTTTTTAGTAAAGAAGAATTTAACTTTGGGAACAAAATTTGAGGTAAAAGTCATTTTAACTTTGGCACAGAGGTTTCAATTGGACTCTCTTCTCAAAACAAGTCAATTGTGGAGTTAACTCTTTACACCCTGCACTGCTCATAGTCTGCTTTGGCCATAATCAACAAGGAAATCTCCCAGATATATGAATATGAGAGAGAGAAGCAGTAATATTAAACATATTCCACAAGAAGTGTTGGTTTTCTTATTTTACTTTAGGGGACCTCCTCAGACCCAGTGCAGTGACAAGTTTACTCCTTGTCTCTAGCTGAGTAAGATCTGGAAAAGGAGGGGAGAACATAATCTATGTAAATTCTGGAAATACACTTTTTTCCAAGAACACATTTGGTGGAGAACCTCACTAGGGACTAGAGAGAATATCCATTCTTTCTGGCACTGCTCAGTTTTTAAAAATAAATTATGCAACTTCCCTCAATCAGGAGAAATGGAACTAGTCAGAGAAAGCATTGTGGTAATGGGCACCCAGCCTAGTTCACCAGGGGCCATCCATGGCAATCTGTTTATTTACTAGACTCATGCAAAAGCAATTCCCAGATTGTCTATGGGCTATTCATAAAGGCTTACTTATCTGGGAAACTGAAGCAGGAGTCTCACAAGTTCAAGCTCATCCTGAGAAACCTATAAGACCATCACTCAAAATTTAAATTTTTAAAGGGTTCATTGCAGCTCAGTGCAAAGGTCTTGAGTCAAAACCACAGTACTGCAAAAAAAAATGAGGATCCACAGATCATATGAAAAATTAAATCCTAGTGGAAGGGTAGGGTAATAAATAAATGAGATAACTGCAAAAAGGAAAATGTGCTCCAAAGAAAATAAACCAGAGATACGATGGGAGCAATTACATAGTAAAATAACCACCCAAATCTTAATATTTTATAACAATAAAGTTAGCATTTCTTTTGTTCCTTTTTATTCATACCTCTATATACCATATAATAGCAGGGACTTTGCTCCATGTTTACCCACAATTGGACAACACCAACACTGCTTTTATCTAAACTGTGCTCCATACTAAACTTGATTAATATTTCTCTCTCTCTCTCTTTTTTTTTTTTTTTTTTTTGATGTGGTGGATCAAACACAGGACCTTGCGCTTGTGAGGTGGGCACAACACCACTGAGCTAAATCCCTGGCCCAACATGTTCATTTTTAATGAAAGCAAAAATCCATCCTTACAATGCACTGAAATAAAAGCCATTTCACATTTGTCAGACTTTTCTGTTTTTCACACTGAACCAAACCTTTACCTTTTTCATATTCTCTTAAGGTTCACCCTTTTCCAAACAAGCATTTGAAATACCACAGAACATCATGACAATATTTCTGGTGTTTTCTGGAACTATTTTTCTCAGTTCTGTGTTTTCTCAGGACTCACTTTTGTCTTGATCAGCACCAAGATCTGCACTCTTAGCTGCTGACAGAACACACTTTCTTAAAAGGTAAGAAACACGGAAGGTATCAATCTTAGAAGACATTTTTTTTTAACCAGACAAATCTCTTTTCTTATTAAAACCAAGTATTTTTAGAACTGAATCAAATATAGAAAGCTTTTTACTCTCTAAAGAAAGAATTTACATGTAAAATCTAAGAAAATAAGCTGAAAATTTGGGAGCACAAACTATTTTTCTGGCTCTGAAAATATTATACTAATGTTCAGAAATTTATTAAATTATTAAATGGAAACTAAAATAAAACTCACCCAATAGAAGTAGTAGTAGAAAATAGAAATATATTTAAGAAATATATAGGATTAATGATAAAGCAATCATAACATTTTGTGAATAATAAAATATTTGAACAAAGCAAAAGAAATGTGGGATAGCTCAGAAGTTTGTTTTGTTTTGTGAAATTTTAGGACATTAATTAAAATTTCTAACTGGGAGTTTTGGTAAATGGTGAGAAACTTATTTAAGCTTTGTTTTGAAAAATAAAGAATAAGAATGCAGAATTTTTAAAATAACAAATAAAATGTACAATAGAAATATATTAAATAAAATAGCATACCTTTGGAAAGATTGCTGATATATAATTGAAGTTGAATACCAAGAGAAGACTATCCAATATTTTTATGATAGTGATGCTCAAATTTATGAATATCAAATAAATTAATAAATGAAGAAAAGAAAATTATGGTTTAGCTATCCAACTCTAACACTGAATTATTAAAATACATGAAAGTAAAAGATATATCTAGGGACCAATTGCAAATTGAAGAAAACTGAGAACCAAGACCTGTCATGTAAAGGTACAAGATTCCAATGATGTGTGTAACTGTACTGTATACCTAAAATGTACCAATAAACTCAATGAGGAAAAAAAAAAGAAGGTAACATTCTAGTATTTATTTAGTTTCCAGAATAGTCTACCAAAGGAGGTCTTGAAACCTTTATCTTTCAAGTAATTTATGCTTAATAGAAACTCCTTCAAGTCAAAAAACATTACCCGTTTCTCCCTAAGAAGGATATACATTTACTAAGACCGGGAAAATCTAATCTTTCTAAACTTCAGTCTTCTCCATCCATAAATAGGCAAAATCAGCCATCATAGAGATAAACACTGAGATGATAGAAGTTGCTGCCAAGTGGGCTAAACCTCCTTTCCACTTTGGTAAGAATTCTGCCTCACGAAAGGGCCCTGCATTTTCCCAGTGGTCTAGTGGAGAAGTGAGTTCTTTTCTTTCTTTTTATGGTTTTTTTTTATAAGTTTGACTATTTTGTCAATTTTGTTTATTCTTTTGAGGAACCAATTCTTTGCTTCATTCATTTTTTTTGTATCATTCTCTTAGTTTCCAGTGTACTGATTTCTGCTCTGATCTTTACAATTTCCTTCCTTGTATGAACTTTGAGTTTGTCCTGCTCTTCTTTTTCTAGGAGCTTGAGGTTTAGCATAATGTTGTTTATTTGAGCTCACTCTGTTATCTAATATGAGCATTCACTGCTATGAATTTCCTTTGTAGGACTGCTTTCATTCTGCTCCACAGATTCTGATATGTTGTATTGACATTCTCATTTAATTGTAGAAACTGTCTAATTTCTTCTTTAATATCTTCTGTGACCCATTGGTTATTCTGAAGTGTTTTTTTCCATTTCATTGTGTATGACAAATATAGAGGATCACTTCAATTCCTTTGAAGGAACTGAAACCTGTTCTATGAACAAGTGTGAGGTCTGTTTTGGAGAATGGCCATGTGCACCTGAAAAGAATGTGTATTCTGATATTGTGGGGTGGAATCCTCTCTAAACCTCTGTTAAGTCCATTTGTTCAAGAGTTTGAATTATAGGAAGTCAGTATGGTGATACCTCAAAAAAACAAGGATTAGAGGTCCCATTTGATCAAGCTCTTCCTCTGCTGGGTAACTTCCCAAAACAATTTTAAAAATCATACCACAGCAATATATGTGTACCAGTAATAGCTAAAACTTGGAAACAGCACAATTACCTATCAACTGTAGACTAGATAAAGAAAATATGGGGTTTTTTTAATAAGATGGAGTACTACTCAGCCATAAAGAATAACAAACTAGAGATATGTATAGCTAAATGGATGAACACTGAGGCCCTACTCTTAAGCGAAAAAAATACAACACA
Source organism: Fukomys damarensis (assembly GCF_012274545.1). Taxonomy (NCBI): domain Eukaryota; kingdom Metazoa; phylum Chordata; class Mammalia; order Rodentia; family Bathyergidae; genus Fukomys; species Fukomys damarensis. Next base: position 46,668,227 of record NW_022900936.1, on the reverse strand, counting down.
TATGTGTAAATACCAAATCATTTCTCTGGTGTGAGAAGCTGAAAGTGTATATAAGGATCAAATGTATAATAGATAATATGAAATATGAAGAAAGGGTCCAAAAGGAAAGGAGAAGTGGGAGGGGTTGGGGACAGGAAAGAAGATAAATGAATAAATACAATAAAAGGAAAAATGGAAGCAAAGTCATTGTAAACAGGGAGGGGTGGAAGGATTGGAGGGAGGGCAGGGAAATGGGAAAAAAATAAGAACCAAGGTAGGTAAAGGTACAAATTCCCAATAATGAATGTTAGTATATTGTATACCTAAAATGCACCAATAAAATTAATGAATAAAAAAAGTGAGTTCTTCCCAATGGTCTGCCTAAGGGAAGGCTCTCTATGCTGCTTCAAGAAGGCCAATAACTTGAATAATGAATTACTTGTGGGAAATTTGAGTAGCCAGTTCACCTGGCTAAATAGCAGTACTCTTTGTTCAGATAACTCTTATAGGTGTCCTTAGTATCCACCCAGAGTACAGTTTAATCATTAAATATATTAACTCTGGAGTCAGATAATCTTATATCCAATCACAACTCATCTACTCACCACCCATCATTTAACTTCTCCAGGTTTCATTTTCCTTTGTTTGAGAAGGTGACAGTAGGGTTTATTTCATCAGGATATTGTAAGATTATGACATATTTCCTGTAAATCTGTCAGCACAGTGTGTGATCCATGGGATGTCTCCATAAACATTAACTTCATCATCATTGTTGTCAACCGTGAAGAGCAGAAACTCACTACTCAAAAATTCCTGCAGGTGACTTAGGGGTGTCAATTATTCTGTTTCTAGTCATCAGGCTTACACATTTATATATCATTCCAAAAAGTAGACTGATATGGGAAGAAACACTGAAACTTTCCTTCTGACAACTCAGTGTTCATCATAAGAAATTTCTTCCTAAGGTATGCTTTGCCCTGTCCTTTTGTTCACCCACTTATTTGTATTTTTCTCTTAAATTAAGATAGAAGATGTGCTCTCTTTGGCAGCGCATATATTAAATTAAGATAGAAGTATCTTTTCTTAAAATGTTAGTGTATTATACTTGTACACATATATGTACAGTACATAATGTTTACATCCATTTTGCTAAGTTGGTACTTACACATAACACATCTTACTTCATTTTTATTTCCTTTCCCTTCCTTCCTCCCCCTCCACCCATCTCTTGATCCCTTCCTTTTCTTTTTGTACATATTTGCAGTACATTATGCTTATGTCACAAATCCTTTACATTTGAAATTTGTTATTGGATACTTTGTAAGACTTCTTTTCTACTCACTCCAGCAGTTTTGTAATGCATGAACATTGAAGTCAGGTTCTAGTCTCAAGATAATTCTATCTCATACGGCTGTGAAAAATAATGTATTGTGAAAGTATGTGTAAACAAAAAGTTTCTATTCAAATGTCAGGCATTATTATACTTGCCATTTCTGTATGTCCCTTACATATTATAAAATTTTGTCACAATCTATAAAAGCAACTGGTTTAACTAGCTTGACTAGAGTGAGACTATTTTGTATTGTACTCTGTTCCCATTTCCAATGCCATCAAAAATGCCTTTTGAACAAGTTGTAAAAACCAGAAGATGAGCAACCAGTGAAAAATCACAGCTAAAGAATAGAGTTACAACGTCTTTCCAGTAGCACTAACTTAATGAAAATGCTTAAATTCACAATAGATAAAGGAAAATATGCTTCCTCTGGCTCATTAACAATAATCTCAAGATATGTAGCTTTTTCAGCTAAAATCAATGCTAAAGGTTCATGATGTGGTGAAAATAAATCCCTTTTGACTCACATTACTCATATAATTATTTATGGGCAGAAAGCAACATTTTAAAAAGTAAAACCCAAAATTACTCATTACTCTTCAAATTTCTCTATCTAATATATGGTTAGGCATTTAATATGTGATGCAGAGAGAAAAGGAGAAACATAAAGATTATCTGAGCCTGTTTTACCGCTTCTTTTTTCTTTTTCCTATCATAACCACCTTATTGCAAACCATTATCATATCGAGTGACTTCTCCTTAAGCACACCCCGTTCTTTATACGTACATAAAATGCTGATCACATGGCACATGTGTGATACAAGTTAATGTCTTCCTTCACACAACCCATGCAAATTCCACATCTATTTTGTGAAATACCACTATTTTGGATCATTCTTCTTGTCTCCAGAAAAGCCAATATACCAAAACTAGTATCTATGTATATTCAACTTAGATTAAATAATGAAACATCTTTAAATAAGTATAGAAATTCTAAAAAGCAAAACAAACACATATCACCTCTTTGGAAGATTAATGTTTGATACTTGAATAAATTCATGCAACATGGTAACTGTAGTTAATAACATTTCTTAAAAATCATTGAGTAGATTTAGTTGTTCTCAACATAAAAAATAAGTATGTATGGTAATGTATATGGTAATTAACTAGATTTAATCATTACACAAAGTGTATAGATTTCAAAACAATACATTGCACATGATAAACATATAAAAATTTTGTTTAAATAAATAGAAAATTGTTCAAACATATTTTTAAAGGTATCCTAGAATAATAAAATAAAATTTGTGTTATTCATCACAGAATTCTTCCTAAAATTGAAGAAACAACATAAATATTTGATAATCCAAAACTGTTTATTAAACTCAGATCCTAGTGAAAGACTCTATAACCATTAATGATATGATTTAAAAAACATTGAATAGTACAAAAATACTGTATATGTGGTATGATTTTGACTATGTCTATAGGTATTTTTTGAAAATAGGAGAAAGTATAAAAATCTTAACCCACTTGATAGCAAAGTATTTTATACCAGATTCCACAAGAATCTTGAAACAGAATAAGGATTTACATGCAAATAACTGACTAAAATGTTTACAGTAGAAATTGTCACTGGAGGACAGGAAGCAGCAATTGTAAAGAATGAGCCAAGTCTGGTGAGACTTAACTGTGCCTGGAAGGGCAGTTCCAGCCTGGTTTTATAGGGGAATTCTGAAGTGCAAATTACACATAATAGTTTTGTCCTACTGGAGTCAAGAATGCTGGCTGAGCTTTCATATTCGGGCATCAGTCAGTCAGTAATTAACAGCTACTAGTGGTATATAAGTTTGGGAGAGAACCCCCAAGTACTTCAGGCTCCTACTGCCTATGGCAAGGTAGATCTTGGAGCCCCAACGAAGTCCTCTGAACACGCAGGTGCCACTCATAGAAGGGAAAATATTCTTTTTCTTTTCTTTTCTTTTCTTTTTTTTTTTTTTCTTTTTTTAACAGAGATCAAACTCAGGCCCTTGCTCTTGCTAGGCAGGTGGTGGAACCACTGAGCCAAATCCCCAGCAAGAAGGAAAAACAGAAACAGAAAGGGGATTGAAAGGGACCTGGCCACAACATTAATGAATTTTTTTCCTTCTGAACTTCTTATTCAAAAGTTTGAGCCATATGTTAATACAATGAGATGACAGTACTTACAGCAGCACCACATTACCACAAGGTAAAATCTAAATTAGGGGGATAATAGTCAAGGCCCACTATAACCAGACTTAATTTTCTTAGTATAATGTTACTAGCATGAAGGGCTCCTCCTAAAAACAACTACCCTACCCTTTGCAACTAGAGACAACACACACACACACACACACACACACACACACTTCACTGCTCCTCCTCCTCCTCAAAGGTTGTTGGGGGACTGGGCTGCTCATCTGTAGAAGGCTCCACCTACCAACCACAAGCCTCTTCCACTCCTTTCTTGGGGCCCAGAGGAAGTAAAGATTCAAAGGGATTGTCAGACCTCTGGACTTAATTGTACTCTGCAATCAGGTTCAAGGTTTGATATTTTAATAAGGATTAGAGGCCATAGGTGATACTTAAGCCAGTTGTATGGATAAAATAAAATTCAGAAACAGTCTGAGAACCCAAATGTAATTTAAAATGTTGCCTTAATAGGCAATTTTAAGCAATTCAATTAAGAGATATAAAGCTATTTATATTCTTATATTTATGAGAAATGTTCCATTCATCATATATAAATATGTATAATGAACCATTTACAACTATTTGGCATCATACACAAATAGCTTCAAAATATTTGAAAAAATGTTTAATCCCTACAGAATTCATTTTTATAAGACCTAAAAGAAAGAAAGCAATAGGAAAAAGCCTGAAGGAAGAATATAAAATGTATAAATTTATGCAGTTAAATATTGTGCAACATTAAGAATACTTAGCTTTTAATGGCATTAGGAAATACATACACAATAATATGTGGAAAGTGTTATATAGATATTAGGTATTTATTCATTATATTCAATTTTAAAATAAAGATAAATTTAAATCTATGCTTCCTTCTTTGACCATTTCTGTAGAATTACACTGGTCTCTGAATATTCCTTGGGGTTCCCATTTAACTAATTGATCATACTGTCCTAGTTCCTAAAACATATCTAGTTAAATGATGGATGGTGAGTGGGTGAGCTGTGATTGGATATCAGATTATCTGACTCCAAAGTTAATATATTTAATGATTAAACTATTTTTTTGTTCATGAAATCTTTTCCTTTGCCAATGATTTCAAGAGTTTTACCTAACCTCTCTTTCAGCTGGTTTAGCGTTTCTGTTTTAATACTTAGATCTTTAATCCATTTCCATTTTAGTATAGTGCACAATGAGAAATATAGGTCTAGTTTTAATCTTTGGCAAATTGAAACCCAATTTTTCTAGCACCTTTTATTAAAGAGGCTATATTTCCTCCAGTGAAAGTGTTAGGCTCCTTTGTTGAAAATGAGGTGTCTGAGTGTGTCTGGGGTTGTTCTGCATCTTCTAATCTGTTCCACTGATCCTCAGGTCTGTTTCTTTCCACTACCATGCTGTTTTATCACAGTAGCTTTGTAGTATAGTTCCAAGTTGGGGATTGTGATATCCACTACTTTGTCTTTGTTGCCTACAATTGCTTTTGCTATTCTAGGTCTCTTCTGTTTCCAAATGAATTTTTGTATTGTTTTCTCAAGCTTTGTGAGATTTATGCCATTGGAATTTAAATTGGGATTGCATACATGCTATATAGTAGTTTTGGAAGTATAGCCATTTTCACTATATTGGTTCTTCCTACCCAGAAGCAAGGGAGGTCTTTCCATTTTCTGATATGCTCTTTGATCTCTTTTTGCATAGTGCTATAGTTTTCAGAGTGGAGGTCTTTTATTTCTTTCATTAGACTGATTCCTAGGATTTTTTGTTTTTGTTTTTGTTTTTGTTTTATGTGAAAGGAGTTCTTTCTCCATTTCCTCTCTCAGTGAGTCTATTGTTTGTGTACAGAAAGGCCATTAACTTTTGTTTGTTGGCCTTGTATCCAGCTACTTTACTGAATTCGGTTATTAAATATAAAAGACTTTTGGTGGAGTTCTTGGGGCCTTCTATGTAGAGTATCATGTCATCTTCAATACTGCTGTGTTTAGATTCTAAAATTAATAATATTGCATATATAACTCACGGTTGTCCTGCAAACTTTGTTTACTCCTTTCATTTGTTACAATGAAAGACAGTTTTGTAAAATTGCATTTTCAACATCTGGTCTAACCCTAAGATAAACTGAAATGTATCTTTGGAAATAGCATGCATCGAATTTCCTTGTAGACTCTTATGTTGGTGACAGGGACATCTAAACTTTTACTGACTAGTTAGTCAGAATCCTGAAATCAGAAAAGTATGGGGAAATGAAATTTGTAATTAACTTTTGGGAACATGTTATCTTCTTTCTAAGTGCCTCTTACACACTAATCAATATTAGCACGTGAAAATTTCAGCACTTTTGAAAATCTGCCATAGTAAAGAGAAGGAAGAGTACTTAAAACAAAAATATTTCAAGTGGAAAATTGGCTCCAGTGTGTAATAGGATTAGCTGTGCCATGTGACGTAAAATCTATGTTTGTGATGCAAACATATGGTTCAGAAGTTTATAAATTCATGCAATTTTTCCAGTAATAACAATCCAGAGGAAGCATAAATTACTACTGAAAAAGAAAGACCTACATCTAGCCTCAGCTCCACCACTAGCAAATTTTGAAACCTTAGATAATCACTTCACCTCTTTGAATTTCAGTTTCCACATTTCTAAAAACTCAAATTGTGAACACTAGATGATCTCCTGTATCCCCCAATTTATAATCTGAGAAGGAAAGGAAATAAATTAAAAACTCACAGAAAACTGCTAATGTTTAAAGGAGTCCATGATACAATATAAATGCTGTTTTGCCATTACATAGCAGTGTTTGACTCAATTGATGTTTGATAGATAAGTAAATGAATAAACCTGTGAAGGGACAACAGCTAAAATATCTGGTTCATTAGTTTATTTATGATTGTAAAAAAATTGGTATACTAAATCTTGATTTGCCAATCTATGAACACTCATTTTAACCCCTTGTGAACAGAGGATATCAAAGAATCAGCCAGTTCCGTTTGAGGAGATAAATATCCACACAAGAAATGATATAAAATAGATACTAAATCTACACTTGAATATCAATTGATACCATGACCTAGGACAAGGGAAAGCAGAGTGCAAGATCACATAAAGGCTCACTGAGGAACATGCGTTGAGATCTTGAACTAGGTAAGGGTTGGCAGGTGAAGGCTTTGTGAAAAGGGGCTAAATGCAGAGAAAAGAAAGTTATGTTTGTGACAGAGCAAGAAGAATCACTTTACTAGGACAAAGACACCAAGGAAATAAAGGTAACTGTGGATGGGCAAGACATTGTGGTTGAGAGAATTGTAATGTTTGACCTTTTGTCATTTTTTCATCAGGAATAGGAAAGGCAGAAAAAAAGTTGTCCTAGTTCTCTGATGGAAAATGTTTTAGAGCTTTCACTAATAACAAGAAGCCTGTTGAGGCACGGTTGAAACAGGTTTGCCACCACTGTGCCTAGGTTGTCTCTGTCCAGGATGGAAGCTACTAACCACGTAGCTACTGAACACCTGAAATGTGTCTGCACAATGGAAGGGGACTAAGAGATGGAGGGAAAGAGGGAAAAGGGTTGACCAAAAAGAATTGTGACATGTTATGTTCATGTACTATCTGCCCAAGATGAATATGATTATATATAGCAAACATGTACCAACAAAATAGATTTTTTTAAGAAACAATGTTTTGAGGCAGGTGTGGTGGAATACACCTGTAATCCCAGCACTCAGGAGGCTCAGGCAGGAGGATTGCTGTGAATTTGCGACAAGCCTGGGCTATACAGTGAGTTCCAGGGCAGTCTGAACTACATAGTGAAACCCTGTTTCAAAAGAGAGAGAGAGAGAGAGAGAGAGAGAGAGAGAGAGAGAAATAATGTTTTGAACCAAGAAGTAGAAGTCATTTTACAGTGTTAGGAATTGCTGCTTCAACCTTCCAAATATAAATTTTTCCCTCATGAAATTTTAAGCAAAGAAAAAATAAAGGTATTGGGGACAGGTCTTGCAGCAAGGTTCTAATGTTGCTTTGAAGTATAAGATTTATAAATCTGTTCTGGAACTTATTGGTGATTTTATTGAGGTCCAGTAATTATGCAACTTCTTTACTTTCAACCTATCCTTAAAATATGTAAAATTCACCAGCTTCCTTAAATTCTCCCTGAAAAAAATTTTTAAACACCTTTTAATATGGCTTGTGTGATATCAGGTACCTACCTAAGTCTTTCTTTTGAATTCCTCTCACAATAATTAAAAATATTATGTATTTGTTTCCTAGGGTTTAATAGATGTCCTTCTCATAATAGAGTTAAAAATAAACTAATTTTGTCATGAATTTATGGTCATACTATTTATTTGCCATCAATTTTCTTGATTTGAAAGCCTTTCATCTTTTCACTACATTCAAGTAGTGGAATTACACCATTGCAAAGAATCACAACATAATGAGTCAATAAAGAAATAAAAGATAAAAATATGCAATACAATGCAATTCCTGGAATATCCAAATCTGCAACTAACAGAAGTCTGAGAATGTTCTGAAAAAAATAAGGTGCTACCCACCTCAACCTCTATCATCAGAAGTCACCGACAGACACCATTCACTTTTGTGTTCAGCAGTGCCCACTGCCTGAGACAAGCCTGACAAGAATAGATCACTTAGCAGCACTGTCCCTCCAACTTAGAAGGCCTGGAAGTTTTCTTACTGCCTTATACTTGAGGTTATGGACTGAATGCTTGTGTCCTCCACAATTCACATGTTTAAACCATATCCCCAGTGAGACGTTATTAGTGAAACCCAGCAATAAGTAATTTATTGACAACCTTAAGAAATAAAGTGCTAGGGCTGGGTATTTAGCTCAGTGGTTCCACCGCCTGCCTCACAAGTGCAAGGTCCTGAGTTCAATCCCTGGTACAAAAAAAAAAACAAAGAAAGAAAAAAAAACTGTTAAAAAAATAAAGAAATAAAGTGTTAGATATGCATTCTTTTAAGAAATTTTATTAATATCTTCAGTTTCTTAATTTATATAGTTCTAAATGAAAATTTTTAAATATGATGACATGCTTGTCTGACATCTTCTACAAAGCACCCTGAATAAATTTTAGACTTTTTTATGATTCAGAATCTCCACTGGGATTAGCACCTGCTGTGAATCATCGCTGTTCTTCATGACTCTCGATGGAAGAGTTCTATGTAAACACACACTAAATAACCTCATACTGTTATTTTTAAAGTTAATTTTTCAACTTTGATCAATTTATCTATTCTTTCATCTGTGGTCATTTGCACCTCTCATTTTTTATATGGTTGGCTCTAACATTATCTAAGCAAAACTTTAAATTTGCTACTTTTAACTAACTATAGATGATTGTAAAGGCAGTAATGTTTGTTTCATTCATTTGTAAGTAAAATAAATGAAAATGGTCTCTAAAAGCATCCCAGGAACTCTTGCTCATACACAATGTAGTATATAATGGGAAAAATCTTGCAAAAAAATTTTTGGCTTACTCAGAATCCCTGCTTCTCTCCTGGTTCTCATTAATGTTCCCTGGCAGTTAATGTGGTGAAAGATCTCAGCATTGACTGAAGAAAAAGAAATGAAGTGTTACCAATTAAGGAGAAAACTTCAAGCTTCTCCCTCTCAATAATTAGAGTTTAACACCTAAGTCCAATACAATAAAACAAATGTTTCCCCTAGTACCTCACTGGTGTCCAAAGGTGTTGGTGCCTCACCCACAGCCAATGCCAATGTATTCCTTTCCAATACATAAACTCATGATTGTCAACCAAGAAATAAATCAACCTGGCTAAGAACAAAGAAAATTACAAGTACTGAGGGCTAATTAGTATTGCAATCCCCAGGAAAACATAGACTCAAGCAACCTTGAAAATACGGCTGAAGGCTTAACAAAATGGTAGCTGTATTTATAGATTTAAACTGCAAGGAAGTTGGAAACTACATCACTTGTTGATCGGGAAATATGATAGATGCTGGCAAACATTAAGCTGTCTTATAAGAAAGGAATTGGCATAGGAAAATGGATACATATTGAAGATATACTCCTAAGTGAAATAAATAAGTCCCACATGTGTAAATACCGAATAGTTTCCCTGGTGTGAATATTCTGCAACAATGCATAAGATTCTAATAAGATTACTGACATTTAGAAATGGGAGGAAAGGAGCTAAAGGTGTAGGGAAGGTGTGATACGTAGGGGAAGAACAAAAAGGGAAAAGAAAAAAATGTGAGAGAATGAAAAGATGAAAATAAAGTGTTTGTAGATGGGGAGGGGAGGACGGGGTGAAGGGAGGGCAGAGGTAAGGGGAAAAAAATGAGAATCAAGACTTGCCATGTAAAGGTACATGATCCCAACAATGAATGTAACTGTACTGTATCCCTAAATGTACCAATAAACTCAATAAAAAAAAAAAAAAAGAAAAAGAAAGGAATTGGGTGTGTCCGTCTCAGTCTCTTGGTAGTTGGGGGAAGGGGTCCATTGCCCTGAAAGTTATCAGAGGTTAATAATGTTTCTGGAAACTGTGGGTTTGGCCATTCAAAGGTCAACTCACATCTGGAAGTGGGTCAGCCTGCAACCTAATTCAAAGATTCAGCTGCAGACAGAACAGGGGGACTATTTCAAATCTAATTAATGATGGCCTCTCTCCTCCATTTTAAGTGCTCTGAACTGGTGCTCTTGAACTCTGTTCTTTTTCTTTTTCCTTGACAGGATCTATGCAGTTCTTTAGCCTCAAAGTTGGAATGCCAGAATACCATTTGAGAAAAGTGGAAATAAAACAGAGTTTATTATTTGGCATGCCTGAATCAGAATAAAGACTAATATATAGCAAAGATGTATGTGTTATACCCTCTTCTAAGAACTACATATGATATGTAGAAGGTACATAAATTTATTTAGTGTAAGATCACAAAACTGAAAATGAAATACAGACCTTGGATGTACAACCTAGTTTAAGATATCACAGAACTATAGATCTTAAACCAGAATCAACCTCAGATATCATATGTTCAGTCTCCTGCTCATAGAGGGCCACTAGAGCCACAATGGATATGTGACTTCTAGTCCCTCTGAGATAAAGTGGGAGCTAGAACTCTGGTTTCCAGTCTCTTGGTAAACTTGTCCTCCCTCTCCATTTAACCATATATGAGAGATTCATAGTTTATCAGAGGCTAAAGGAACATCATCTTAAACAAAGAGTTTTCTGGAATTATCCACATGTATATAATGACACGTCCATCTATAACAAGTACTTACTTTTTTTTTAACTCCACCTTTGTTTCTCTACTACAGAGGAACTCACCTAGAAGTTACAATGCCGCAGCTGGAAATTGCTCAGCTGACCATACTCATTAAACCCTCTGTCCTATTTCCTCTGGAAGGAAGAAACTAGACTCTCCCATCTGCTGCATGCAATAAGGCCAAGCTGGCTCTCATTTTTCATTTACAGTAGCAAAAGCTATCAACACCTTTAGAGATACTTTTTATGAACCAGAGCCAAAAGACTAAGGAAGATAATTCACCTAAAAGGTCACTTTCCTGGAATCTCCTGGCAGTTTCAACTATGGGTGAGAAATTTTGAGTCACTAGACTGAGTAAGGAAAAGCCTCCCTCACCCAATATGGATGGTCACCATCCAGTCATCTGAAGATCAAATAAAACAAAAAGAGTTTTAAAAGTCAAATTCATTCAAATTCATCCTCTCTTGGGGAGCTGGGATGTACTTCTTCTACCCTTAGACATCAGGATTTCAGGTTGTCTGGGCTTTGGACTCAAGGTATTGCACCAGTAGCCCCCTGGATTCATGATCTTTCAACCTCAGACTGATCATATCAGTTTCCATAATTCTTCAGATTTGGACTGAGCCATGCTACCTGTTTGTCATGGGATTATTTTAGCCTTCATAATCATATGAACTGATTCCCCTAAGAAATTCTGTTTCATAAAGAAAAAAATAGGAGAAAATGAAAAAATGGAAATAAAATGTTTGTAAATGGGGAGGGGAGGAGGGGGTGAAGGGAGGGCAGGTACAAGGGGAAAAAAATGAGAACCAAGACTTGTCATGTAAAGGTACAAGATCCCCATTATGAATGCAACTGTACTGTATACCTAAAATGTACCAATAAACTCAATGAGAAAAAAAAGAAATTCTGTTTCATATGTCTACATATCTGTATCTATATATCAGTCTATCCATCACTCTATATCTAAATATATTTTATTTTATTGCATTTTATCTCTATAAAAGTACATTTCAGTAGATAAATATTATGGTTCTCTCAAGAAGACCAACCACACCATGAATGGGTTTAGTGTAAGCAAGTATTTGCTTATAAAACTATTGGAAAGACTAGAGGAGAGAAATTCAGGAAGAACTGTCATGTCTTTCTGGCCACAAGATCAAGAAAAGTGCTGCCACTCACAAACAGAACCATATGTAAGTAGTGACTGCGAATTTCTCAGCTGTTCCCAGCTACAAAATGGGTAAAATGACAGCCACTCACATCTGGGAAGCTTATTCAATCATGGTTGCTATTGCCAAGGAACCAAAACATAAAACAGCACATGTGTGCCTCTTCCACCTTTCTAATCTCATGTGATAAGAGTATCCCACTGGCAGAGCCTACTAATTTGGATCCTTGCAAAGCAAGGGAGTCCAAGAAACAGTTTCCAAGTTTCCATCTGTACAATTCAGAAGAGACTTTATAAGGAGTGTAAGGCTCTAAGTGCCAGTAGATAATTCTGAAACCAAAATTGCTCCAGTAGAAAATCAAACTTCCAAAACCCATCCTTACCCCTGTATTACTGAAGAATACAGGAAAGTGTCACTTTTGTCAATTATAGAACAGTAAGATAACAAGATGCTTCTCAACCACATACAAATCATCTTCCCAGGTCTTCTATGAACCCAGAAGACAATGTAATACCTATAGACAAATGACAGAGAAAATATTTAAAGCCCCTAATTAACAATGTAACATAGCCCTGACCACTAAGGGAACTTTACATGTAATATTAGTAGAATGACTCCTTCCACAATCAAATTTCCCCTAAAGGAACCAAAAGGAAAAGAGAATTCCCTTCTAGTAGGGTTAGATGAATTCTCTCCTCTCTAGTATTTAGTTTTGGTTCTGCACAGATGATTAAATAACTTACATCAAAGAAAATGACAAACTTTACAGAACTTTCCAAAAGATAATAGAAAACTGTTACATTTCTTTTCAGCTTGGAGTATATTTGTTTGTCTCTGTCTCTCTCTAGGTTTACACTCTGAACTTTTATATACTTTCAGTTTCAGTTAAAAGTGACCTTTGATTGGGGGTTTTCCATGCATGATTCCTTTTCTGGAATAACAGCCAAAGTTTTTCCATCAATACCAAATTATGAAAGGATTTGTTGTTCTCTAAAGAATTTCTTAAATTATTCTAAATCACTTCTCATCAATTCTTTACTTACTATCATAACAAGACAAAGGCATGAAATGAAGAACTGTCAGTTGCAAAAATGCCATTTTAATATTTTATTAATTGAATCCTTCATGAAACTCTGAAGAACCTTTAAAAACATGCAGCAATAAATGTATCTCTTGGACCTTATAGTGCATCCTCTCACAAATGGAATAATGAGTCTTACTCCATGCTAATGACTGAAAATGTATTTGACCAGAGAATACATGATGCATTATGAAATCTCATGTAGAATCCCAAAATGAACCTTAGGTAGAAAGAAAAGTTGATGTAAAGGCTGAGGCAGGAATGGAGTTTCAGGGACTGCCCCTCACAGGAGTCCTTGGAAGCACAGTTCAGAATCATTTATACTGCATAGTTCACAATCTTCCCTATCATCTGATTTATAATTTTGAATGGGTGGCTGCTGCCATAATAGATAATGGCAGAAAACCTTTCCAGAAAGCCATGTGAGGAGCTTGGACTTCCTGAGAGAACTGGCTGTTAAATTAAGCAGACAACAATTCTCCAGTATGCCTATTCACAAATCTTCTGAGAATTACAGACTAGGCCTGATTGCTCTGCACGTAATAGGCTGATAGGTGAGTAGTAGAAGGTATGATGTGATTGATACCCAATGCTGACTTGTTCAGTCCACCAGAGGCAAGACATTGGCAGGATCAGCCTTAGGTGCCCACTACATATTATAACCACTAAGTAGCAAGGCCCAGAAGAAATCTGACTCAGCATAAATAAAGTCATTGACTTGGACTTATAATCACTGTTTCAAAGATATTATTTTGTGTAGTACTTAGTATGTGCTCACTTCATAATGTAATGCTCTAGATCTATACTGCCTAGGTTTTTATCTCATTCTTCCAGTAACAGCTGTGTGATCTTGTGTAAAAGCTTCTCTAAGTCTATTTCTTCACCTATAAACTTGAGATGATAATAACAGTACACACTTCATATAAGTATTGAGAACCATGAATGAAACAATGTATAAAATATTCAGCACAGATAGTACCACACACCCTAACAAGTAATAAAGCACTCAGTAAGTAATAGCTATTAGCATTCTTATCATAGCGAAGTACTTCTCTGTTCTGTTTTTTTCTCTAAACATTAGGTTAGTGTGTGTGTATATATATATAACAGTACACACTTCATATAAGTATTGAGAACCATGAATGAAACAATGTATAAAATATTCAGCACAGATAGTACCACACACCCTAACAAGTAATAAAGCACTCAGTAAGTAATAGCTATTAGCATTCTTATCATAGCGAAGTACTTCTCTGTTCTGTTTTTTTCTCTAAACATTAGGTTAGTGTGTGTGTATATATATATATAAATTGATTACCTTAACAGATTCTTCAATTCTTCACAGATTGAAATGGGATGGAATTGGTGACATGGTGAATTATTATTCAAAAGTCTTCAATCTCAAATTGCAGCTGGGTAAGTATGAATATGTAAAACTAAAAACTGTTTTACATAGTTAAAGCTTAATATTATTAGAAATTTGATATTTTAAAATTCTATTCTAATTCTAGATTATAAATCTAGCACTTTTAAACAAAAGTATCATCACTGGAATAAATGGATATCTTTTAAGGTGAGAATGTTGAAACATTGACAGCTAGCAGCCTACAGACAGCTAGCAACAAAAAACAAATTCATAAAGAACTTCATTCTATAGATTTCAAGTCAGAAGGTAATGTTAGGGCTGTGAGAATTGAGGGGAATGGAGAGATGGTTATCCCAGAAATAGAGAGCATTCCAGTATACACTCTATCTATCCTGAAAATAATGATATGAATGCCAGGAGATGATGGTCCCACCTGGAAAAGGAAGACCTCTGAGGTTCCAGCTTGATGAACAGCAAATCAGCCTAATTGTATTTTTTCTGTAACTCAACAGACTTGCAAACACATCAGGCTTTGGGTTTGGTTTTGAATTGGTTTGTTATTTTCAAACTTGTTTTTGCAAACACGAGTTGGATCAGAATTTCCCTATTGTTCCTGTGGTGGGGTGGAAAGTTCATGTATGATCTAAGTTAATCCAATCAGTAAAGCTAAAGATTTCAGTTCTGCAGGATAAGGAAGGACCATCCCCTATAGCCACTACCAATGATCTTGTAATTACAAAGAGAAGCAGCTAAAGGGGACATTTACATTAGCAGAGGAAGAAATGTCAGTGTCATGGGTCATCAGTGACCTCTTGGAGCCACTAATTATTCCTTACTGGAACCTGCCCTATTTCTACTTCCAATTAATTCTTTGAACTAATAAATTTCCCTGTTCTTTAAACCCATTTGAAGCTGGTTTTCCTAATGTTTGGATCTGAAACTGGTGTCCTGACACAGAAGGTGTTCTAAATGGTGAGTAAAAAGATCTGTTATTTCCATCTTACAAGGGGAAAAGTGATGTTTAATGGCCTAAGTCTCTTCCTCAGTGTTGTATAGTTAATGAATTCAACTTGCTCCTCGTACTATGTCCCTTGCTCTGTCATTACCTGTCCTCTCCAAATTAAGCAGTAAAGCTCCCCCAGTTTCACAGCATGTGATTGAGACATTTAATGTTACCTTTCCTGGTAAAAAGAACAGCTGAAGGAGTGGAATATCTTTGCCATCCCATAGCAGCTTCTCTGGTAAAAACAGATGGTAAGGGTTAACAATCAATCTGTGAGTCAAAGATTCATGCTATTAAATACACCAGCCATGCCATTAGAATCTAAAAATACTCCAAACAGCAAACTATGATATGCTCTTGACGTCAGTAGGAGACACAATCATCAGCTGAGATCATTTTATGACCTTCCCATAAGTACTTCACATATAAACATGTGTTGTGCTCTTTTATGTCACAGACATAAAAATATCTTTTGGGACTTCACAAGCAGTAACCTGTTAAGTACACAATACACTAAAGCTTTGTGACCTGTGGGTCATGAGGCCACCCATGGACAATTTATATGGTCTTGTGATCCAGGTATGAATTATGTAGAGAGACCAGAGAGAAACCTAACTAATTGTTTTTAAAGAATTTAAGTTTGAACCTAAGCTACCAAAAAAAATTCCAAAGCTAAGAGTTTCCGTCATTTGGTTAAAATTTTAATTAAATTCATTCAAGTGTTTGAATATCTAGTTGTCCAATTATTTATTTTGGGATCTAGAAAAGTTTTCTGAAAGTTATATTTCAGTTTAATGTCACTAATCTTTTCATCTAGAATTTAACAAATAGCAATTAAAAAAGAACATTTGCCTTTAAAACTTTTTTCCTCTCTCTCTAATTAGATTTAAAATAAGCACGCTCTGTCTAAAAGGGATTAATTCAGTGGGCAATAAAAAATAGGCTCTGATTTTTGTACTTAACTGGCTTTTAAAAATAATAAACCCAGATTTGAATCTAAAAAACCTATATCAACATTACCTCTGACACACCTGCTGCAGATCAAGGATCTGAGATCCCATAATATCTTATCCCACTAAAGTCCTATACAAATGACTGAGAAAGAAAAAATGTTTTATTTGCCTGTGAACAAAACTATGGCTCTATAACTCACCAGCTTTGGAGCAAATCCATAATTGATGGTATTCAGCTGGTACAAACAAGAATGAAGAAATACTATTATTTTCACCATGAAGCATTGAGTACAGCAGAAAATAGAAATGTTAACCCACCAGCATCACTGCACTGAAATAAATCTAGTTTATGGACTGTGTAAAATGAGATACTTTTTAATGCTTTTAAGATATGCAAATAAATTGTGAAGACTTGTATGCCTGGGGGGTTCTACCTCGTGGTTAATATTATAAAGGGAGAACTACACACATAATATAGTAGGTTGGGGGGGTTGTTTGTTTTTGTTGGTTGGTTTGGTTTGGTTTGGTTTTTGAGACAGGGTCTCACTTTGTAGTTGAGACTGCTCTGGAACTCACTATGTAGCCCAGGCTGGTCTTGCACTCACAGCAATCCTCCTGCCTCAGCCTCCCAAATTCAGGGATTATAGGCGTGTGCCACCATGCCTGGCTTGATTTTTAATTTAGTAATTGACTAATCTAATATATGGAAGCAATTAGAAGAATGATGCAGACCAAGTGAGTCTAGGTGTATCATTAACAGTCTAAATAATGCAAAGAAATTGTTTTCAGGTTTTGGTAGAAAAAGAAAGTATTAGATCATGTCTAACTTTTACATAAGGGTTACATAAATGTGCCCTTCAAAGTCCAAGGCAGCTAACCTGCATTCCCCAAGTTGAGTAAGTTTTATCTGAACAAACTGTCTTCAAAAGACTAGGTCTAAACTGTATAATAGATAACAGAAGAAAATCTACAAAGGGGAATGGGAACTAGGGAGGAGAGATGGGGGAAAGGAAAGAAGAAAAGAATGAGAAAAAAACAGAAACAAAGCCTTTGTAAATAAGAAGAGATGGGGGTGAGAAAGAAGAAAAAGGAAATGAAAAAAGTAAGAACCAAGATGTATCATGTAGAGATACAAATTCTCAATGATGAATGTAATCATACAATATACCTGAAATGTACCAACAAACTTAATGAATAAAAAAAAAAAAAAGACTGCTCCTGGGCTCATACACCTCAGTTTGTTTGTATGTGCATGAAAAATAAGATGGGTAGCCTGCCTGCATCCATTGGAAGGAGGAGGTCCGGGTCAACCATGCAGAGATCCCACCCTCACTCCGGCCTGCACCAAACCAACAAGTGAGTACTGGTTAGCCGCGTGGTGGGCTTGCCCTTGCCCCGCCTCACCCTGGCCTGCATCAAGTGGAAGGAGGAGGTCTGGATAGGCCATGCAGAGATACCATCCTTGCTTCAGCCTGCATCAAGCCAACCAGTGAGGACTGGTTGGCTGCATGGGCACCTCTGCAATATCCACACCCTCCCACCATGCTCTCAGGCCTCCTGATTGTGTTAGTTTTTGGATTCCCTCTGCAGAGGCACAGGTGGTTATAAAAGTCATGTTTCTGAGCTCCAGAAGATAGAACAGAAGTGAACAACTGCAATAAAGGAACATCAGATCTCCATAGTTGGTAAGTTGGAGAGATCACCACATTCCATTAGAACTTTGAATATCTTCAGAGAGAGGACACAGGGAACTGGCAGTAGAACCTTGCAGAGCTCAACCCTGCAGAAGGTCACAGAGATCAATTTGAGCCTTGCAGCCCAAATCCAGGCTGAATCTCAGGGGTCAGTCATCAGCTAGCTGAGACTAAATGACTTAGTTCTGCACACAGCTGCACACATTGTCTATTGTGACAGCAGAGATATAGTCTGAAAGAGGCCCTTCAAATTCTTTCTTCTTTCTTTTCCTCATTCCACTCTGCAAATTTTCTTTTCTGCCTTCTTTTACTAACTCAGTCTCTTGCTCCCCCATATTATTCTCCATCTCCCTTCCTGTTCCTGTTCCTGCTCTAACTTGGATTTTTTCATTATTTTCTCTCTTTATTTTCTTTTCTTCTCTCATTTTCCATCACTCAAGGGTAAAAATTTCAAAGGAAAGTGAGCCCCTATTACTGTCAAGTTCTTATATTCTTGTTCTTCATGCACTCTGTATTTCCCTCTTATCTTCAACAGTTTCCTAAAGTTTGTGTGGTTATCCTGTGTACTCTGGCTTCACTTGAAACATTATCCAATTATTCTACCTATCTACTCCTCTCATCCTAACTCTATCTAAGCCCCCATACTAAAGGTTAAAGATGCTATATTGAAGAGTTTATTCACTGTAAACATATTTTGGGCTGTTCCTTGATTTTTATTTAATTTAAATGGTTTAAATGTGATAGAATAATGATTACAACAAATGATCATTTTGTAAGCTGTGCTAGATCCTATTGTGCTGATGATTGTATCAATTGGGCTAAAGGATTGTGATTGATTTAATTAGTTGTCCTTTGTGATACTATGAAAATGAGAATGTCTATGAGCCATTAGACTCAAAAGCTAAAGTGAAACTATATCAGGAAGATTTAAGTAATAACTCAGGAATTGAAGCAATGACAACCCAACAACAAAAATAAAAATGAGAAAACACTTAAGCAAGACAGACTTACAGTTCACCAATAGCAAACAGTAGGGCAAATGAGGATAAAAAGTCTGACAGTCAACCACCAGAATACCCTGAATTCATAGCACAAGAAGTAACAAAACAGATCAATCAGGCTCTAGAAAAAAATCAAAACAGAAATAATTTCCCAGATAACAACACAGATGGTGAGCACAATGAAAGACATGATTAGAGACTCCAGAACAGAAACTGAAAAAAAAAAAAAATAGATGAGCTGAGGACCATGATAAAAGCCATGAAGGCTCAGCATAAGAAAGTAATGGAAACCATGAATGCCCCAAATGGGAAAGAAATGGAAACCATGAATACTAAACGTAGGAAAGAAATGGAATCCATGAAACAGATTCAAACAGATACCCAGGAGACTAAAAACTAAATTGAGCAGTGTCGCCATTGCTTCAGCACAAAGAAGGTGAGATTTGAGAGGCTGCTCTAAGATCTGCTCTCCCTCAGGCCAACTTGGGCCCAATCCACGGGACCAGGTAGCCACACCATCAACTGCCTGCGCTGCCATCAGCTCCAGCACAAGGAAGGTAGCCACGTGGGCACCCATGGAACACACACCCACTCTCAGACCTCCTGATTGTGCCAGTCCTTGGGCCCACTCTGCAGAGGCATAAGTGGTCATAAAAGGTATTATTCTGAGCTCCCAACTTTGAATATCTTAAAAGTAAGGGTGGGGAAAACTTGTAGTACAACTGTGTGGAGTTCAACCCTGCAAGAGGTTGGAGAACTCAATCTGGGCCTTGCAGCCTGAGGTCAGTCTGCATAATAGGAGTCTGCCATTGGCTAGCTGAGATGAGGGGACTTGATTCTGCACATGGCTGCACATGTTGTATACTATGACAGCACATATAGTCTGAAAGAGGCCCTTAAAATTCATTTTTTCTTTCTTTTCCTCATTCCACTCTGCAAATTCTTTCTTTTTTCTGTCCTCTTTCTCCAACTCAATCACTTGCTTCACCATATTATGTCTCATTGCCCTTTTTGTTCCTGCTCCTACCCTAACTCAGATTTCTTCCTTTATCATTTTTTCTTTATGTTCTTTCCTTCTATCATTGTACCTCACTCAAGGGTCAATAGTTTCAAGGGAAAGTGAGCCCCTATTACTGTTAAGTGGATATATTCTTGTCCTTATACTTGCACTCTGTCAATCCCTTTTGAATTTAACAGTTTCCTAAAGATTGTGTGGTCATTCTATGTCCTCTGGCTTCACTTGAAACCTTCTCCAATTCTTTCACTTATCTACTCCTCTCATCCTAGCTCTGTCTAAGCCCCCATCCTAAATGGTAAGTATGATACATTGAAAACTTTATTCACTGCAAACATATTTTGGGCTGCTTCTTGATTTTAATTTAAGTCACATGGTTAAAAGTTAATAGACTAATGACTACCACAATTTGCAAGTTGTGCTTGATCCTATTGTATTGCTGATTGTATCAATTGGGATAAAGGATTGTGATTAATTTAATGAGTTGTTTTCTCTGATATTATGAAAATGAGAATGTCTATTACTCATTGGAGACTCAAAAGCTAGAATGCAACTATATCAGGAACATTTAAGTAATAATGCAGAAATTAATCCAAGGACAACCCAACAACAAAAATAAAAATGAGAAAACACTTCAGCAAGACAGACTTCCAGTTCAAATAGTAGGGCAAATGAGGATGAAAAGTCTGATAGTGGACCAACAGGATACCCTGGAGCCATAGCACAGGAAGCAACAAAACAGATCAATCAGGCTCTAGAAAAATTTAAAACAGAAATAATTTCCCAGATATCCATAGAGATGATGAGAAAAATGAAAGTCATGCTTTGAGACTCTAGAACAGAAACTGACAAAAAAAAAATAGATGAGCTCAGGACCATAACAGAAGCCATGAAGGCCCAGCATAAGAAAGAAATAGAATCCATGAAACAGATTCAAACAGGTATCCAGGAGATTAAAAGCTCTATTGGAAGTGTTCACAACAGAATAAAAGAATGCTAAGATACAATCTCGGATATAGAAGATAAGAATGCAGTCAGTGACCATGAAAAGAGGAATCTCTTAAAAACAGTAAGGGATCATGAGAAATCCATCCAACAACTCCTAGATGATGCAAAGAAGAATAACATAAGACTTATAGGAATCCATGAAGTAGCAGGAGAAAACACAAATAACTTAAAAAAGCTGTTCACAGAATTAATGACAGAAAACCTCCCAAACAGAGGAGAAGAATTTGACATGCAGATAAGTGAGGCATATAGGACTCCAACTAGCCATGATCAAAAAACATCTACACCTAGACATATAATCATCAAGATCCCAGAAACCCAACAGAAGAACAAAATACTACAAACAGTAAGAGAAAAGAAACAAATCTCATGCAAAGGAAAGCCCATCAGAATCACAGCAGACTTTTCAACACAAACCCTCAGGTCAAGGAGAGCCTGGAGTAAGGTATTTCAAGTCCTAAAAGAAAACAACCTCTCATAATTAGTAAACCAATGGTAACACATTAGTATTAACTAAAATCCATCACCTCCTGAATTGCTGACAACTTGCTCCAAATTTCTCTGGTGCTTTGTATTACGTTTGTAGGCTCATCTTTTCGAAAATGTCACTTTGTTGGAATTGTACAATATATAACATTCAATCTTACTTCTTCCACTGGGTAATATGTATTTTTTAAAAATTCCTTGATGTTTTTCGGGAGGTTGATATGTCATTTTCTTTTGCTGCTGAATAATATTTGATTCTATTAATAAATCTTAATGTGTTTATCCATTTACCTGTTTAACAGTATCTTCATTGTTACCAAGACATAGTAATTATGAATAAAATTGCTTTAAATGTTTTATCAATAATTACAAAATAATTTGCTGCCATTTTTACTGTTTTCCTGTATGTATGAATCAAATTGGAAAGAAATGATGTCTTAACAATATTGTCTTCCTTTAAAATGCATGGAATATCTGTCCATTCACTTATCTCTTCAACTTGTTAAATAAGAGTTTTAAACACATAGATTTTTTTTACTGAGTTAATTGGTACTATCTAGGTACACAACACAGTCACATTCATCAGGTCTTGATTCTCATTTTTCCCCTTGTCCTTGCCCTCCCTTCACCTGCTCCTCCCCTCCCCATTCACAAACACTTTATTTCCATTTCTTCATTTTTTCATATTTTTCACCTCCCTTATCACCTTTCCCCCACCCCTCCCACTTTCCCTACACCTCTAGCACTTTACATCCTATTTCACATTATCAATTATCTCATTAGGATATTGTGTACTATTATAGTTTTTCACACCAGAGAAACTATTCGGTATTTCAGTTAAAGAAATCTCTGTATGAACATTAAAAATAGGGAATCCTAAAATAAAATGAAAAAGGAAACTAAAAGAGGAAAGGCAATGATGTAAAATTAAAATAATCCTTAATTCCGAAAATGAAAATGGTCCTTGAACATATTTAAGGATTGCTTCTTGCTCTTGTAGTCTTAACATTATTCTTTTTTTTCATTATTTAGAGAACACTTTATTAGTTTCTGTAATCAAACTTACATAGATATGACCTTACATATTTAATACAGTGCATTACCTCTGTACAAATGGAAAAAAATTAACATTTCTAGACAATATGGCTGTTAATTTCTGTACAATGCCAACTCAACACAGTAAATTGGGATAACTTTTTCCAAAGTCAACAGCACAGTTAAAGTTTCCAAAAATTCAAATTATATATATATGTATGTATATATATAAATTTATATTTATATAAAAAGACCAGTAATAGCAGTATGTTAATGCATCAATAGCAGCAACAGATTTTCCAGGTTCTGCAGTTATCTGAACAAAATTATAGACATTCAGCACACTCCATTAAAAAACAAAAACAAAAAAACAAAGAAAAGAATAATACCCAGAAAACAGCAAAGTTCTGCTGCTGTTGTGGTATCTGGCATGATTTTTTTATTAGCATCTTAATCATCATCTGGAAAGGGAACACTCTAGAGTAATAGTCACTACTACATATCATAAAGCAGGTATAAGATATTTTACACTCACAGAGGTATGATACAGTACTGTCCTAAATCTGTAATACTAGAATCAGTTTTGGTTTGAAGTTCACTTTGTCTGCATATAAGATTCCTACCCCTGCTTTTTTCTGGGCTCCTGACGTGTGGAGAATTGTTTTCCATCCTTTCACTTTCAGTCTATGGGCTTCTTTTGGCACTAGGTGTATTTCTTGTATACAACATATTGTTGGATTTTGCTTCTTATTTCATTCTGCCAGTCTATTTCTCTTGATTCCTGAGTTGAGGCCATTTACATTGCTGGTTATAACTGATATGTACTGACTTATTATTGTCATGTCATTACCCTTTTGTTGATTCTATTTAATTTTTCACCTTCTCCTTTTAGTTTCTTGCCTTGCCTATTTGATTTGCTCTGTTGGGTCTCATGGTGTTGTTACAAATTATGAAAGGTAAAACCATACCAATACATTAATAACAAGAGAAGCTGCAAGTGTGAGCCCAGCCTGAGCAACTAAGCAACTTAGAAAGAGCCTACATCAAAACAGAACATGAAAAGGGCTGGGGATATAGCCCAAGGCAAAGATTCTCTTCAATTCCGAGTAGTACATTAAAAGTGTGATACTTTCTCCCCATGACCCCCACCAACATTTGTTATTGTTTGATTTCTTCATAGCAGCCATTCTTTGTGGGGTGAGGTGGAATCTCAGTGTTGTTTTCTTTGTTTTTTGTTTTTTTTTGTTTGTTTTTGTTTTGTTTTTTGAGAAAGGTTCTCACTATGTAGTTGAGACTGACCTGGAGCTCACTATGTAGCCCAGGCTAGTCTTGAACTCAGAGCAATCCTCCTGCCTAAGCCTCCCAAGTGCTGGGATTACAGGCATGTGCCACCATGCCCAGCTCATTGTTGTTTTCATCAGCATCTCTCAAATGGCCAGTGATCTGGAATATTTTTTCATAAATTTACTTGCTATTTTTACTTCTTTGTAAGAGAATTCAGACTGGTGCAACCACTATGAAAATCAATATGGAGACATCTCAAAGAACTGGGACTAGAGGTTCCATTTGACCCAGGCATAGATCTGCTGGGTATCTTTCCAAAAGAAAAGAATCTTATCACAGAGATATATGTGCACCTATGTTTATAGTGGCACATTTTGTAATAGCTAAAACTTGGAAACAGCCCATTTGCCCATCATTTGGAAACTGGGTAAAGAAGATGTGGTTTTTCTATAAAATGGAATATCACTCAGCCATAAAGAATGAGAAATTAGATTCATTCATAGGAAAATGGATACATATTGAGGGTATACTCTTAAGTGAAATAAATAAGTCACACACGTAAATACTAAATAGTTTCTCTGGTGTAAATAAACTATAAGAGTACATATGATCATAATGATGTAATGTACAATGTGAAATAGGAAGAAAGGGGCTAAAGGTGTAGGGAAAGTGGGAAGGGTAGGGGAAAACTAATAAGGGAAAAGCAAAAATATGAGAAAATGAAAAAGTGGAAATGAAGTGTTTGCAAATGGGGAGGGGAGAAGAGGTAAAGGGAGGGCAGGGACAAGGGGAAAAAATGAGAACCAAGACCTGTCATGTAAAGGTACAAGATCCCAATAATGAATGTAAATGTACTGTATACCTAAAAGCTACCAATATCTCAATGGGGGGGGGAGGAGAAAACAACCTCAAACCTAGACTGATGTATCCTGAAAAACTCTCTTTCAAAATGGACATGGAAAGAAGATATGTCCATGACAAAGAACACCTGAGAAAATTCATGAAAACAAACTAGCACTAGAAGAAATTCTAAACAATATCCTAGAAAAAGACAGTGAAGATCACAACACTATGAAACCCAACAGAGCAAATCAAATAGACAAGGCAACAAACAAAAAGGAGAAGGTGAAAAATTAAAATAAGTCAACAAAAGGACAATAACATGACAATAATAAGTCAGTACATATCAGTTATAACTATCAATGTCAATGGCCTCAATTCAACAATCAAGACAAATAGGCAGAATGGATTAAGAAGCAAAACCCAACAATATGTTGTATACAAGAAACATACCTAGTGCAAAAAGAAGCCCATAGACTGAAAGTGAAAAGATGGAAAACAATTCTCCATGCAAGAGGATCCCAGAAAAAAGCAGGGGTAGCAATCTTATTCACAGACAAAGTAAATTACAAACCAAAACTGATCAAGAGAGACAAAGAAAGCCACTATATCCTTGTAAAGGGAACAATACAAGAGGAAGAGATGACAATCAAAAACATATATGCATCAAATATTAATGCCCCCAACTATATTTTAAAAATATTAAGTAAAATGAAAAACCAAACAAGCACTAATACAATTGTAGTGGGGGATCTAAATAACCCACTATCATAAATAGGCAGATAATACACGCAAAATATTAACAATGAAATACTAGTACTCAACCAAGCTTTTGAACACATGGACTTATTAGATGTCTATAGAGTGTTCCACCCCACAAAATCAGAATATGCATTCTTTTTGGCTGCCCATGGGTCATTCTCCAAGATAGACCACATATTAGCTCACAGAACAGGTTTGAATAAATGCAAAATAATTGAAGTTATGCCCTGTATATTATCAGATCATAGTGCAATCAAGCTGGAGATCTATAGCATAAGAAACCACAGGAACTTCACAAACATATGAAAATTGAACAACATTTTCCTGAACAATCAATGGATCACAGTAGAAATTAAAGAAGAAATCAGACAATTTTTACAAATAAATGAAAATACCACTACAACATACAGGAATCTATGGGACACAATGAAAGCAGTTCTACGTGGAAAATTCATAGCACTAAATGCCCACACTGGGAAAACAGAGCGAGATCAAATAAACAACCTAATGACGAACCTTAGACTCCTAGGAAAACAAGAGCAAGAAAAGCCCAAAGCTCAAACAAGAAAGGAAATTATAAAAATTAGAGCAGAAATCAATGCAATGGAAACTTTAAAAAATGATACAAAAATAAATGAACCTAAGAGTTGGTTTTTGGAAAGAAAAAATAAAATTGATAAACCCTTAGCTAACCTTATCAAAAAAAGGAAAGGAAAGGCTCAGATCAATGCAATTAGAAATGAAAAAGGTGAAGTCACAAGAGATCCAACAGAACTCCAGAGGATCATTAATACCTACTTTGAGAACCTGTACTCTAATAAAATGGAAAACACAGAAGAAATGAACATATTTCTAGATACTATGAATTACCAAAGTTGAACAAAGAAGATAAAAACATTTTAAACACCCCAATTACTATCAGTGAAATTGAAAATGAAATCAAAAATTTACCAACAAAGAAAATCCCAGGTCCTGATGGATTCACTGCTGAATATTACAAAACAAGAATTACTGCCATTACTCTTCAAATTTTTCAATGAAATTGAAAGGGAAGAAATACTTCCAAATTCATTCCTGGAATCAAGTGTCACTTTGATTCCCAAACCAGGGAAAGATGTAACTGAAAAAAAGAACTACACGCCAATCTCCTTAATGAACATAGAAGCAAAAATCCTTAATAAGATACTAGCAAACAGAATACAGAGGATCATCAAGAAGATCATATATCCTGACCAAGTTGGATATATTCCAGGGATGCAAGAATGGTTCAACATACATAATTCAATAAATGTAACACACTATATTAACAAAGTCAAGGACAAAAACCATATGATCCTCTCAATAGATGCTGAAAAAATTTTGACAAAATTCAACACCTATTCATGATAAAAACCCTGCAAAAAATTGGAATAGATGGTCAATATCTCAACTTAATAAAGGCTATCTATGAGAAACCAATGGCCAACATCATAAAAATTGGCCAAAAACTGAAAACCTTCACGTTAAAATAGAAACAAGACAATGATGCCCACTACCACCACTCCTCTTTGATATAGTTTTGGAAACATTAGCCATAGCAATTAGATAAGAGAAAGAAATTAAAGCAATAAAGATAGGAAATGAATAAGTTAGGCTGTCATTATTTGCTGACAATATGATACTCTACATTGAAGACCCAAAAGACTCCACCAAAAGACTTCTAGACTTAATTCAAACTTTCAGCAGAGTAGTAGGATACAAGGTCAACAACCAAAAATCAATAGCCTTCTTGTACAGAAATAACAAACTGAGAGCAAAATTAGGGAATAGCATCCCAAAAAAATGAAGTATCTAGGAATCAGTCTAACAAAAGAAGCAAAAGACCTCTACGCTGAAAACTACTTCACTCCAAAAAAAGATATCAAAGGGGATATAAGAAAATGGAAAGATATCCCTTGCTACTGGGTAGGAAAAATCAACATAGTGAAAATGGCCATGTTACCAAAACTGCTATACAGATTCAAGGCAATGCCAATTGAAATTCCAACACTGTATTTCACAGAACAAAAAAAAATCCAAAAATTCATTTGGAACCAGTAGAGACCTAGAATAGCAAAACCCATCCTATCCAACAGAGATATGGCAGCAGGTAGAACAATTTCCAATTTGAAACTATGCTACTATGCTACTGTGCTAAAAACAGCATTGTACTTGCAAAGAAACAGACCATAGGACCAGGGGAATAGATTGGAAGATAGAGAAACAACTCCAGATGTACTCAGCTACCTCATCTTTGAGAAAGGAGACCACCATCCTCATGGGAGGCAAGATAGTCCCTTTAATAAATTGTGTTGGAAAAACTGGATTTCAACCTATCAAAGATTAAAACTAGACACTTATCTTTCACCATGCACTAAATTAAAATCCAAGTGGTTTAAAGATCTAAATATTTTAAAAGACACTAAATACTGAATAGTTTCTCTGGTGTGAAACTGGAAGATAAGTTAGGCAGAAATCTTGAAGACATTGGCATAGGAAAAGACTTTGTGAACAAATCCTGAGCATGGGAACTAACAGAATGAATCAACAACTGGGATCTCATCTTATTAAAAACTTCTGTACTGCAAAAGAAACCATCAACAGAACTAAGACATCACCTACAATGTGGGAAAGAAATTTTCGCAGCTGCTCCTCAGACAAAGGACTATTACCTAGAATATATAGAGAACTCAAAATAATCAGGCCCCCCCCAAATATAAAGACCTGATTCAAAAATGGGCTTCTGAAATCAACAGACATTCTTCAGACAAACAAGTAAAAGCAGCAAGTAAATATATGAAAAAATGTTCCACATCACTGGTCATTTGAGAGATGCAGATGTAAACAACACTGAGATTCCACCTCACCCCACAAAGAATGGCTGCTATCAAGAAATCAAACTATAACAAATGTTGACAGGGTTGTGGGGAGAAAGGAAAGCTTCTGCATTGTTGGTGGGAGTGCAGACTGGTGCAACTACTATGGAAATACCTCAGAGAGCTATGACTAGAGGTTCCATTTGACCCAGCCATCCCTCTGCTGGGTATCTTTCCAAAAGAATTAAAAGAGTCATACCACAATGATATATGCACACCCATGTTTATAGCGGCACAGTTTGTAATAGTTAAAACTTGCACACAGCCCATTTGCCCATCAGTTGGAGACTGGATAAAGAAGATGTGGTTTTTCTATAAAATGGAATAATGCTCAGCAATAAAGAATGAGAAATTAGAGTCATTTGTAGGAAATTGGATGCATATAGAGGTCATACTCAAGTGAAATAAATAAGACAAACATGTGTAAATACTGAATAGTTTCTCTTGAGTGAAAAACTATAATAGTACAAAAGATCCCCATGGTATAATTGACCATGTGAAATAGGAAGAAAAGGGCTAAAGATGTAGGGGAAATGAGAAAGGTATGGGAAAGGAAATAAGGGTAAAGAAAAAAATCTGAGAAAATGGAAATAAAGTATTTGTAAATAGGTAAGGGAGAAGGGGGTGAAGGGAGGGCATGTATGGGAAAAAAATGAGAACCAACACCTGTCATGTAAAGGTATGAGATCCCAATGTTAAGTGTAACTATTCTTTATACCTAAAAAGCACCAATAAACTCAATAAGGAAAAAAAAAGAAAAAGGAAAATAACATGGATAATCATGTTGCTAAGATGTCACATTTTCTCCTGTTTTTATCCTTGACCTGTTTTTCTGTGAAATAGTTTTACTTTCTGGTGTCTTATTATATGTTTTGTATATATTTTGCCAATCAATAATTCATCTTTTAACTTTATGGTATAATTTGCTCAACTAATGCACAAAATCATAATTTTAATGTAGCCAAATTATTACTGTTAAGAATAATTTATTGACAGAGAAGTACGCGCACCCATGTTTATAGTGGCACAGTTTGTAATAGCTAAATCTTGGAAACAGCCCATTTTCCCATCCGTTGGAAAATGGATAAAGAAGATGTAGTTTTTCTATAAAATGGAATATTACTCAGCCATAAAGAATGAGAAAATAGATTCATTCATAGGAAAATGGATACATATTGAAGATATACTCCTAAGTGAAATAAATAAGTCACACATGTGTAAATACCGAATAGTTTCTCTGGTATGAATAATCTGCAATAATACAGAAGATCCTAATAAGATTAATGACATTTAGAAATGTGAAGAAAGGAGCTAAAGGTGTAGGGAAGGTGAGATGGGTGGGGGAAGGGTAATAAGGGAAAAGAAAAAAAATGTGAGAGAATGAAAAGATGAAAATAAAGTGTTTGTAGATGGGGAAGGGAGGAGGGGGTGAAGGGAAGGCAGAGGTAAGGGGAAAAAATGAGAATCAAGACTTGTCATGCAGAGGTACAAGATCCCAACAATGAATGTAACTGTACTGTATCCCTAAAATGTACCAATAAACTCAATTAAAGCTGAAAAAAAAGAATAATTTATTGAAAAGCTTCTGCACTGCAGAAGAAACCATCAACAGAACTAAGAGACCACCTACAATGTGGGAAAAAAATTTTCCCAGCTGCCCCTCAGACAAAGGACTATTATGTAGAATATATAAAGAACTCAAAACAATCAGCACCCCCAAATATAAAGACCCAATTCAAAAAGGGGCATCTGAAATGAACAGACATTTATCAAACAAACAAGTAAAAGCAACGAGTAAATATATGAAAAAATGTTCCACGTCACTGGTCATTTGAGAGATGCAGATGAAAATAACACTGAGATTCCACCTCACCCCACAAAGAATGGCTGGTACCAAGTAATCTCACTTCCAAGCCTCTCACCTTGAAACTCCATTAATGAGTGAAAAAGAGAAAAAGAAAGCAAGCAAGAAAGAAATAATCTGCTCTTTGGTTAAGATTAAAGATGTAACTGTATCATAGACCTAGATTATACCAATAAACTCAATAAAAAAAAAGATTAAAGATGTAACCAAAAACACCAATGCTTTGAGGTTTAAAATCATACTTACTTTAAACCACACAAAAATGTGCCTGAAGATCCCTTCCTAATAGAGAGGAAGGGAAAAGTTTGTTTTACTTTCATATATATATATTGCACCAAAGATACAGGAGAAAAGTCGGAGAGGAGTGAGCTGGGAGCACAGAAAGTATGCTTGGTTTCAAACTTCAGCCAATTTTCCATTTTGGTTTGAGCCCAGCCCAGAAAAGGGAAGTTTACACTAATGCAGGTTCAGGGGAGTTTGTCAAACAATCGCTCAGAGTTCCACAGAATCAGGAAACCAAAAGGCCAAAGATAGCAAATATTTTAACAGACTACAGTTCTGCTTCACTCTTTCAACGTAATATAATTAAACAACTTTTACTGAGAGTCAGTGAAGAGTTGGCTTTAAAAAAGGGAAGGTAATATTTTTTAAAGATAAACACCTCATGTATTTCCATATTCTGTAAACAGTACAGACTACAGGACTTCAAAGAACATTTTGAACTAGGACATTTGGTTTTACTTTGCTAAAGAGAGTTCTTTATTAAGAGAATAAAGCCCCACTGCAATAAAGCCCTCATTAAAGATAGAGACTCTGAGAGCTGCCTTGACTCCTGAAATTCCCACCAGAAATCATTCCTTGGAATTAAGAGATTGAAAGCTTTATTGCTATGCCTGTATGTTATGAGAGACATGTGCTCCTATTCTATTTCTGACTCTTAACAACTTACATGACTTTTGCTAAGTTTATTTATACTCTAGGGGCTTGAGGTCTCTCCTTTTTTAAAAATTAGTTTTATTGGTACATTTAAAGTATAAAATACAATGACATTCATTGTTGGAAATTTGTACCTTTACATAATCCATTTTGGTTCTTATTTTTTCCCCATTTCCCCTGCCCTCCCTTCAACCCCTCCTCCCTCCCTATCTACAAAGACTTTGATTTCATTATTTTTCATTTTCTCACATTAACTCTATTCCCTTCTTTCCTTTCCCCTACCCCTCCTTTTTCCCATTCCTCTTTGTCCCTTTTTTTCCTATTTCAAGTTATCTGATTTTCACTTTCAGTTTGTCACACTAGAGAAGCTATTCCATATTTACACACGTGTGTCCTATTTATATCACTTAAGAGGGTTGTTTCAGTATGCATCTATTTAGCTGTAAATGTCTCTAATTTATCATTTTTATGGCTGAGTAGTATTCCATTTTATAAAAATAAATAAATTTTTAAAACCCACATTTTCTTTATCCAGTTGAGTCTCTCCTTATTTATAAAGAAGCACAATAATACTTGTCTCCTAAAATTCTTGTGATGATTATATTTGAAAATGCATGAAAAGTAAATTCCAGCTGGGGATTTAGCTCAGCAATTCAGTGGCCTGCCTTGCAAGCACAAGGACCTGAGTTCAATCCCGGTACCAAAAAAAAGTAAATTCCAGGTGCTCAATGAACTTTTTCTATCATTCACTATTATGCATTAGATCGTCATAATCCTTACTCTTCTTGAAACATGACAATCTACTTTTCTGAGGAATGAAGAACTTGGCCATGAGGATTTTGAAGTGCTCTGGGAAGAGCTCTAAGCAACTAGGACTGACAAAAAAGGAAGCAGCCAACCAAAAAGATGTTGGAGACCCTTTAGCATTGCCCAAAGTTGTGTTTCAGTGCTGTTCATTTGTGTAAATGTAGAGGTATAGAGGAAGTGGGAAGGGTAGGGGAAAGGAAATAAGGGAAAAGGAAAAATGTGAGAAAATGAAAATATGGAAACAAAGCTCTTGTAAAAAGGGAAGGGTGGAGGGGGCGAAGGGAGGGCAGAGGTATGGGGAAAAAATGAGAGCAAAGACCAGTCACGTAAAGGTACAAGATCCCAATGATGAATGTAACTGTACTGTATACCTAAAATGTACCAGTAAACTCAATGAGGAAAAAATATATTTTTTTTTTCTGAAATGTTTCCAATGCCTTCCTAAAATATTTGTAATAGACTGGAGCCTAAATATAGGCTATGAAGAGAGTGAGGAAAATGCAAACTGACATTTTGGTTTTTAATTCCTTTAAATTATTTCTGTCTGTGAATATGTGAAGATCACTCAAAAATAAATGTGAATACTTAGAATAATATCTATTTTCAGTCTATAAAGAATCCCAAAGTTCTTCATTCTTCTCTGTATCAGTCAGTGCTAATCAGAGAAACAGATTTAATGTAAGATATATAAATATACAAGGAATTACAAGGTAAGTTTACAGGGCCACCTGCACCATCAGGTATAGAAGAGTGCAAAAGGGCTGTCTGCACACTGGAGGGCCAAAGGAGCTAATCAAATGCAGAAGGCCTGGAACTCATTCATGTAGTGTCGCATGCAAGTCTGTACCGTGAAGCTGAGGAGTTTGCACTGAAAGCCAGGAGACAGAGGTTGTAGGCAAAGCCTGGAGCTCCTCCAAAGAGATGGTAGTGAGACTTCTTTCTTTCCCCATTTTATTCCACTTAGGCAACAATCCTATTGGCTTGTAGGTGGTGGTTGCCACTTACGCCCAGGATGAGTCTTTCATCTTCACTAAATCCCCTCAGCCTTACTTAGAGCCATGCTAATCTAATCAGTTGGGCCTTTCTTACTCAAGTTGACACAACAGTTGACAGTCACTCACTCTCACGGAGATGAGGCAACAATGTAAAAATCGACAGGCAAATTGCTCTGGAAGTCCAATTCACCAGCACCTTCATGAGAACTAACATGTCTATGCCACAATCCTCCATGAGATGAAACAGGCAAATACAGCAATTTACAAGTCTGCTGCCTAGAGAAAAGCAAAAATTCGAAGATAGACACGGAATTTAGGGAGCTGGTGGTTTTAAAGCAGGGTCAGGAGAGGCACAGAGGATTCTGAGAATATCCTTTAAGGATTTGGAATTTTAATTTACTACTTAAATACATCAAGTTTAGGAGCACAAATTTGCAGAAAACTCAGAATCATCCAATTTCAAGGTCTTTCTTCCATCTAGTCACTGGTTATATCTGTCAGTTCTTCCTCCAAGCCACTGACTGGCATGTCTCTTTCCATGACTACCTCCCAAACTCAGGTTCCCATGACTTTCACCCCACCTTCACCTCCCGCACTTTCCTGTCCATACATGCCACAATCATTTCATAATCCTTTTTCTCTTCTTTCTCATCTCATCCTTCTATTTAGTTGAAGAGTTTTCTAAAAATTCAACTACAAGTGAAACTATAGCAGAATTCTCATTGCCATCATAGGAAGTATTTGTCTCAGAATATCTGAAATACAGCTGAGGTGCCTCTAAGAGCATTGGGAAGAAAGAGCTTGACTTGCATTAAAATTTGAAAATAATTCTTGAAAAACAAATCATCCTCAAAACAGGCTTTCACATAAAAATATTGGTTTCATGATAAAGTTTCACTGCTGGAAAGGAGAGCAGATTTTTGGTGTGATACCAGTTAGCTGAATTTTCCCCAGTCTGAACCCCATGGACTTATGTTAAATTTTGAAGGACTGAAAAGAAAACAAAAGAATTAAGGTTACTATAACAGAAAGAGATTCTCACCACACCAGGAGAGAAAATAAGTGGTTCAGGTGTCCTATGGTAATGTTGGGCCAGTACATGGCATTGGCACTATGCACAGTCTAACCTGGTTGACAGAAGATGGAAAAACGCAATGGGGTTTTCCTTTAATTTTCCAGAAAGCACCAGAAGTTTACTGGTATCTTTGTGTTTGTTCCACCATAATAGGCAGCCTCAGGAGCAAATGTTTGTTCACAACCAGAACACAGAAGAACATGATAAACTCCATGCTCACTAGTATGTGTGAAATTATTCGGGGGAGCCTAAAATGGGAGTTTTTCTTTGAAGGGAACTAGTAAGCCTATATCGAAGAAGGTGGGAATGTTTACACTACTGTGGTGGTGCTCTTTATATTTAGGCTCAAATGATCTGATGAAATATGGTATTTAATAACAAAACTACAGGGAAGAACAATTAAGACTTGTGAAATATCTACTGTTAGGTGCTGTGATGAGTCCATTCACACCTATCTCCTTTAATCTTTACAACAACCCTACAAATGAGGTGCTTTTACCCTCTTTAATTAAAGGAGAAAATTTTGAGGTTCAGTTAGTTAAAATACCTGCTAAGAATCATATCCATCCAGGATTGCACACAGTTCATCCAAATGCAAAGCCCTTGCTTTAATCATTATATTTGTACTAGTGTAGGAAAAACATCTTTCACTACTGACTACTACCAAATGGAAAATATCAAAACATGATTGATTCACCACCATTCTACATTAAGTACCATGTCCTAATTTGCTTTATTAGCATCTCAACTCGTCATCAAACATTAAAAAAAATTCAGAGACCCATTAAGCTTTTTTTCATGAAAACATCTTATGAACAGGAAGGAAAACAGAACAAAATGAAAACAGTTGGCAGGTCCCAGTAAAGGCAATGAATCTTCATATCTACACCATCAGTAACAT
Organism: Fukomys damarensis; assembly: GCF_012274545.1. Taxonomy (NCBI): domain Eukaryota; kingdom Metazoa; phylum Chordata; class Mammalia; order Rodentia; family Bathyergidae; genus Fukomys; species Fukomys damarensis. The sequence continues at coordinate 46,633,297 of NW_022900936.1, read as the reverse complement.
TCTAGAGGAGATGCATTACTGTGAATAATAAAATGAACTTGGCCTTATGCCTATGTAAGCTTCTTGTCAGTGTTCTGCATCTGGATTCTTGTGTCCATTGGAAACATAATCTGTTCCATTGCATTAACCATTCTTTCAACTTCAGGAAATAAGTCCTGTGTGAGCCAAGCACATAATTACTAATTCCAAAATCTACTTCTAAAAACTCTGTGTCATGGTGATATAGTAACACAACTGGCATGAACAAAACTTTGTTGATTTGTGTTAAGTTTACAGAGAAATAAAGCCAAATTGTGTGAGTGGCAGAAGTAAAGAGAGGGTGAAGAGACTGAAAAAAGAGGTGTTTATCTCTGTTGTCTTGCAGACATTTCAAACCTGTGGTAGTCTAAGCTAAACTCGCCATCTTGTCCCCTCAGGTTTGCTCCTTCTCCTGAATGTCCTGTCTCAATAAATGGCTTCCAAACCCACCCAGTTGTCCCACACTAAAACCAAGCATCAGAAAGTGGCTTCTCTCTCCCTTTCCATTTACAACTAGTCAATCACTGGGTCCTTTTGCTCCTACCTTCTAATTATTCTTCAACATCTCCATTAACTTAAGCCCCATCTACACAACCTGAATTAAAGTCACCTTTATCTCTTTCCTGAGTTGCAGAAAATTTTCCAGTTGGCCTCTTTTACCCCATTAAACCATTCTGTGCACTACATTGAGATCCCTCTACTTATTTTACTTTAATCATGATAAAACACACAAAAATTATCTTGACACCTTTTTTTGTACCAGGGATTGAAATTGGGACTTTCTGCTTGCAAGGCAGGTGGCAGCATCACTGAGCTAAATCCTCCGCTCAATCTTGACACTTTTAAATGTAGTAGCATTAAGCATACTCATATTGTGCTACTGTAACCATCATCACTGCATGGAATTCCTCTCATCTTGAAAAGCTGAGCTTCTGTATCTATTTAGCAGTAATTCTCAACTTCCTACTGCACTCCCCAAACTGGAAACAATTACTCTTATTTTCTGTCTTCAGGAATCTGATTACTCTAAGTTAACAATATCTTCTGAGATTTCTTTAAGTTGAACTTTAATTTTAGTTGTTTTCTTTTCAGCTTACTTTTATAATTCTCATTTTTCTCTTGAGTAGTAACATAAATACTTATTGTAAAGTCCTTTATTCCTGCTTTAGCTCTAACTCTTGCTTTTTCTCAAGTACTTTGTAACTCTTCTCTGTTTTCACACCTTCGTCTTTTATACATACCAATTTGTAACAATCTGTTAACAGGTAGACCAGGTATATTATCACACACAGCCTCAGACTAGGGTTGGACCAGCTGCACAAATATCTCAAAGAAGCCTGGGAGTAAATTCTTGTCAGAATCTATCCATTAATAACAAAAACCAGACTAGATGCTCGTCCCAAACACCTAACTTCTGTTCCCAGTCTGTACTCTGCTAAAGCACTTACTGTACTGGGTTGCATGATTATTAACTACCCCTGCACTGGGCATTCCATGCAAGCCTCATGGCACTGTGCCAAGCACACAGAAGAAACTGCTTTATTGACTGCAGCATACATGCAACCAAAAACAGAAGGGAGGGAGATGTTTGGGAAGAACTGAAAGGATAACACAATCTGGAGATTCAAGATCTCAAACTATGACCTTGAGTTGTGAAAATCTGTCTTTTTTATTTTAAAATGCTGACATCTATCTCCCCTAATTTCACCCCAACTATTCCTTCTTGCCCACTCTCTTTTCAGAGTACATTTTTTTCTCACCAGCCTTCCCAACTGTATCAGTCCAATGTTTCACAAAACTGAGTGGTTTAAACAACAGAAATTAATTGTCTTGCAGTTCTGAAGGCTACGAGTCTAAGATCAAAATGTCAGATTGGTTCCTTCAAGGACTGTGAGGAAAAACCTATTCCACGCCTCTCTCCTAGCTTCTGATAGTCTGCTATTTCATGCCCTTAGGTAATGTTCTCCCAACGTCTTCACATTGTTTTTCCTATTTGCATGTCTGTGTCTCTTCACACAGCTTTCCTTTTATAAGGACACCAGCCTATTGGATTACAGGCCCACCGTGTCCCCATATGTTCTCATCTTAATTAGCTGTAACTGCAATGGATCTGTTTCCAAATAAGGTCACATTCTGACATTCTGGGGGGTCAGGAATCCAACACGTGGATTTGGGAAAAACACGAATGAATCCATACACTGAACAAGATTTTATTGCTAGTGTTATTGTAGCATTGCCTTTAGATTCATCTTTACCAATTTTTTTCAAACTGCCTCATGCTAAAAAGTGTCTAATGTGGAAAAGTTCAAGCCCCTTTTTAAATTTGTGTGTGTCTGATTTATTTCATGAATATTATGGTCTCAAGGTGCATCTAGTTCCTACAAATAACCCATTTACCCTTCTTTATGTCAGAGTATTAATCTGACAGAGTAGTAATTCTGTAGAAATACATTTTCTTTATCCATTCATCTGTTGAGGAATATATATAGGCCCGCTTCCAGGATTTAGCTATTATGAACTGTGCTGCTAAATAATGGCTATGTACGTATCACTGTAATATAATGTTGTTAACTCTGAAGAAGATACCAAGAAGAGGAATAGCTGGGTAAAAAGGAATTTCTAGTTTCAGTTTTTTGAGGAATCTTCATACTGATTTCCATAGTAGTTGTACTAGTTTACATTCCCACCAACAACGTAAAAGGGTTCTGATTTCCCCTCCACCTCACCAGCATTTGTTATTGTTTGATGTATTGATTATAGCCATCTTTCTTGAGTAAGATGTCATTTCAATGCTGTTTTGATTTGCATTTCTCTAATTCCCATTGATGTTGAATATTTTTCCATGTGTTTATTGGCTATTTGTACTTCTCAGAAGTGTATGTTCATTTCACTTGCCCACCACTTCCCCACCCTGCAACCAGCAGTGTGTGCATTCTTGGGCCAGGAGGTCAGCACTCCTGCCAACTTTTGACCAAATGCACAAGCAAGCTTTACTGGCAGGGACAAGGAATGGAAATTAGCACTACCCTGCCCTGCGATAAGTGGCACAATCACCTATGGGTCAGGGAGTCAGCATTCCCAGCAACCTGTGGCCAGCAGCACAAGCGACCTTGGGCCATGGTGGCAGGAAAAGAGGGCAGCAGGTGAGAGGAGCCAGTGGTGTGGAACAGAAGAGGCTATACAAGGTTAGGGAGGGGCCAACTGTACACAGGACTGGGAGCAATCTCAGGCTATCTCTGTCTGAGAGTGCCATAGCAGCTAAGAGAGCAACAGAGAGAAATGGAATAAATGAAACAGATTCAAACAGATATTCAGGAAATTAAAAATTCCATTGAAAGCTTACAAAGCCAAATGAACAAAAGTGAATACAGAATATGAGACCCAGAAGACAGGATTGTGATTAGCAATCATGAAAAGAAAGATCTCTTAAAATTAGTAAGGGACTATGAAAAAACAATCCTACAGCTAGAAGATAATGCAAAGAAAACCAACATAAGATTAATCAAAGTCAATGAAAAAGCAGAAGTCAACACAAAACACATAAAAAGCCTATTCACAGAAGTAATGCAGAAAACTTCCAAAGTATGCAAAAAGAACTGGTGATAAAGATAAATAATGAATATAGAATGCCAATCAATCAAAATAAATCTATACCAAGGCATATAATAATCAAGATCCCAGAAATTCAGCACAAGAACAGAATACTAAAATCTGTTAGTGAATAAAAAAATCACTGATGAAAGAAAACCCATCAGAATCACAGCAGACTTTGCAATAAAACCCTTAAGTCAAGGAGAGCATGGAGTGAAATATTTCAAGTCCCGATAGAAAACAACCTGACATACCCTGCAAAACTCTTTCATAATCAATGAAGAAATAAGATACTTCCATGACAAAGAACAACTGAAGAAATACATGACCAACAAACCAGCTCTACAAAATAGTTTAGAGATAATGAAGACCAAAATCCCAAGGATACCTGAAAGAGTTTATGAATGAAATTTTGGAGAAATTTGAAATAGATGCAGGCTACACTGGTACATTTTACTAAAAATGTAAAAATCAAGGCCTAGTTGAAAAGTTTAGATTTGCGTGTCTCTATTGAAATAGCAGAGAATATTTGACCTGGTTCTACCTGTTAAACTGTAATTTTGAAAGGATCAACTCTGTAATCCAGTCTTAAATCTACATTCCTATCTGAAACTTTAAACTCAATTACCTCAGCCCATATAACATGGTAGGTCTTTTTCTTAGCTGGATAAGTAAATTTTCTGTCTTATGAAGGTATGCAAACAACTAAGGCAATTATGATATACTGCCCATAGTTTTCTGTACTCTGTATTTAGGAATGTATTTTTTTAAATTTTATTACTACATATTTGCAGTATATCATGAATACTTTCATTGTGGCTAGTTGGAACATGCACATAGCTCATCGTATTTCCTTTACTTCCCCTTCTCCTTTCACCCCACCTCTTAGTCCCCTTCCCATTTGCCAAGGAAAATGGAAGCACCTTGAATCCATAATGTTAACTGAAACAACTCAGACACACAAGCTTAAAAATTGTATAGTTTCTCTCATAGGAGAAACCCAATGTATAAATAAATAAAACAACAAAATAATAGATAATGGGAATATATTTCTTAACTATCAGGATAATTTGAGACACTTGTTATTCTATTTGAAACAATCTGACATATAATCCTTGTGACTTCAATATGAAATGTGCAACTGATATTTGATTTGAGATTTTAATCTGGAAAGTATAAAATCCTTTTGTTTCTGAATGGCAATTAAAAATTGAGAACCTGAGTTACTAGAGCTTTATGTTGTTTCATTAGATGTATAAGAGTTGCTTAAGGGCTTGGAAAGATGACATCATGAAAGGCAATTGCAGTATTTGAGAAAAAATCAGGATATTTATATATTTTTCTTTTTAATATTTAAAGGAATTTAATTTATAAAAGTATTTAGTTCATCTCTAAATAATAAATAGAAATTATTGTTCATTTACCTAAAAAATTATTTTATTTACAGATAGAATAAAAATTTGGTGTTTTTCATGTGTAAATACCAAATCATTTCTCTGGTGTGAAAAACTAAAAGTGTAAATAAGGTTCAAATTTTAAAATTGATAATGTGAAATAGGAAGAAAGGAGTAGGGAAAGTGTAAAGGGTAGGGGAAAGGAAAGAAGGGAAAAGAAAAAATGTGTGAAAAGGAAAAAGTGGAAACAAAGTATTTGTTAATAGGGAAGGGTGGAGGGGGTGAAGAGAGAGCAGAGAAATGAAGAAAAAATAAGAAGATACATTATGTAAAGGTATAAGATCTCAATGTACTGTATACCTAAAAAGTATCAATAAACTTAATTTTAAAAATTTGGTGTTAGAGGCTTAATAAAAGCTAATTGTTTAATTGATAATTTTAATGATCAAAAAAGAGCAAAGGCTTTACTTCTTCAGGGGTTTGGTAATCTGTGAAGTCATGGAATCAAAGAAGGGAGAACATAATGCATTGCTTTCTTACATGAATAATGAAAAATAAATAATTGGACTAATTCATTTTCAAGCTTCAGGATTAGACTGAAAAATTTAGAAAAATCAGATAAGTGCTTTCAAAAAAGTTTTACAGGTACATTAGTGGGTTCTGAAATGAATTTAGTAAGTCACTATGTCATATAATGAGAATAAATATTACTTCACAATACCTTTCTTTCAATTTTATTTACTAGGTAACTACATATTGAGGATGGAAGGGAATTTCAAAACAGCTTGAAAGCTGCTACTATCAACTCCAGGCCTGTTTTTAAAGCCCTTTCATAGATTTTTTTTTCTAAAATGTAAATATGTCATTTTTCCAATTATGAATACATGACACAAAAAGTGGTCCATGATAGAAATATAAAATAGGGCCTGGGATTTAGCTCAGTGGTTCCACTGCCTGCCTTGCAAGCACAAGGACCTGAGTTCAATCCCTGGTACCAAAAAAAATAAAATAAAGGCTTTTTTTACTTATCCCTAATTCCACCATTCATTTTGTTATACAAAAAAAGATGGGTCCTTTTATTTTAGTAGTAAAATCTCTTAAAGATTTTTATCTGGGGGAATAAAGTACTTGATGGATCATGTGAGGTGAAATGCTGAAAAGCCCTGAACTGAGTAGGCCAATCCTTTGACGGACAGAGGAGATTTTCTCTTGTTGAGTAATGAGAGAATTTAAAAACCAGATGAAGACAAAGCCAGTCACATGGCAAGTGCATGTTCTTCAGTGTGACCTTTTCCCCTTGACTACTTCAGGTTACTCAATACAATTACTGAACTCATGAAGTGTTTGAGTACACAGGAATTTTTACAGGAACTGATGAAAACTTTCAATTTTATGTCCTTAAACATGGATGAAATAGAACATTTAAAAAGTAGGGAACAGCATTGGAAAATTATTCCCAAGAACTAGCAAACATTTTGAGAAAGTGACTATTTCAAGGCCAAGGTAAGGGATTTCTGATTGGGCTTAATCTTATCATTGAGGAGCAGGGCATCTGCCCTACCACAGCCTTCCAAGATGGGTGTCTGGCTGTTTGTATAAAAATATAGGTATACACATTCACTTCTCACTAAAATTGACTAATACTGCATATGCTGTTTTACTCTCTGCCTGCATAGCTTGTCATCTTTTCCATCAGAAAATATATCTTTATAAATAAGTAACTTGTGGTAAACTTGTACAATAAAATATTTACAGCTCCACACTACACAAGTCAGCAAAAATGAATCTTAAAAACATGATACTATAACGTTAAGTGAAATAAATCAGACACACAAGCTTAAATATTGTATGATTTCTCTTATATGAGAAACCCAAAAATATAAATAAATAGTGAAATATAAGACAATTGACATCTAAATTTCCTCCCATTAACCAGTGAAGGTCCAGGAAGAAAGGCACAGGCAGAGACTTCTACAAAAGGGAGAAGGAAGGTGTGCAGACATGGAGACCTCTGCCCAGGCAGGAGACAGTTGCAGTAAAACCTGGTGTTAAGAGGTAAAAGGCCTTGAGGGGTTTGCTCACTGATGCACACCAGTTGTCCCCTTCTGTGCCTGGCAAACATCATGGCTCCATGAATATTTGTGGAAGGAATGAAAGTAGGCTCAGCTTGAGATGCTTGCTGTCTGAACAGGTTGATGGCAATAGGGAAAAGGTAACAAATACAAGCCAGTATTTGAGGGGAATAAACATGACCTGGAGATGGACTCAATGTCAAGATGTGAAAAAACAGAAGAGTCCAGGATGAGGTTGGGTGACCTTGAATGCAAGGTGCAGTTGTGGTCTACAAATCATTGTTCTCTTATGTACATGGTTTTCCCAACCAGTAGCTGCCCATTTCCTGTGACCTCACCCCAAAAGGGTTTGTTCCAAGTGTGTTTTAAGTATTTCACTGTGGAAAAAGAGGTATCTGCAGAGTTAGGGATCAAAATCCAACCCAAGAGGCACAGCTTCGATTGGCACCAAAGCATTGCTTCTGATCCATAATCAGACATATTCTCCATTGTGCAAGTGGCTCTATGCTAATACTGACACATTTTAAGGCTGGAGTTGGTAGACCCAGTCAGTCCAGATATGAGTTCTCCCTATCAGACATATTTCATGTGAATGACATTAGAACAAGTTACATTCTCTGAGTTACCTTCACATCTCCCACTGTGGCCAGGCATAAAGTTGTAAGTAAGCAGATGAGTAGGCCCAGCAGGACTATTGAAGAGGATCCAGAAATCTGGCCCCTAGGATGGCTTCAGTTGTAAGTAAGCAGCATTGTGAAAGTCCCTGGAGAGACAATGAAGAACTTCGGAGCCAGTTCATCAGGAAGGGTTCCATACATCCCACAATCAACCATCAGATGTGCCTGAGGGCTGCAAACCCAGAAGCTGTGCCCTAGATGATGTTGCTGCCCTAGATGGGGAGGGTCCAGCCTGCTGACCATACTATGGTAAGAGCAGCACAGGGGACAGAAAACTAGCTGTGCTGACAGTATCCTCACACACATGGTTTTTCTTAATGTGCTGAAATAATTTAATTTGGTATGGATATCAAACTTTACCAAATTATATCAAATCTAAAAGTATATGGATGATAAAAAAATGAATGGATCTCAGAAAAATGCATAATAGTCAGATTTCTTATTCAAAATTAAAAACCAAAAATAAGCAATATCAAGGTTAGAGCTATAGCTGCTACACTGTGATGGAAAATGGATTACAACAAAATTTAGGGCATTAATTATTTCTGAAGGGAAATCAATGAAATAAAATTTCAGTGAACTCACAGATATGGTAATGTTCTGTTTCTCAAAGTGGATAGTAATGATATGATACGGGATTCTTTCATTATCTTTTAAATGTGGCATAATTGTTTCTTCAGCCTTCTGTACATATTTTACACAAATTTTAGAAGTAAAAATATATGAAAAGAAAGGTAAACATCAAGATTTTAAAGCGGTCAAAATACAGAACCTGTGCAGAACTATACAGTATTTTAAAAGTCTAGACCAAGTGTCTCACATTTTTAAATATGGAAAATGCTATGTCAATATCAAAATGTGGGCCTTCAACAGACCAAATCAAATAGGCAAGGCAAGAAACTAAAAGGAGATGGGAGAAAAAGTAAAAAGAGTGAACAAAAGGACAATAACATGACAATAATAAGTCAGAACGTATCAGTTAAAACCATCAATGTTAATGGCCTCAATTGAACAATCAAGAGAAACAGACTGGCAGAATGGATTAAGAAGCAAAATCCAACAATATGTTGTATACAAGAAACACACCTAGTGCAAAAGGAAGTCCATAGACTGAAAGTGAAAGGATGGAAAACAATTCTCCACACATCAGGAGCCCAGAAAAAAGCAGGGGTAGCAATCTTATTCACAGACAAAGTAAATTTCAAACCAAAACTGATCAAGAGAGACAAAGAAGGCTACTACATCCTTGTAAAGGCAACGATTCAAGAGGAAGAGATGACAATCATAAACATGTGTGCACCAAATATAAATGCCCCCAACTATATAAAACAAATATTAAGTAACATGAAAAAAAATAAGCACTAATACAATTTTAGTGGGGGATTTAAATAACCCACTATCACATATTGACAGATCATCTAGGCAGAAAATCAACAATGAAATAATAGAACTAAACCAAGCTTTGGAACACATGAACTTAATAGATGTGTACAGAGTATTCCACCAAGACAAAGAACTACTACATCCTTGTAAAGGCAACAATTCAAGAGGAAGAGATGACAATCATAAACATAAATGCACCAAATATAAATGCCCCCAACTATATAAAACAAATATTAAGTAACATGAAAAACCAAATAAGCACTAATACAATTTTAGTGGGGGATTTAAATAACCCACTATCACAAATTGACAGATCATCTAGGCAGAAAATCAACAATGAAATAATAGAACTGAACCAAACTTTGGAACACATGGAATTAATAGATGATTCCACCCCACAAAATCAGAATATACATTCTTTTCAGCTGCACATGGATCATTCTGCAAGATACACCACATATTGGCTCACAGAACAGGTCTGAATAAATGCAAAAGAATTGAAGTCATCCCCCATATATTATAAGATCATAGTGCAATCAAGCTGGAGATCAATAGCACAAGATAGGAAAGGAATAAATTAAACTGTCATTATTAGCTGATAATATGATATTCTACATTGAAGACCCAAAAAACTCCACTAAAAGACTTCTAGACTTAATTGACAGATTCAGCAGAGTAGGTGGCTACAAGGTCAACACCCAAAAATTAATAGCCTTCTTATACATAAATAAGAGACTCACTGAGAGAGAAATACAGGGAAAATTCCCTATACAATACCATCCCAAAAAATTAAGTTTCTGGGAATCTATCTAACAAAAGAAGCAAAAGACCTCTACACTGAAAATTATAGCACTCTAAAAAAAAAGAAACTGAAGAGGATATAAAAACATGGAAAAATATCCCCTGCTCCTGGGTAGGAAGAATCAACATAGTGAAAATGGCCATGCTACCAAAACTGCTATACAGATTCAATGCAATGCCAATTGAAATTCCAACACTATATTTCACAGAACTAGAAAAAAGAATCCAAAAATTAATTTAGAATCATAAGAGACCTAGAACAGCTAAAGCCATCCTAGGCAACAGACACATGGCTGCGGGTATAACAATGCCCATTTTGAAACTATGCTACAAAGCCATTGTGATAAAAACTGCATGGTACTGGCAAAGAAACAGGCCTGAGGATCAGTGGAACAGATTGGAAAACACAAAAACAAATCCAGATATATTCAACTACCTCATCTTTGACAAAGGAGCTGACAATCCTCAGCAGAGGAAAGATAGCCTCTTTAATAAATGGTGTTGGAAAAACTGGATTTCAACCTGCCACAGATTAAAACTGGACCCTTATCTTTCACCAAGCACTAAATTAAAATCCAAGTGGATTAAAGATCTAAATATTAAAACAGAAACACAAAACTTGCTGGAAGATAAGTTAGGCAGAACTCTGGAAGACATTGGCATAGGAAAAGATTTTATGAACAAATCCTTGGTAACACAGGAACTAGCAGAAAAAAATCAACAATTGGGATCTCATCTTATTAAAAAGCTTCTGAACTTCAAAAGAAACCATCAGCAGAACTAAGAGACAACCTACAATGTGGGAAAAAAATTTACCAGCTGCTCCTCAGACAAAGGACTATTATCTAGAATGTATAAAGTACTCAAAATAATCAGCCCCCCCAAATATAAAGACCTGATTCAAAAATGGGCATCCGAAATGAACAGACATTTCTCAAAGAAGTAAAAGCAGCAAGTAAATATATGAAAAAATGTTCCACATTACTGGTCATTTGAGAAATGCAAATGAAAACAACACTGAGATGGCACCTCACCCCACAAAGAATGGCTGCTATCAAGAAATCAAACAACAAATGTTGGCAGGGTTGTGGGGAGAAAGGAACCCTTCTCCATTTTTGGTGGGAGTGCAGACTGGTGCAACCACTATGGAAATCAATATGGAGATACCTCAAACAGCTTGGACTGGAGGTTCCATTTGACACAGCCATCCCTCTGCTGGGTATCTTTCCAAAAGAACTAAAAGAATCATATCACAGTGATTAATGCACACTCATGTTTATAGCGGCACAGTTTGTAATAGCTAAAATTTGGAAACAGCCCATTTGCCCATCCATTGGAAACTGGATAAAGGAGATGTGGTTTTTCTATAAAATGAACTATTACTCAGCCATAAAGAACAAGAAAATAGATTCATTCATAGGAAAATGTATACATATTGAAGATATACTCCTAATTGAAATAAATAAATCACAGATGTGTAAATACCAAATAGTTTCTCTGGTGTGAATAAAGTGCAATAATACATAACATCCTAATAAGACTACTGACATTGTGAACTGGGAAGGTAGGGGCTAAAGGTGTAGGGAAGGTGGGTTGGGTAGGGGAAGGGTAATAAGGGAAAAGAAAAAAATGTGAGATAATGAAAAGATGGAAATAAAGTGGTTATAGATGGGGAGGGGAGGAAGAGGTGAAGGGAGGGCAGGGACAAGGGGAAAAAATGAGAACCAAGACCTGTCATGTAAAGGTACCAGATCCCAACAATGAATGTAACTGTACTGTATGCCTAAAATGTACCGATAAACTCAATTAAAGCTGAAAAAAAATTGGGCCTTATCCTGAGAAGTTGGCAGATCTAGCCCCCTTCCATCCATAGTGGTCTATATTTTAAATACATTTTTTAAAATTTATGAGTTTAATGAGCCCAGTGGAGGAGAAAATATATATTCTATATCACTATCTTTAATAAGTACAGTAATTTAATTAGTAAAATTTGATGCCACATTTAACAACCATAATGAAAATATTTGTCCTTATTTATAACATACACAGAGACAGCTTTCTAATCTTTCATTCTGAAATTGAGTGTCAGAGCTGTCCTTGGAGCTCACCAAGCAACACACGGCCTTTGGACCATAGCTAACTCACCAGGAATCAAGTACACACCCTCTTTTTTCTACAGAACTCCACAACCAGCAAAGAGCTCTTACCTTAGCTGCTTTCTCCTCATCCTTCACATACAGTGTATAGGCCATATTACAGAACACAAGGCAGAGGTATTGAAGAGTAAAAAAATCTAGTGAATGCACAGGGACAAAAGTTCAGAAGTCTTACTCTGCCCCTTTAAAGCCCAGTGTTTGTCTCCTTTATAGACTTTATTTTTTATATTTATGCTTACAATCTAATCATGCCACATAAAAGAATTCAGTAAGTTTCAGCTCAATCTTTCTCTAAATTTATATACAAACTATTTCTATCTCTAAATCCACTAGTCAGTTAATATACGTATGTAACATAGGTACAATTGGCCAAGTACCCCATTTGTGTTGAGTAAGTAACCTGAATCTCTTCCATACTTTTCAGTGTGCTGAAAGAACTCCAAAGCTTTTATTTCTCTCTGTATCTCATATAACTTTTTAAAGTTTGTTTATTTATTACTTCCCTAAACATTTGGATCATTCTCAGTTATAAGTTCTCAGTTTTAAATGTGAAATTTCTCTGTCTAAATCACTTTTTGGGTTTTCCCCCTTTGGGGTTTATTTCCTTCAGGCTTAACCCCAAGGCTAAAGGTTATGAACATCTCCACAGCTCCAGTCAGTAGCACTTTTGGTGAAACAGCTGTGGTCTTGCCATGTGATTTCCTTTCACCAAAGTGAGTTTCATTAGCAAAATTTCTCAGTAGGAACCATCCATCCACGGTCTGCTGCCCATGGCCACTGCTAAAAACCCACTAACATTTCCCTCAAATTCCTTCAGACCTGGGCCCTGCAGAAACTTCTCAATGATGAGTCTGATCCTTCCACTCAGGAAGAAAGAACTCTTCTGTGGACAGCTGTCACATTTTCCAGCCTCAGCATACTGCTCCAATCACAAGGCCCCCAATGAAATGACTACATTTCCCTGAGGCAGACACAGGCATTTCTCTGCAGACCCTGTGTCATAATCACCAGGCACCTCACTGCACCCTTCGGAGCTCAGTTTAGCTATGGAGGGTGATGATTACTAATACTTTACAAAGCCAGATTTCTAAGACCTAGAAGCTACATGGTTCCTCTCAGACAGTGTGACTGCACCTAAGGAAAGGTACCTCTGAGAGTTTATGGGCCATGACTCTGTGAATAGGATGTAGAAAAATCAGAAACCTTGTGCACTGTTTTGTAGAAATGTAGAATGGTACAGCCACTGTGTAAAACAGTACTGGAGTGCCTAATGACTTAAAAAATAGAAATGCAATATGATCCAGCAATTTTGCTTTTGGAGATCTATATCTATATTTAAAGCATAGACTGAGGAGATATTTGTATGCTCATGTTCATAGCAGGCAGCACTATTCACAGCAGCTGAGAGGTGGGGGCAATCCAGGAGTATATCAAAGAATGAATTGATAAACAAAAGGAAGGTGTGCATACTTTAGAATATTATTCAGCCTTAAAAAGAAAGGAAGTTCTGGTGCATGTTACAATATGCATGAACCTTTAGGGCATTGTGCAAAGTGAAATAGGCCAATTTTATAAGATGAATACTGCATGATTTCATTTACATGATGTAGCTAGAGTGATCAAACATAAAAACAGTTGAATGGTGGTTGCTAGGTGCTAGAAGCAGGGGAGGCTGGTGAGTTTAACAGGTATAATGTTTCAGTTTTACAAAATAGAAAAGTTCTGAAAGTTGATTGCACAACAGTATAAACATACTTAACACTATGAAACTATACTATACACTTAAAATTATTAAGATGGTTAATAAATGTCATATGTATTTAACCAAAACTAATTTTTTTAATTTAAAAAATAAAAAACCTAGGAAATAAATCTCCCTCTTTGGTATGTGTATACACAAGTACCAGCTCTTTCTTGTATAAGTGCATTGGTCTTGATATATTGAAATTTTTAAAAAAGAAAAAGCAGTTATTAAATCATTTAGCTTGGAATACCACCGTAACCTATAAAGTTCCTCTCTCTTCCATTCCTCCTCACTTCACTAACATGATTGTCTTCTGATGAAATCAACAACCCTGGATTAATTATTAAGTTGAGGGAAATACTTTTTGCCCTAAGGTCCGCCATCAAATAATATGACAAAAATTACTGGTTCACAAGGGAGGGTACATCTCACCATCTCTCCAAGGGGAAAAATACAGTTAAACAGAGAAAAAGACAGATGACCCAGATCCTGAGACAATTAAAAATTGACCAGTAAATAAGATTTCTTCTTAGTCCAGGCAGCAGTCTCAACTGGAAGACGAAAAGCACAAATGATTATACTGATTAGTTCAACTCTGACATCAGTGAAGACTTCAGTGCTTTGGGCATACAAGGGCATCTAAGAAGGATAAATGGGAGATGAGAATATACTATTCATTACTTGAGCAGAAATTATTTTATCTCTCTAAGCTCAGCTTTATCCTTTTTAAAACAATGGAAATAAAATTACTAACCCATAGGATTGTCAGGACTGTTAGATGGGTCGATTGAACTGTGCTACCATATTTACTAACACATAAGAGACACAATTATTAATTACCAGCTTTAGGCTACAAATGATGAAAACAATCTTGTGATTCAAAGCAGTTTGAATTATATCTCCTAAAAGTAGAAAATAAATGGGCGGGTTTTTAAATCTTTGGTTCCTTAAGAGTGATATCTTAGTTACATTTTTCACTGCTGAGTCAAAACAGCCACAAGCTAAGGGAGAAAAGGTTTATTTAGCTCCCAGTTTGTAGAGGTTTCAGCTGGATCTAAGGAAGTGTGGCATGGCACAAGAGCATCATAGAGAAACAGTCCATGGCATGGCAGGGAAGACAGATGGCAGCAAGAAGCAAGCAATGGCAGCAGCAGAAGCAGTAACAGCAGCCAGCTTTCTTTCTGTCCCTTTTTATTCTGTCTAGGTCACAAACATTTTGGACAGTGCTACCCACATCTAGGGTGGGGCACCCTTAATCCCAGGATCACACCAATCCCAGTATCACATCCTACATCCAGCCAGCTCTGGAAAAAACCCACCAGGAGCACATGTGGCTCTGAGAGGACATCTAGATACAAGCTATAACATTCCCTTTGGACCCCAAGAAACTCATTTGAATCTCTTTGCTCAAAAGGCATTTAGTCCCTCTCTAAGAGTTGCCAAACTCCTAACAGTTTCAGCACTGCCAAAACGTCCAAGTCCAAAGTCTCCCCTGAGATTTAAGGCAAATTCTTAGCTGCAAGCTACCTGTACAAATGAAAAGAAAGTTAAACACTTGCAATATACAATGGCACAAAATAAACATTACCATTCAAAATAGGACAAAATAAAGGAATTGGACCACAGCAACTAGAAAATCCAGCAGCGTACACATTAAGTCTCTTACTTAGTTCCATGCCCAGCATCCAAGGTAGTCTGTAGCAAGATGTGAACTCCGAAAGGGATTTGGTGACTCCATCTCTATGTCACTATGGGTAATTGCAGCTCTCAGCCTTCTCCTTTGGTTCAGCTTTGATCATTTCTTGCAGCTTTCCAAAGATGATCCACATTCCTGACTTCTCCAACCTCCTCCATTGGGCTTTCAGCTTCACACTCACAGCTTCACACACTGCCCTCTCTGGGTCATACTTCCTGCCCCTCCCCCTGGCCTTCTGAAATCTGGATGGAATCCTTCCTGACCCCACAACTCTTTCAGTCTGTATGCACCTAGAACCAGAACTATGTGGATGATGCCAGGGTTTGCCTCCAACTGGAACAGTAGCCAGTCTCCTTTCTGGATTACCTGGATTGTTGATCACTGTGAACCCAATCCCAAGGAACAAATTCTCTAGGCCGCCACCATTCTGGAACATAGTGTTCCGGGGCTTTCCTCTCAAAGCAAAGTCTTTCACCTTTGCAATTTTGAGGCTGCAAAGGATGGAGTCCTGCTACTTCTTATGATGTCCTCAGGCCAGCTTTTCTATTGTCCTCTTCCTTCTCAACAAACAAATTCTCCTCTGCTCCATCTGCAGTGCACAACTTTAATGGAGCTTCCTTTCTGGCCAAACTCAAAAAATGTTTTAAATCATTCTAGTGGGCTCTTTGCTCTTGATTCTCAACATAGATCTGATTAAAAGTACTCCTTCCCAACTGTAGCCATGCCATCATCTCAGCATTAAACTTCTTTGAGATTTCTTCTGCAAGATTTATTAGTACCCTGTCTTTAATCTGTCTCACCAAAGTCTCTGGATGCAAGCAAAATGCAGACAAGTTTTCTGCCAAAGGATAACACAAATGGTCTGGAGTCCAACAGCCAATGTCAGAACCAAAATAATCACAACCAGAGAACAAAAAATTCTAGTCCCATATCTCAGTGTTATCTCAACATTACACATATTTTACACCTCATAGGAAACTTTTGTAAACCTGTGTCATACAAAATAGCTTTGTGAGACATGGCTTTTTAAGCATGAAAATGTAAATTCAGAAGGATTTATGACTAGTCTACTGAGTAGGAGAATAAAAGTTGGTTAATTCATTAATCTTTCTTGAATCAGAGAAAGCATCAGCATTCCAAGTGCTTGGCCCATTCCTACCCCTTGGCAGTGGGAAGAGAATGACCAAAGCTCCAAGTGATCTGGAGAATTCTGAAGGCTGAACCTCATTTCTCAAGGCACAAATCAAGGAGTGAATGAGCCAAGTATATATTGTCATACACTTACCCCACCAATAT
This sequence comes from Fukomys damarensis, assembly GCF_012274545.1. Classification (NCBI taxonomy): domain Eukaryota; kingdom Metazoa; phylum Chordata; class Mammalia; order Rodentia; family Bathyergidae; genus Fukomys; species Fukomys damarensis. The sequence goes on along the minus strand of NW_022900936.1, from coordinate 46,616,469 downwards.
GTTCTAGAGAAAACAGACTTTACACTGTGTGGGCAGAGGGAGTGCATGACTCTGAGTCCCAAAAGGGCCAGAGAAAAGTGGAAAACCAAACCACAAAGCTCTGTCTACTAGAAGAGAACAAAAAGAGAATGAGGGCTATGAATCCGGAACAGGAATCTCACATTTATTTCTCTGAGTTGACTGAATCAAAATCTTAATGACTAAGTAATCACTCATTTAACTTAATTTACCTAAAACTTCCTATCCAGGTGGAGAAGAGACTTGAAGTAAAAATTAAATTCAGTTATAGGATAATAAAGTATATAGTTGTACAAATGAGTTTAAGACTTGGAGAAAAATTGTGCCCAAAGCACTAATAAAAGATCTTTTCTCCAGGCATGGTGGCACATGCCTGTAATCCCAGCACTTGGGAGACTGAGGCAGGAGGATTACTGTGAGTTCGAGGCCAGCCTGGGCTACATAGTGAGTTCCAGATCATTCTCAACTACATAGTGAGACCCTGTCTCAAAAAAAAAAAAAAAAAAAAGGATATTTTCACTATTAAAAATTTCATCTGTGCTAGAAGTTAGTTTCCTTAAAGTACATTCAAATACATTGTATACTCTGAAAACAGATATACAGTGATTTTTCCATAAAGACAGTAACACAAGCCATACTATTATTACCAAAATCCTTGGAAGCAGATGAGTTTCAGAAGTGAGAATGTTTCAGATTCTATATAGGTAATAATGTTTATTATATACAATAGCACAGAAAAGCTGAGGATAACATATCACAATTGAACAAAATATGAATATATACCCCGAGTGGGATAAAATTACTGATAAAGATGATAAAGATGAATCAAGCTTTTTTAACTTACTTATTTTTATTAATATATATTTGCTATACATAATGATCACATTCTTTATGGGGAATTTGTACCAGTACAAAACATGTCTTCATCCTTTTCCCCATTATCCCCACGTCTTCTTCCCCTCCCCACTTACAAAAGCTGTTTCTATTTTTTCCCTCAATTTTTTCTTCTTTTTTAAAATACCTTTTCCCTTTCTTTTCTTCCTCTCCCCCTTCCCTTTTCCCCCTTCCCACTTGAATGAGTGCTTCCTACTTCCCAATATCTAGTCACTATTTTGTTCTGCGTTACTCTTTGGGGTTCTCATACAAAACAAATAATGTCACAGGTCAGTCCAGGATTTACTGATCAACTGCCTAACAGTTTTTTGTTTTCAGGCTTTTGGATTTTGTAAATTAAAATAAGGATTGTGAATCTGTAGAAAGGAGCCCAGAGAAGGTATCAAAATAAAAAGAAACTTTTGTTTCAACTTGTGGAATGTGTCTGACTTGAACAGCAGGGAAGAAAAGTATTTAGACAGAAGCAGTGCAATTCAAAGATGTATAGGAGGATATACCTGTCTAGGATGTAACAATAAATCCATTTGGAAGGCAGGTTGGGATAAGACTTTGAAAGGCTAGGCTAAAATTTAACACATAATTTTTGTTGAAAGTACTCAGAGATTACAGATGACTTTTAATCAAGAATCATGATTGTTGATGTACTTAATCAGGTACCAAGAGTCAGCAGTGATATGATAGGAAAGTCAACATGATAAGAAAGTAAGGAAAGGAACATCATCCATGCATTGGTCCCACCTCCTAGAACAGTGACTGAGACACTGCAAGGCAAGGAAGATACTGTGTCAAAGACATGTGCCACCGTCCGTAATAGCTAAAACTTGGAAACAACCCAAATGCCCATCAACTGGAGTCTGGATAAGAAAGATGTGTTTTTTCTATAAAATGGAGCACTACTCAGCCATAAAGAATGAGAAACTAGAGGCATTTATAGCTAAATGGATGCACATTGAGGATATACTCTTAAGTGAAATAAATAGGACACACTGGAGTAAATACCAAATAGTTTCTCTGGTGTGAAAAACTAAGTGTAAATAAGGTTCAAATGGTATAATTGATAGTGTGAAATAGGAAGAAAATGTCTAAAGGGGAAGTGGGAAGGGGAGGGGAAAGGAAATCAAGGAAAAGAAAAAATAGAAACAAACTGTTTGTAAATATGGAAGGGTGAAGAGAGTGAAGGGAGGGCAGGAGTATGGGGAAAAAACAAGAACCAAGATATATCATGTAAAGGTACAAGATCCCAATGACAAATGTAACTGTGTTTCTTGGTTTAAATGTACCAATAAACTTAATGGGGAAAAAAAGACATGTGCCAAATTAGAGTGAAGTAATAGTTTAGTTTTTCACAATAGAGACTCCACAAATAGGAGCCCTCCTTTAGATTGAAGCTAGGGAAAATCCAGCCTATAGTTTCTAAATGAGACAGATGTCTCATGCACAAATATCTCAAGACACCAGCTTTTCCAGGTTCCCCTTGTAACACCCATCTTTAAGTCACAGGAAATAGAGCTCTCGGCTTCTGTAAGACTGGCTTTGCCGCAACCACAGCCCTTACTCACACTATTGGTAAACACAGCAGAAGTAATATCATAAGGCATGGGGATTGCTGAGCAAAATGCCTGAAATAGAAAATTCCAAAGCTTAATGTAGAAGAATGCTTACAACATCAAGCTTATAAAACAGAACTTAACTGCCATTAGAAAAGAAATGAGGTAGCATTTTCAAAAAAATATCTTATGTAGTCTTTCCTATTCATAATCACTTAAATATGAAAACGAGCTAGAAGAAAAACGATAGTGTTACCCGTGCTATGTGCTATGAATTTTCAGCAGACATATCATCAGTTGTAATAATTTGTGTCAAAAAAAGGTTTTAAGCATTCAAATATTATTTCCTCCCCATATTCTGGAATAAACATTTTTGGGGAACTTTGTTTCTTTGGTTTAATTTGGTTTTGTTTCGGTTGGTCTTCTAGTCGACATGCTCATGGTTTTGCAATACAGAAGAGAGTTCTATGAAAGTAGCATATTCTGAATTTTTTTTCAATCTGTCAGTTGCCCCATTAAGACCTATACTCTACCTATTAAGAATTAAGAGAGGGCCAGGGATTTAGCTCAGTAGTTCCACCACCTGCTTCACAAGCACAAGGACCCGAGTTCGATCCCTGGTACCAAAAAAAAAGAATTAAGAGAGGACAAAATGAAGAGCAAGCTTAGGATTTCTAACTTCACATGTTCCATTCACAGAATCTTCTTCTAGCATTTTCCTAGACCCCAGACACTGTAGGAGAATAAAAGAAAGCCACCAGTCACTTCCTCCGCCTTTGGCAGCACACATAATCCTCTTCACCCTCACCCTAGCCTCCTTTGGAAAAGGTAATTTCTATTGGAAATATACAAGTTTAAATTAAATGTTCTTTTCACTTACTAGTAATTCTTCTATCTTTCTCATTTTATTTATTTTAAGATAAGAGACAGACAAGAAATTAGAGAATCTTTAAGGAAGTGCAAAAAAGGTTAGCTGTTCTGGAGAACTTGAGAGAAGCAAATTAAGAAAAAGATTTGCTTTGGCATCTCTCTTAAAAGCTGAAGTAGGGCCAGGGATTTAGCTCAGTGATTCTGCCACTTGCCTTGCAAGCACAAGGTCCTGAATTCAATCCCTGGTATCAAAAAAATAAATAAATAAAGCTGAAGTAATAGTTTTTTATCCTTTCCTATCATATTTGTGTCATTTTCCAAATGTATTATTTAGCCTTTAGTTAACTTTCTGATTGCTCATATCTTACTATTTTATACCTATTAGAATCTAAATACTTCCCTCTGCACACCTTATAGTGCTTTTATATGTAAGGTGATCTTAGCTAATATGTAAATAAAAATTCACTGATTTTTACTATATTTTTTATAATTTATGTTTTTATATTCAATTTTTCAAGTTATTTCCAATTTATTTTTGTTTGCAGTATGAGATTAGTTTTCAATTATATTTTTTCAATAACCAAGTCTCACAGTCATTTGTTTACTAATCTATCCTTTCTCCTTTAACTGTTCACATTTTCTTTATTAGCTATGATATTCCTGCCTATGATTAGGTCTGTTTATCAATTATCTTGCTAAAACTACTCTTAAAGTTTAATTTCAAAACAGGAGAAAGATGGCTGGCCTCGGGTGAGTAGGAAGGGACAAAACATGATAAAATTTGCAATATAAGTCAATGGAATTCTGTCCTTTGTATTAAGATGAGCAAAGGAAAAATATCCTCCTTTGTCTACATGTCCCCTAATTGCCATGGAGTTTTAAAGCTTAACTTTTAAAGCAAGTTTCAGGACTAGTGGAGTAACAGATGTCAACCTGGCAAAGAGATACCCAGGAGGTAGAAAGACTCATTAGTCCCATTTCGGTGTTGTCCCACCTTCATGGCATACCCACAGAGTAACATCAGAGGGACCATTGTTATCAGAGTTGAGCCAACCTGATTCTGATTCTGTTGTCTTTTGTCTATATGACCTGGGTGCGCTTCTGAGTATCTTGTTCCTCACAATAAAATGAGATAATACAATGCCTATATTACTAGATTCTTGTAAGAATTAGATTAAATAATACTATATGGATAGTATTTGATAATGCTGAGCACATAGAATGTAAGCAAGAAAATATCACTCCCTGACTCTCTGCTAACCATCTCTTTCCAGAGAGTGCCTAATAGTACGTGAAGGTGGCAGCCAAGACTGGACTTTTGCTTGGGCAGTGATTTTTATAGGTTCTCCAATCACCTTTCCTGCTAATCTTTACCTACAGTTAATCTGTGGGAACTTCTCAGAAACTAGAAAACAAAAATAATTATGGGCCTAAGATCTCTCCACATAATCTTTTCCACTGATTCCTTTTCATCCATGCTTTTTCATGAAGTCTGGCAGACAATCTGTTCAAGTGCAAAGCAGAAGTTTTAACTGAGGAAAAATCACTCATCTATTCTTTCATCAACATAATGGGAGGGTACAAAATTTACTTGTACATGATGGTCTTGTTAAAGAATGCTAAGATTAATTTATGACCTATACCACAAAAATGTGGCTACCCCTCAGTAAAGTTGCACAGCCAAACTTCACCCAGATGGCTTGGCAGTGGTGCATCTACTAGAATGATCATCATTCTTCTTTCATTCTCCTCCAACCCAAGGAAATAGGCCCATACTTTAGACATCTCTACTGAGTCCCCTTTCCTTTTCTAGTCAGTTTTTTATTCGCATGTATGCACGTGTGTGTGCGTGCACGAGTGCATGTCTGTGTATTTGCTCTTTCTAACTAGACTTCAAGTTCCTCTAGAAATGTGTATGGATCTTTTTCTAGATCTTTGCCTTTCACATAAAAATACATCAATAAATACTTGCCCAATCACCAACTTTAAAATCTGCCTTTTATTGACAAAGTTATATGGATCCTATTGTAGCAGTATAAAATATACTATGTATACGTACTACATGTATACCCAAAAATATAACATATACATCCATATAAGCACATATATATGTTTGTGTGAATATGTGAAAAATATTGATAACTTTGACTTTTGTTTGGTACATAAAGGAAGAGTTGCCCACATTTTACTCTTTTACTGGGTAAGATCTCAAATAACAATCTTGTTATAGCACCTATGCCAAAGACTATATGCTTGTTGAATTACACAACTTATCTGTACTCATGTACCATATATTGTTTTAGTAGTTCTACATTTCAAGACATTGTATCTAGTGATGTAAACTAGATTTAGCCTGATCAAAATACACATGGTTTTAAATGTTCATATCTTACAATTCCTTCAAACTAGAAATCTAAATAAACTTTTAAATAGGAAGTGGTAACACTTTTACTAATCTTCAAACTTCATTAAATTTCTGCATTTAATATCTTCATCTTCATTCCCTGGTAGCATAGCACTGATGAGGGAAAAAACTATAAACTCATGTTCAAAAGCAACCTGAAGTGGAAGACAAGGGAATGGGGAAAAAATTAAAAACCAAGATACATCATGTAAAGGTACAAGATCCCAATGATGAATGTAACTGTATTGTATACCTAAAATGTACCAATAAAGAAAAAAAAGCACCCTGAAATAAGAAAATAAATATAAATATATAGTAAAAATGACAAAGTATGTAATTCAAACATTGGTAATATATGTGCTAGAGATAAAGCCAAGATAAAAACTAAAGACTGTCCGAGAAATTCATTTTATTTACTTGGTTATATCTGGTTTTCTATTGCTACATTTAAGGTTCTGAATTCTGAAGAACATCAAACCCATCAGACTCTAGTAAGTGCTTGAGAATACCCTGTCTTCCATTTGCCAATACTGCATGGACACATTAAAAGGAGAAACACAGATGAAGTAATAGGCTCGTCCATGCTCTTCACCAGCTACACATTTGTTTTGAATGGTCTGTCATTGCTGTGCTTCCTTGTTGTCTTTTTCTTTTCCAGCTATAACTCTCAATTACTCTGTTATTCTGGCCAACTCATTTAACCTGTCTGGCAGATTCTGTAGAATCTTTCCTGTCACTCATCAAGTTCACAAGAATGCAGTGAAAATGTAGAAGAATTTGATGATTCAGAGAATATTTAATGAAGAAAGCAATGGTGAAATAGTAAGAGTGCCATAAAGACAGAGGCTGGAGTAGATAAAGGTCTGTGGACTCCCTGTAGACACCAAATATGTAGGTCAATATTCAACATTATGCCCTGTGGGATCTGATTTACTGCAAATGAGCTCACCTACATCCTCAGTCTTCTCTTAGATTGTCTTCTCCTCCCCTTTACCAGAAAGTAGGTCAAAACTCCTCAGTAGTATCTACTCTGACTCCCAAGAATTAGCATTACCTCTTGCCACTGTCACACCATCATTCTACCATCAGCTCTCAGCAATACCTGGCCTTTCAAAATATTTCTGCCTGTTGCTATTTTCTACCAACTTGTGGACCCTTCCATGTATTTCTTGATAGTTTGCTAAAGTCTTCTCCCAACTCATCCCTTGGCAATGTTTTGTTAATCTCAGTGTCCATATGGATAGCCCTTTCACGTTCTAACTCAATCTTTTTATACCATTTCTTTACATTCAGGAAACTTTGTTTGCTCTTAGATTCCTCATTCTGCAGAAATATCCCTTTACAAAACTAAAAGCTTTAAATTACCCTTCTCTGACCACAACCTATGCTTCTTATAGCACTGAAATTGCTGATCACAATTTTCAGTCTGTTAATTCCTTTGACTTCTCGATTCCCTTATTTCCTCCTTTATTTGATTCCTTTCCCACTCTTGATTCTGATAATAGAATTTCCCTTTTTTATATTTTCCATTAGTGCTCAGGGTGCCTTGTATATTCTCTCTTCCATGACACTTGCATTGGTGAGCCCCAGATCTGGTAAACTCTGCAGTCATTTTCTCTCCTCATGTAGCAAGCTGATTAATATTATTACCAAAAATTTTGAATGTGCATTACTTCTTTTCACTCCAAAATCACACTCTCTTGCCTCAGCTGGACCTTGCTGCTGTTAATAATTTTGGAATTTGTATCTGAATGAGTCTCTATCACTTTTGCTATAGCAAAATGTTAACACTAACTACAAAGTCTACTTGCCCCATCATTTTCTACTTTCCTAAGAGTTTTCTACATGATGTGAATTTAACCACATTTCCTTCCCTATACTTCAAGGTTTTAGCATGCAGAGTCCATCCTCTCCTACTTTGCTCCTTTGTCAGAAGAGAACATTCTGTCCAACTGTTAACTATTGTCCTCCCTACTCTGGCAAGAATGTATTTTACTCAGTCTCTTCCTCCCCAGAAGTGTTCCTTAGCCTACGATTATATTCAGATCTATATTCACACAAATATTCCCTCAACCATCCCACCTTCATGTACCACCAAGCTTCCCATATTCTCTATAACCATCAGAACTTCTTGATAGTGTCTGTACTTAAAGCCACCACTCTAACTTTCATTTCAACTCCACTTATGTGGTCTCTGATCAACACAGTTAACACAGCCTCTCCAAAGTTACCAATGACCAACTAGACAGCAATGTTTTCATTATTGTTTAATTTCTCAAAGAATATTTAAGAGCATGGTGAGAAATCCTACAATGTAATGCTAAGTTGTTTTAATTAACAAAATTATAAAAGACTATGATCTCGATTTATATAATTTAAAAGTTTGATGTGTATGTATGTGTCATTCAGATGATGAGTGGGAGAAAATTACCAAAATATTAACAGCTACTAGGTTAAGGGTTATTGGTTATAAAAATCAAATCATGACCAAGACCTGTCATGTAAAGGTACAAAATCCCAATAATGAGTGTACTTGTACTGTATACCTAAAATGTACCAATAAACTCAATAAAAGAAAAAAAAGTAGAAAAAAATCAAATCATGGGTAATTTTAATGATTTTTGTAGTTTCCAATTTTTCTTTAACAAATATTACTTTTATAATCACAGAAGCAAAAAGTATTTAAGGATTTAAATTTTTTCTTCACTACTCTTTTTTAATCACTCTGGCATATTTAACCCTATTAATTGTTAGTTCTCAAAATTCTTCTCAAGACCAGCTTCATAGGTACAATCTATGCAGCCACACAATTTCCCATGCTCATAAAAATTTTGTGTTCAGCTTAGGATTCCCCTTTCCATTTTAAAATTGTTGAAAAATTTTTAATAAGGGCTTCACATTTTCATTTTTTGCACTGAGCCTTGAAAATTACATATCTGGTTTGGATTCTACATTTAGCCTCTCATATTGCAATCTATTTTTCCTGCCTGTCTAATCCCTCTTGCTCTGTTTTCATCACTCCACTAACGCAACTCAGAAGCTCATTAGAGTAGATACCAATCACCCACTTTATCTCTCTCTCCTTTGTCATTCTTATGCATGGCTTTAACTCATATTTCAAATGCTGGCCAAATCTCTCTTTCCTTAATCCTGAGCTTCGGTTCTGAGTTTCTACCCACAATCTGAATATTTCCACAAAGATATTCAATAAGCACGTTATGTTTAATATGGAACTCAGCATCAACTTATATATTACTCTTTGATCTTATTTTCCTTAACTGTATATTTGAATATTTACAAGTTGATGCATTTAGCTATAGTTCTTTTTTTTTCTACTGCTCTATAACATACTATTATATGGACATACTTTGGTCTGTTTCTCTACTTGGAATGGATATATTTCAGCTTTCGAGAGTTTTGCCATTTGTCTTTTTTTAGTGCATACATGCAAGAAGAGTTTCTAGGGTGTCAAGCCAGGAGTGAAATTGCACATATAAATCCAGTTTTAGTAGCCATTGTTCAACTGTTTTCAAAGTGGTTGCATCAGTGTCTATTCCCACCCACAGCCTATAAAACTTCTGTTGCTCTAGACCCTCACCAGTCCTTAACATTATCAGACTGAAATTTCTGTCAACATCATAGCATCTCAGCATGATTTTGATTTGTATTTCCCTGATTAAAAGAAATGAGGATCTTTTATGTGCTACTTAAACATGAAAAGGATCTTCTTGTAGTGGCTTTATAATCAGAAAATATATTTTTCAAATTAAAATCTATACTACAGTCAGCTCTTATCAGGATGGGAAAATTTTCAGGCAATTTGAAGAACAGTAGAACTTTTTGTCTTACTCTCACTCAGATGATAAACTTGATCAATTTCAAGATATTTTCTTTGAGATTTGGTTAAGTAATACACTCTCAAAATGACAGTGTTCTGTAAAACTAGTGCTGTAATGAAACCAACTATAACTGTTCTGACTTACCATGGCCTATCATGCAATCAGTATGAAGTTTCTCAGTGCCATGTCTAGAGGTGGACTGACCTCAGGGTAGACACCATGTGGGAAAAATATTATCTTCCTACACCACAGTATCTAACTCCTACTCATAGGAAACACAAAAGTTAGGGGGAAAACACACATGCAAGTACACACATGCACAAGTATCTGTTGTTTGGTGAAGAGTTTACTACTCATGAAAGAAAAATTAGAACCCATGGGAAATGAAAGTACCCTGCCAACATCACCCCAACACAACTTCACCTCTCCCAGACACTACCCACTACTGTTTCTGGAGTTCCCCAGCCACTCTGTCCTCATAAGTCACTACTTCCTGTCTATCACTACTTAAATATTTTGCATCAGGCTCTACCTCATGTCTTTAGACAAAGAATCTCCAAAGCTGAGCTGAGATTAATTAATCTATACCTACACATGACCATAAATTTCAGTTTTCTGGATTAAAGAGACAAAGATTATGATTACTTCATTTCAATATGATAGACATTGGTTAAGCAGCTACTGTGACCAAGAGTATGATAGAGAGTTGTAGTGAGCAAATGTAACATTACTGAGAATAAGAAAGGACTCATCTCATACTCAAAAGCATAAGAAGAACTATCAAGCCACACTCCCATTACATATACTCAATGAAATCCTACCTTTAGTGCCTATTTCTCATTTTCTTCTCCAATATCTACTGTGAGTTTTATTTTTTAATTTTTATTAGTACCTGTTTACATGTGCTAATGGAATTATATTCATTGTGGATACTTGGTACCTATACATAGCACGTCTCAATTGTTTTATTTTTTTCCACCCCCCCAAGACTTGACATTTCTTTTATAGAATCCTTGATAATTCACAATTACTGCTTTAGTACCCCTCTTCAGAATTAAAAACTAATAACAGAATTTTTTGAGTACTTCCTATGTGCCAGAAATCGTAATATGCCATTTGCAATTTAAGCTTCCTAACAATCCTGAGGCATATACTCTGTTGTTGTCTTGCATACAATAATGCACATGTTTAAAGTACACCATTTGATTTTTTTAACGATTTATACTCCTGTAAAGCCATCTGCTGGATTTTTTAAAACTGAGCATATCATCCTCCCTGAAAGGTGTCATCATGACTTTCTGTGATCCTTCCACTCCACTCCCTTTCTTTCCTTTCTTGCCATCCTTAAGCAAATGCTGATCTGACGCCACATATTAGTTTGTATTTTCTAAAATTTTAAAAATTGGTACCAGTGTGTATGTCCTTTTTCTGGTTTTTCTATTCAGTACACGTTTCTAAGTTTCACCCATGTTGTTGTATCTATCAATAGTTCTTTCTTTCTACAGCCTAGCAGCATTCCACTGTATGCACATACCATAATTTGTTGATCCGTGCACCTGTGACATTTGGCTTGTTTTAAAGTTTTGACAGTTTTGCCTAATGCATCTAAAACACATATACAAGTCTTTCTATAAGTAGATGCCTTCATTTCTCTTACGTAAATAGTAGGTAGGAGTGAGAGGACTGTATTACTTGTAGGCATGTGTTTAACATTTTAAAAATCTACCCATCTCAGGCTTGGGATTTAGCTCAATGGTTCCACTGCCTGCCTCACAAGGAGAAGGTCCCGAGTTCTATCCCTGGTACCAAAAAGAATTTCTTTACCCATCTCATTAGTGTTACAACAAATTAATAACAAGCATTTAAAATAACACAAAATAACAGGATAATTAGCAATGTGAAATAGGAAGAAAAGGGATAAAGGTGTAAGGACAGTGAGAAGGGCAAGGGAAGGAGAATAAGGGAAAGGGAAAAACGTGAGAAAATGTAAAAATGGAATTAAAGTGTTGGTAGGGAGGGAGGGGAGGAGGGGTGAAGGGAGGGCAGGGATAAGGGGAAAAAATGAGAACCAAGAGCTGTCATGTAGAGGTACAATATCCCAGTAATGAATGGAACTGTCCTGTATACCTAGAATATACCGACAAATAAAATAAAATAACACAAAATTCTCTCACAGTTCTAGAGGTCAAAAGTCTAAAATCAGGTTATCAGTCCAGGTGTGTTCTTCTTTCTGGAGAAATCAGGGAGAATCATTTGCTTTCCTAACTGCCAGGCTGCAAATATTCCTTGCCTGGTGACTTTTTTCTGAAAGTTCTAACCTCTCGCCTCTGCTTCCACATCTACTAGTGACTCTGATTCACCTGATTCACATCATTACTCTGTAATTGCATTAATCCCACCTGGATAATCCAGAATAACCTCCTGGATTTCCACAACCCTTCACTGAATCACAGCTGCACCCTTTTACTGTGAGGGATAATATGTTCACATATTATCCAGGACTTAATATTGAAACATCTTTGGGGTCCCATTAGTCCATATGCCCCACTGTCTCCCAGAAAAGATATTTTATATTCTAAACAGTAGGAAAAGTAAGGTAGATATTATTCTTCCACATCTTCACCAACACTTCTTATGTCAGTCATTGTAATGTACATTTCTCAATCCAATGATATTTCACGTCTTTTCCAGGTACTTTCTTCTGCATATCTTCTTAGGGGAAGTATCAGCTCACAGCTTTTTCCCATTTATTGTATGCTTCAGAGGGGGTGTTTACTGTTGAACTTTTTAGAGTTCTTTTTTTTAATTGAGTTTATTGGTACATTTTAGGGATAAAGTACAGTTACACTCATTATTGGGCTCTTGTAACTTTACATGACAGGTCCTTGGTTCTCATTTTTTCTCCTTGTCCCTGCCCTCCCTTCACCCCCTCCTCCTCCCCCCATTTCCAAATGCTTTATTTGCATTTTTTCATTTTCTCCTATTTTTTTCATTTCCCTTATTCCCTTTGCCCTACCCTTCCCAATTCCCCTACACCTTTAGCCCCTTTCTTCCTATTTCACATTGTCAATTATATCATTAGGATCTTACGCACTATTATAGTTTTTCACACCAGAGAAACTATTCGGTATTTACATATGTGTGACTTATTTATTTCACTTAGGAGTATATCCTCAATATGTATCCATTTTCTTATGAATGAATGACTAGTTTCTCATTCTTTATGGCTGAGTAGTAGTCCCTTTTATAGAAAAACCACATCTTCTTTACCTAGTTTCCAACTGATGGGCAACTGGGCTGTTTCCATGTTTTAGGTATTAAAAACTGTGCCACTATAAACATAGGTGCACATTTATCACTGTGATATGATTCTTTTAATTCTTTTGGAAAGATACCCAGCAGATCTATGGCTGGGTCAAATGGAACCTCTAGTCCCAGCTCTTTGAGGTATCTCCATATTGATTTCCATAGTGGTTGCACCAGTCTGCACTCCCACCAACAATGGAGAAGGGTTGCTTTTTCCCCACAACCCTGGCCACATTTGCTATTGTGTGATTTCTTGATTAGAATTCTTTAAATATTTTGAATGCAAGTCTATTTTCAGATAACTTGCAAATATTACAGGTTGTAGGTTTATTTAATCTGTTAAAAATGCTTTTAAAGTTGTTTTTAATTTTTAATGTCTGCTTTGTGAATTTTTTATAAATTGGACTTTGGATGCCATATCTAAAAAATATTTGCCTAATATACAGTAAAAAATATTTTTTCTTATGTACACTTCTAAAAGTTTCATAGTTTTATCGCATACATTCAGCTCTATGGACCACTTTTAATCAAGCCTTGCATAACTTGTGAGACATGAAACAAAGATCTTTATTTCATTATGAATATACAATTGCTCCAACACTATTTGTTGAAAAACTCATCCTGTCTCTTCCAAACTGTGTTTGAGTTTCATTTTGCTTCTTGGACCTATGGATTTATAATTTTTACAAAACTTGAAAAACACGACTATTGTTTTTTCAAATTATTTTCAGTATTTTCCTTTTCAGGAACTCCCATCTATATTGAGCTGCTTGAAGTTACCCACAATTCACTGAGTGTCTGTTCATTTTTTTATTTTCCTCTGTGGGTTATCTATTACTATTCTTCAAATTCATTATTTTTTTTCAGAAATCTCTAATCTGCCACTAACCCTATTCAGTTTATGTCATCAAAAACCTTATAATTTTCATCTCTAGAAGATGATACATGTCTTTTTATGTTCTCCACATCGCTGCCTATCTTGAGCATATATAGTTATAAAAATTGTGTAAATGCCTTATATGCAAATTTGAACATGTATTGGCTTTAATTCATTGCTTTTTGTTTTCATTATGCTTCATATTTCCTTGTTTCTTTCTATCCCTGGCAATTTTTAATGAGATGTCTGATGTCTTTTTTTCACCTTGTTGAATGCTGAATGTTTTCCTATTCTAAAAACACCCTTGAGCTTTGTTCCCTGATGCTGTTAGGTTATTTGGGAATAGTTGGATCCTTTCAGGTCTTGCCAGAGCCATGTTTATAGAGCTACTTATTGCTCATTATAGAGATAAGAACCTTTAAATACTCTATCCTGTGTCCTATAAATTATGACTGACAATTGGGAACAGACACTATTTTTAATGCTGTACAATTTCTGGGAATCATTTTCTCTACTTCTTTTGAATCATTCTTTCTCCAGTCACAGGTTATTTCCTTAAATGTGAGTACTGGTCAGAATTCAGACTGAGTAATAGGAAGAAAGGAGCTAAAGGTGTAGGGAAAGTGGGGAGGGTGGGGGAAAGCTAATAAGGAAAAGGAAAAAAATACGATAAAATGAAGAAATGGAAATGAAGTGTTTGTAAAGGGGGAGAGAGGAGGAGTGAAGGGAGGGCAGGGACAAGGGAAAAAAATGAGAACCAAGACCTGTCACGTAAAGGTACAAGATCCCAATTATGAATATAACTGTACTGTGTACCTAAAATGTACCAATAAACTCAATGAGGAAAATATTTTTAATTAAAAAAAGAATTCAGACTGAATAAATGCCTCTGCATCTCTTCAGAGTTCAAATTTATGAAAATGTCTTTTATTTCCCTTCCAAGGAATCCATGGATTTCTTGCACCTGTCAAATAATTCAGCCTTATACTGGTGACAATCTCTGTAGGTGCCCCCAACATGTGTACAGTAGCTGAAACCACAGGGTTCTCTTCTGAGTAGATACTGTATCTCCTTTGCTATTCTAAACACTGTTGTCAGCTTGTTCAACAATCTTAACAGCATTTAGAACTTTTTTAGAGTGACACACTGTCCTCTTGCTACCTTCCAGCCCTTGAGATTGATCAAATGACTTTTTATGATGACACTTTCATACCAGGCACAAAATGAGTAGCTAGTCACCTCAGAGTACTTGGTATCTTGTACTAAATAAGACAGATGCAGAATCCAGCTTCCTTTTTAGTACAGTAAAAAATAAATGAATATGGATTTTGTAATCATAGTTTGTTTTATCTTAATCAGCATTGGCTAGGAATACTAGAGTTTTTAGTTTTTCACACTATCAGCATTTAATTATCTCCAATAGGACATCTGAGGAATTAACACTTGAGGATTAAAATAACTCAATCTTTTTGCAGTCCTTAATATGGTAAGTTGTTTCACCTTCTAAGTTTTCTATTGACAAATAAGATGTTCAGGTATTTTTATTAATACAAAAGACTGAAAGACTTGCTGTCATGTTGTTTTTATTGTTTAGGTTTTAATTTGGGAGGTACACAAACATAGAAATCTATTTGAAGCGTCCCTGAAGAATACCCTGTCAAATTGACTTTTGTCTTTTACAGCTTCACTTTCAGTTAAGTCTGTCAGTAGTTTCTTCACTTTCAAAAAATAGTAACAAAATGTGGAGGGAATCTTCCTCCTTTCTTGAGATGTTGTCCTATGTCTCTCCTTCCCCTTACTACCAAACTTTTTCAAATACAGTCATGTACCAAACAATGACATTTTGGGCAATGCATATCACAAATATTCATATATAAAGGTGAGCCTATACGATTATATCATCCAGTGTTACAGGAGCTGCCTTAGTTTGCATACATATACTATGTGTTTTACAATGATTAATTGCCTACTGATGTATTTCTCAGTATCTCTGCCATTAAATGGCATGTGCCTGTATTTTCAACCTCTGCTCCTTCATTCCCCACTCACTTTAAATCCCCATAATCTCACTCTTTCCCTCTGTTAATTTACTGAAGCTAGACTGAGATCAATATCCAACATCTAGTAACAAACTAAATTCCCTATCACCTATACAACTCTGAAACATTTGACATAGTAGATCAATCTTCCTTAAAATTCCTCTCTGATGGCATTGATAACACAATATTTTTTTGTATTCCCTTTGTATATACAGCCTAATGTTGTCTTCCTCCTTATCAGGCTATTATTTTTGTCCCTGACCCTAACATTCTAGCTTTCCCCACGGATAACCCTTGGAAGCTCTTCTGTTCTTATTTATATTCTCTACCTTCATATCCCCATAAAATATTCTAGCTTCAATTCTGACTTCTAAAATTCAGCTCTTTACTCTGTCTCCAGCTATTCAGTCTTTACAAAATTTAGGTCCTATAATTTCTTTTGCTATGGGACTTCTCCACCCAGATTTCCCTATAATACTTCACACTTACCAAGTCATGAACAGATTTAAGATCCTTCCCTCCAAATATATTCCCTTCTGTGTTCTGTAATTTTTTATAAACTCACATACCCTGTTGCTTTGTATTTCAAACTATCTTTTCCTCTTAATTCCTACTTTCATTATCCTGCTCCCATTACATTTATATAGACTAGGGAAGCTCATTCTTCCTTTGTCCAAAGCATATTCTCAACTGTCTTAATCTGGAAGTACAGCTCTGACAGGATATAAATCTCTTCTCTAATACCTTTGACTACCAAAGTCTTACTGTCAATGTGTATCACAAACTGTTTTCTACTTTTATTTCCTAAAGTTTTCCTCATATACTCAAATCCTAAACCAAATTGAACCACTCTTCCTCTAAAAACTCTAAGGCTTCTCTAATGTATATCCCCAGTGAGCTTGTCTCTTTTTCTTAGAATGTCCTTCTGTATGTCTTCATCTTGTTCTTCCTTTAAATCCAAGAAAAATTTCATCCCTGAAGTAAGCTACCCTATATCCCCAAACCTGAAAGCTCAATATCAATACTTTTAATCCCAACATCTTTTTATGGGCCATTATTTTTATTTATGTTATTTGTATTATAGCTATTTTTGTATGTCCTGTCTCCCTTGGTTGATGGTAAACTTAATATTCAAGTTACCTTTGCATTTTTGTATTGCCTGCATGTTACATGGTGAACATAACTAATAAGTACTTTATGCTGAATTAATCAGTCAATATGAGGGAAAAGGAGGGAAGGGAAAGGGGATGGAAAAAGGAATTAAGATGTGCTATTTATGAGAACCAGCTCCACACAAGGAATGTAAACATTGTATACTAACATATATACCTATAAACTAAAATAACAAAAAGAAAACTTCATGTATAAAAAAATTAAAGTTTAAAAGTTTTTCCTGCTTTTTGAAGGGAAAAATAACATATGAAATGGATAACTAAACTTTACAATCACAATGCAAGGCAGTATGAGACTGATGCCATATGCTCTAGTAAACATGACTGGACAAGAGAGAGGGTAGGTCTTCTTGAAGTATGTGATGTTTGTAACAGATGTGGGAGAACAGGTAGAATGTTATAAACAGAGGCACAGGGGAATACATTCCAAGTTCATTGTACATGAAGACACAGGGAAGTGGAAGAGTCTAACAGTTCAGAGAACAATGAATAGAACAATTTGACCAAAGGAGAGAGTTCATGTGGGTATACATAAAACTGAAAGAGCATGTTAAGGATAGATTATGTGATGTGTCCCATCAGGGACAGAATAGTGGCAACTTCCAGGGAACAATGAACTCTGGCTCTTGCAAACATCAAAATGATCAGCCATTTTCTTAGAGCCTGTGGTGACTGTGAGGTTTTGCTGTTGCTCCACAGCTCCTACATTTATATAAATCACCTTATAATAGTTAGTTCCAATTTTGTTTCCAGTTTATTGACACATTTATTTATTCAAACAGTCAGTAAATATCTACTATATTCCTCACATTGTGCAAGACCCTGTGGATTAATGAATAACATGTTTCTGATCCCAGAAGTTTCACATGTCAGTAAAATGTCACCTGTTAATTTTTTCCTCACCAAACTGATGCAGAGTTGACAAGAAATCTGATTTTCAGTTCAATCTAAGAGTTTTTATGATTAATCTGTGCTTTGCTTTGCTTTGATTTGTTTTGATTGCTTACTGGACTTGTCAGTTAAATATATTATTTTAGAAAAGAAAAGAGTTATTCATTTTTCTTGCTTTAACAAAAATATAGGGCTGGAGATTTAGCTCAGTGGTACCATGCATACCTCACAGGTGTAAGGTCCTGAGTTTAATCCCCAGTACCAAGAAAAAAAATCATATCAAGCAAGACTTTCCCTCTATACTCATCAGCTTCTCCATGAAGCAAAGTACAAGAATTGCTTTATTCATAAGAATATTCTTCAACTTTCCACTTGAAGAATACTCTCAAATATTCAGACATTCTTTAATCTAGAAATTATAGCAATTTTGAAGGCAGAAACATCGTTTAGAATTTTTCTGAACATAATTACAGTAAATGATAACTGAGATCACCCACTAAAACCTAACCCACAAACTATGAAGTAATGCTCACAAATTTTTTTTTTTTGTCCTCTAAGGAAGAGGAAGAACAATTGATGAGGGATTTTTCTCTCGTGTATGCTTTGTGACCTCAGAAGCTTGAGACATTAATTATACTATTCTCAAATGAAACTGCTGACACTATTGTTCTGCTGGTTGTTCACCAACTTCCTCTCTCATCATTTCCTCTTTACAAGTTGTTTCCTATTAATATCAACACTGTCTTTCTTATAATAGTTATATTTTTTAAAGGCAGCAGATGAGCCTGCCCAAAGAGCTGACATAGCTATCAAGTGGAAAAATCAAATGTAGCAGCAACATAGCCATAGCTAGTTTCATATTCAACATCCTCTTCCCTCCTACAAGAACAGATGAAGAGTCTTTTCTGAACAGCAAATTCACTGGTTTCAATGAGTGCTGTGAGAGAGATATTTAGCAGAATATAGAGGCCAAGGAATGTGCAGTGAGGCACTACTGGACCATTTCAATGGTACAAGTGATTCTTCTGGGAACAGAGCTAGGAAACATACTGAAATTGCTGGAGTTAAAATTCTTTCACCTTAGCACACCCTCTCAGAGTACTTCTAGAGTATTTGAATCCTACACATAATTGAAAATACACCATCTCCTCACTTTGAGCATCCTTCATTTGGGGAAGATCATAAATTATACCTAGTTTGAGCCACACCATACTAATGGTTGCTCTGTCAGAGTTCCTAGGGAGTAAACATTCAGCCACTGATACTAAGTTCACCATCCATTGTGACAGAAATGACTATGGCAAATGAGACATGCTAATATTAAATTTTCTCATTTAATAACATTACCACATTATTATTTTGAAATTGCATGTGATGTCTGGACTCAATTAAGCAAAACAGAGAAAGGATGATTTTGTGGTTCATTTTTGTCCTGAAGAAAAAATTTTCTGTTATGTTAAATCATGTTCTTAAGAGAAAATTGGATTGCTAAGATAGAGAACATAAAGGCTGTAATTCCATATGAACACATATGTACACACAATAAGAGAAGTGACAACAGCAACCTGATCTCCATGGATCTATGGAAGATGGAAAGTGGATAAGAAATTACCACTCACTGAAGGTATTAGATTTCATTTTCCTGTAGTAATATGAGCAAAGAGAAATAAGTCTTGGGGCACAGAGCTAGCTAATAGCATAGAAAATGGAAGCGTGGAGCTAGAGATATAGCTCAGTGATGCAGTGACTGCCTATTATGCATGAGGCTGTAGGTTTGCTCTTCAGCACAAAGAAGGAAGGAAGGAGAGAAAGAAAGAAAAGAAGGAAGGAAGGAAGGAGGCAGGCAATGAGATTGTAAAGTGGAAACAAAGTCTTTGTAAATAGGGAGGAATGGAGGGATTGAAGGGAGGGTAGGGAATGGGGAAAAAATAAGAACCAAGATGCATCATGTGAAGGTACAAGTTCCCAATGATGAATGTAACTGTATTGTATACCTATGTACCAATAAACTTAATGTAAAAAAAGGGAAAAAAGAAAAAGAAAACCTAAGCCAGACACATCACTGAAAAAAGAATGAACAAAAGGATTGGCTTAAAGTATATAGATCACTTAAATTTCTATCAAACCAAAGAATTATTTCAAATGTCCTTTCTGCACCTCACAGGAGAGATGTTTTTGATGGAAAAAATAACCCAAGAGATCTGGACATAGAGCACACAGGATTAGGAGCTAGTGTATGCAATAACTATGTAATAAACAGTGACAGTCCCAAGGTTCCACTCAACCACAATGTCAGGTGCCAGGTTCCATCCCTCATACAGGATAATAAGTAATTCTGTTCAAGAGAAACTGACCACTTATAAGAGGGCCTACAGAAACTGAAGCTTAGCCTGTCTCAACAGAAAACCTGCTCATACCTCATCATCCTGCAGAAAGGGTCACTACAGAACAGTTCTTGTGTATACTGAAAGATATTCCAATCAACTTATTACTGCTTTACTCTAAAATACTAATGTACACTAAGGATAACCAGGCATTTAAATAAAATGTTCATCATGAAAGAAACCAGAAACCTAAGCAGAAAAACTAAGCATAGAAATATAATAAGTGACATTACAGAACAACATAGTAGAATAAGCATAT
The DNA here is from genome assembly GCF_012274545.1 of Fukomys damarensis. Lineage (NCBI taxonomy): Eukaryota > Metazoa > Chordata > Mammalia > Rodentia > Bathyergidae > Fukomys > Fukomys damarensis. The sequence goes on along the minus strand of NW_022900936.1, from coordinate 46,595,969 downwards.
TAATTTCTCAGAGTGATATAAGGGATAATGCACCCTGAAATATAAAAACTGGGCTAAAAATGAAACAGCCAGAGTACAAATAAAGAACTCTCTAAATTTAACATTTAAAATGACAAATAAAATCCAGTAGAAGAATTGAACAGTAAATCCATAAGTTTTTTGGGTTGTTTTGTTTTGTGGTACCAGGGATCAAATGTGGGACCTTGTGCTTGCAAAGCAGGCTAAATCCCCAGCCCAATAAGTTCTTCAAAAAAGAGAAAGTTATGCAATGGTAAAGAAAAGATTGGAAAACTCATTGAAGTAATTGAATATCTAAAAAGATATAGAGATACAAAAGAGGATATTGTGAAATGAAAAGTACCAGAAATATTCCCCACACTAAACAGCATCAATTGCCACAGTAAAGCATTTCTCTGAATGAATAGTCCAAAAGAATGTCACTCCTTCCCTAACAATGAGAATAAAACTTTAACTTAGAAAATACAGTTTTGTAAGCCCACAAAACATTTGAAAATGTGAAAAAAGAGTTTTAAAAACCTAATGACATAATAGCCCAGAATTAGGTCCTTCTGGAGAAAAAAGAGATTTAAGCAGCTAACTTGTGAATCAATCACTCTCTTTATGTGGGGGGTTGCTTCTACAAAACACGAGACAAGCAACCTAGTTGATTCTCTGTGTGGAACAGATAACTACAACATTAAGTAAATAGAATATTATCCTAATTGAGGGACAGCCTTTATCTGTGAAATATTTTAAAAATAAGAATATTCTTATCCTGGCTAAGGATTGGTTATTAAAATGAACCCAAAATGTATGGTTTCTGAGCTATGACTCTTTAGAAAATGTCACATAAGCCAGCCTATAAAATGGAATTCAGCATGAGGTAAACACTCCTAGTACCTCCCTTAGAGATCTGGTCTATTATGAACCCAGGTACATGCAGCTAACCTAGAAAGGAAGGACCTGAATGCTACCCGCAGTATTTCAGATTTCTGTCTGTTCTGTTTGAGCCACATTATGATGTCAGTGCTTGAAATTATAAGTGAAATATGATAGTGGCTATGATCTCTGACTCTGTGAGTCAGATTTGACAATCTGGCCCTTAGTTTTGACTCACACTCAAAAGAAAGAAAAGACTTATAACTGATATCACTCCTGATAAAGCAAAAGGAGAACAAGGACCTGATGACATAGGTAGAGAACAAATCTAGCCGAATTTTTAATAATGTTTTAAGTCTGGTGGTTTTGAAACCATAAAATCTTCAGAAATAAAGAGAGTACTACATATACTTTCCAACTGTAACCCATAGGCTAGATTTGTATGCTAACAAGAAACATTAGGGATGGAGCAAAGTATCTGAGAAAAGCCCTATGAGGCCTAGGCACAAGCAATACAGGTGTCTAAAGGAAAAGCAGAAAGTGTAAGAGAAATACTTCAGGCACTTTAGGCCCTCAGGCAGTATGAAAAAGTTGTCATGTGTAGCTGAAAAAGGAACAGAAAAGATGAGAAAGACAACTAGGAGGTGCAAGAATGTGAGGCCTGCTGAAGTTTGAAGACAGAATAGGAGAGCTGAAAGAAAAATTTCAGAAACTCTGGACCTTATTCCAAGTACAGACAGCAGCAGCAGCACTTAGGTGAGAAAGGAGCATGAAAGCTGAGACAGAACACCTCTTAGGTGCACGTAGGAAGAGTCTGATGGAGTCTAATGCCAGGTCCAAAGAACTGATAGAAATCATCTAAGCACTCGGAGCATCATACTGAGTACACAGCAGCAGCCACCTGTGGCTGAGAAAAGCAGTTTATCTAAGAGAGAGTCCCTGAAGCAGAGGTATGTAAGCCAACTGAATGCTAAGGTTAAGGACTATCCAGGCATTTAGAAATCAAACCTGCCAGAGGAAATAGTCTTATCTAATCTTCAATTTATTTATTTATTGTACCAGGGAATGAACTCAGGGCATTGAACTCGTGAGGCAGGAAGTGAAACCACTAAGCTAAATGCCTGGCCCTAATCTACAAATAATTTAAAGCACACTGTGAACTGACTCTAACTACAGCAACCACTCAACCCAAACTAACCTCAACAACGAACTAAATTAATTCAGTCCTCTGGTGGCCTGATAAAAGAAAAATGGGTCTTCTATGGGTAAAAATATTCTTTGGTTCCAGAACCACTGTTCTTTACATGCAGGGGCCAAAAATTCAATTAAAACAGTATGAGACATACAAAAATGAAACTTAGTATGATGCCTCCTGAAAAGAGGGTTACAGACTGAACTGTTACTTCTCTAAATGTGTATGTTAAATCCCTAAGGCCTACAGAACTGTATTTAACGTTAGGGACTTTAAGAGTGTAATCAACATTAAATTAGGTCCAAGAGTGGGGTCCTAATCTGACATATTTTGTGTCCTTACAAAAAGAGACATGAGGCACTTTATTCTACCTGTCTATCATGGCACAGAAAGAAGGTGGCCATCTAAAAGGCTCCATCACAAACCAACCCTGCAAGTCCCTTGATCTCAGACTTCTACCATTCAGACTGTGAGAAAATGAATGTCTGTTATTTAAAATATTCAATCTATTCATTCTTGGAAGCAACTATCACTTTGATTCCCAAACTGGGGAAAGATACAACTAAAAAAGAGAACTACAGGCCAATCTCCATAATGAATATAGATGCAAAAACCCTTAATAAGATACTAGCAAACAGAATACAGAGGATCATCAAGAAGATCATACATCCTGGCCAAGTCAGATTTATGACAGGGATACCTGGATGGTTCAACATACATAAGTCAGTAAATATAATACACTATATTGACAAAATCAAACCAAGACCTGTCATGTAAAGGTACAAGATCCCAATAATGAATGCCATTGTATAGTATACCTAAAATGTAGCAATGAACTCAATTAAAAAATAAATTAAAAAAATAAGGTCAAGGACAAAAAACACATGATCCTCTCGATAGACACAGAAAAAGCATTTGACAAAATTCAACAGCCATTCATGATAAAAACTCTGCAAAAAATTGGAATAGATGGTCTATATCTCAGCTTAATAAAAGCTATCTATGAAAAGCCAACAGGCAACACCATATTAAATGGCCAAAAACTGAAAACCTTCACGTTAAAATCAGGAACAAGACAAGGATGCCCACTATCACAACTCCTCTTCAATATAGTTCTGGAAACATTAGCCATAGCAATTAGATTAGAGAAAGAAATTAAAGCAATAAAGGTAGGAAAGGAAGAAGTTAAACTGTCATTATTTGCTGATGATATGATACTCTACATTGAAGACCCAAAAAACTCTACCAAAAGACTTCTAGACTTAATTGATACCTTTAGCAGAGTAGCTGGATACAAGGTCAACACCCAAAAGTCAATAGCCTTCTAGTACACAAATAACAGACTCACTGAGAGAGAAATTTGGGAAACAATTCCTTTCATAACACCATTCCAAAAAATGAAGTATCTGGGAATCAATCTAACAAAGGAAGCAGAAGACCTCTACACTGAAAACTACAGCACTCTGAAAAAAGAGATAAAAAAGGATATAAGAAAATGGAAAGATTTCCCCTGCTCCTGGGTAGGAAGAATCAACATAGTGAAAATGGCCATACTATCAAAACTGCTATACAGATTCAATGCAATGCCAATTGAAATTCCAACACTATATTTCACAGAACTACAAAAAAGATTCCAAAAATTCATTTGGAACCATAAGAGACCTAGAACAACAACAGCCATCCTAGGCAACAGACACATGGCAGTGGGTATAACAATTCCCATTTTGAAACTATACTACAAAGCCACTGTGATAAAAACAGCATGGTACTAGCAAAGAAACAGACCTGAGGATCAGTGCAACAGGTTGGAAGACACAAAAACAACTCCAGATGTACTAAGCTACCTCACCTTTGACAAAGGAGCTGACCATCCCTACTGAAGGAAAGATAGCCTCTTTAATAAATGGTGTTGGAAAAACTGTACCTCAACCTACCAAAGATTAAAACTAGACCCCTATCTTTCACCATGCACTAAACTAAGTGGATTAAAGATGTAAATATTAAAAAAGAAACACTAAACTTGCTGGAAGATAAGTTAGGCAGAACTCTGGAAGACATTGGCATAGAAACAGACTTTGTGAACAAATCTTCAGTAGCATAGGAACTAGCAGAAAGAATCAATGACTGGGATCTCATCTTATTGAAAAGCTTCTGTGCTGCAAAAGAAACCATCAACAGAACTAAGAGACAACCTACAGTGTGGGAAAAAATTTTTCCAGCTGCACCTCAGACAAAGGACTATTATCTAGAAAATATAAAGAACACAAAACAATCCGCCCCCACAAATATAAAGACCCAATTCAAAAATGGGCATCTGAAATGGACAGACATTTCTCAGACAAACAAGTAAAAGCAGCAAATAAATATATGAAAAAATGTTCCACACCACTGGTCACTCAAGAAATGCAGATGAAAACAACACTGAGATTCCACCTCACCCCACAAAGAATGGCTGCTATCAAGAAATCAACCAATAACAAATGTTGGCGGGGTTGTAGAGCAAAAGGAATCCTTTCCCATTGTTGGTGGGAGTGCATACTAGTGCAACCACTATGGAAATCAATATGGAGATAACTCAAAGAGCTGGGACTAGCGGTTCCATTTGACCCAACCATAGCTCTGCTGGGTATCTTTCCAAAAGAATTGAAAGAATCATATCACAGTGACATATGTGCACCTATGTTTATAGCAGCACAGTTTGTAATATCTAAAACTTGGAAACAGCCCATTTGCCCATCCATTGGAGACTAGATAAAAAAGATGTGTTTTTTCTATAAAATGGAATACTACTCAGCCATAAGGAATGAAAAATTAGAGTCATTCATAGGAAAATGCATACATTTTGAGGATATACTCCTAAGTGAAATAAATAAATCACTCATGTGTAAATATATCAAACAGCTACGATTAGAAGTCCCATTTGAACCAGCTATCCCTCTACTGAGTATCTTTCCAAAAGAATTAAAAGAATCATACCCCAGTAACATATGTGCACCTATGTTTATAGCACCATAGTTTATAACTAAAACTGTAACTAACAGTATAGTTTATAGCTAAAACTTGGAAACAACCCAATTGCCCACCAACTCAAGTCTGGAAAGAGATGTGGTTTTTCTATAAAATGGAATACTACTCAGCCATAAAAAATGAGAAATTAGAGACATTTATAGTTGAATGGATGCACATTGAGAACATACTCTTAAGTGAAATAAATAGGACACACATGTGTCATCAAATAAACATATGAAAGAAAGTTCAATATCACTCATCATTTGAGAGATACAAATGGAAACAATGATGAAATTCCACCTCATCCCAGAAATAATGGCTGCCGTCAAGAAATCAACTGGTAACAAAAACTGACAGGGTTGTGGGGAGAAAGAAACCTTTCTTTGTTGGTGGTGGGAGTGTAGACTGGTACAACCACTGTAGAAATCAATATGGAATTACCTCAAAAAAATAGGATTAGAGGCCCCATTTGGCCCACCTATTGTCCTGCTGGGTATCTTCCCAAAAGAATTAACAGAATCATACCACAATGGTATATGTGCACCCAAGCTCATAGTGGCACAATTTGTAGTTGCTAAAACATGGTAACAGCCCAATTGCCAATCAGTTGGAGACTAGATAAGCACGTGATTATTTTTATGAATTGAGTACTACTCAGGTGTAAGGAATGAGGAATTAGAGACATGTATAGCTAAGTGAATACATACTGAGACCATATTGTTAAGTGAAATAAATAGGACACATGAGTAATAATGAATGATTTCTCTGGTATTAGAAACTGATAGTGTAAATAAGGATCAAAAGTTATAATAGATTATGTGAAAAAGGAATAAAAGGGCCAAAAGGGAACTAATATGGGTTGGGGGAAAAAAAGAAGGGAATGGAACTAATATAAGAAAATGAAAAAATGGAATCAAAGTCTTTGTAAATAGAAAGGATTAGAGGGGTTGAAGGAAGGGTAGGGGAATGGTGAAAACAAAAAGAACCAAGATAGATTATGTAAAAAAACAATTTTCCAATGATGAATGTCATTATTGTATACCTAAAATGTACTAATAAATTAATTTTTTAAAATAAGACCGTAATAATCATGCTAAAATCAAACTGCTGAAAAACTAGAAAAATCATGAAGTCTTGAAATTAACAAGATAAAACAGATAAATTGCACTAAAAGAATAACAACAAATAGCTGACTTCTTATCCAAATTAATAGAATCCAGAAGCCAGGGAAATATTTTTAAGTGCTGAAAGAAAAAAATATTATCAACTTATCATTCTGTAACCAGAAAAACTATACGAAAAATAAAGAGAAAATTAAAACTTTTTTGTATACACAGTTAAAAAAACAAATTTTCAGCATATTGAATGCTAAAAGAAGTTTCTCAGGGACTAGGGATGTAGCTCAGAGACTCTGCAACTTCCTGACAACCACAAGGTCCTGAGCTCAATCCCAGGAACCAAAAAATTTTTTTTTCTTGGGCCAAAGAGCAAGAACCAAATAAAAGTTCAATTTTGTGAGAAATAATGTGATACACTATACAGGGCAAATGAGTTGGAAAATACATGAATTTTTCACATTATATTAAGTACAATATACCCTTAAATATTTTTAAAAGATTGTTGATTCTTTAAAGCAAAGTTAATAGCTCTATTTTAGGGTTTGTAGCCTATATAGAATAGATAAAAACAAACAAGCAGAAGACAGAAATTATTGAAAAGTTTTTACAAAATATGTAGAGAACATTTTTGCTGGAAGTAATAAGTTATACATGTTGTAATCTTTAGAATACCCACTAAAATTAATATTAGTTAACTAAAAGTATAACCAAAAAGTTAGTAGCAGGGTTAAAATAAAATACTCTAAGAAAAGAGACAGGAAAAGATAAAAAGAAGAAAAGGCATAAAATGAAAATTTTAAATGATAAACTGATACAATTAAACTCAACATATTAATGACAACATTAAGAATAAGTAAACTTCAACCCTAATTAAGAGGCAGCAGGGCCTTGGATTTAACTCAGTGGTTCCACCACCTACCTCACAAACTAAGGATCCGAGTTCGATCCCAGGTACAAAAAAAAAAAAAAAGAAAAAAAAAAGGTGGAATATCAGAATAGGAAGACAATGTAAGATAAAACTATATTTTTCTTTGGAGAGATGAGAGACATACATTAAAAATAAAGAGAAGAGTTGAAAATAAAAAGGTGGAAGATAAAAACATGCAACCATTAAACATAAGAAAAGTTAGTAAAGCTATATTAATATCAGACAAAACAGACTTCAGGTAAAGAATATTATAAGAGATAAAGATTATTATTCCCACAAAAAAAGTGATTGCTTCATTAATACAAACAAGAACCTTGGTTACTTTTGTAGGTGATGATAGATTGGAAAGTGACATGAGGTTCTTTTCTTGTGTGTGTTACCAGGGATCAAACTCGGGCCTAAACCTGTGCTTGTGAGACAGGAAGCAGAACCACTGAGCCAAATCCCTGGTCCTGACATGATGTTCTTTCTGTTGTGATGAAGATAGTCTCTATCTTGATAGGGTTGTGAGTGGTGTGTGTGTGTTTGTGTGCATGCCAAATTCTTTCAAACTATACACTTAATGTCTGCACTTCATGGTATGAAAATCAAACTTCAATTAGTCACCTTTATGTTTCTGGGACAAAATATCCAACCTCTACAATTTAAAGGAGAAAATGTTTATTTTGGCTCATGGTTTCAAGGACTTGAGTCCATGGCCAGCTGGCTCTGAGGGAGAAATGGCATGGAGAACAGCCAAGGAGGAAGAGTGCTGCTAACATCATTGCAGCCAGGGAGCAGAGCACATTGAAAAGAAACAGAAAGAGAAGGAAGGAGCTGAGGATAATACTTCCAGATCAATTCCCCAGTGACCCACCTTTTCTAACCAGGCCCCATTTCCTAACAACACATTCAGGTGTGAACTCATTAATAATTTAATCCGATGATGAGTTCAGTGCCCCTTAAACTAATCACCTTCCAAAAGCCCCACCTCTGAATATGAGTCTTTGTGGGTACATTTTCTATCCAAACCATGATAAATCTTTGGTGTTAAAATTTAGGCTAATGGTTAATATAAAGAGAAGGGATTATTGCTGGACAGGGGATATAGGTGAGCTTAAGGTTACTGGGAAGACAAGGCATTATTGTTGTTATAATTCACTTATCTATACAATTCTTTTTTGGGCACTTTTCTGTAGGTCACACCACGATAAAATCTCAATGAAAGCCTTAAGCAACCTTGGGGAATTCCAAAGCTATGATTGCCCCAAATTGGAATAAGAGGCCTTTATTTTAAATGCTGGATTCCCTGGAAAGGGAGGATGCTTTGGGGAGAGTTGACTCTTCAGCTGAAGCATTTCCCCTAGAGTTGGTTGAAAGCTGAGGGGTATTTTCTGGCAGCACTCCCAGAAACTCAAAAGAGCTCCACTCCCAAAGGGGGATTTGAGTGACTCATCACAATGCTCACTGCAAAGTTTGTTCCTGGGTTTCTTAACACTAATCTGTAAAAAACAATTCAATATTTTTTTAAAAACCAGAAATGGTGTATTAATAATGCCTCTCAAGAGGAAAATATATTTAGTTCTTGAAGGACATCCTTCCCATCCAAGGAAAATAAATTGGGCTACTGAGCTTTAGGAGACATATTTAAACATAGGGTTTTACCCATGTATTTCTATCAAAAATCATCATGTCTCTGTGACTCAAACTTCCTCTAAACTTTTTTAATCTTATACATTCATATTCTCTGAGTCATTTATTCAACAGTGAAACAACCTATAATTTTAATACAATTCAATCTAAAGTTCCACCATTTTATGGAACTTCAAATTAGTTGTGTAACAATAAAGTTAACATTTGTTTTTAAAAATACAAAACTATAAACAGTGTGGGAAAACATATCCTACCAGGTATCAAGAACATAATGTTATAGAAATTCGAGAAGTATGGCCCTGTAACCAAGTCAAGAAAATACATGAGTGGACCAAAATAAAGACTCCAAATAAGACTCATGCACAAATGAAGTAATGCTTTTAATACATAGGAATATAAAATAATGTTCAAAAAATGTTACTTGGACAATGTATCTGGCAAATGTGTTATTTCTCAATTATATCAGAAATATAGCACAAAGACTATATTTACTTAGAAAGCATAAAAACAGACATGGAATATATATATATAATATAAAATATATTATATAATATAATGTATAATATAATAAAACCTGGAACACCCAATAAAACCTGACACCCTAGCCTTCCCTCAGAACATTGTAAGGAAGAAGATAAGCCATGTAAATATTCAGGGGCCTATCACATCAATAAAATACTTAGGGGTTTAGTATCCTAAAGCATGCCAGGACAGTACCTTCAAAGTACAGGATGAATTACTATTCTTTGTACCTCTTACCAAGAAATAATACTACACATAATTGGCTTTTTCAAGTTCTGGAGACAGCATATTCCATACCTATAACAGTGCTCTCACCACTTATGGCAATGCATGAAAGGCTTTTAGTTTTAAGTAGGGCCTAGAGCAAGAAAGAAGGTTAGATAGAGCTAGGTTCTAAAGCAACCATCCTACTTCTTGACTCATATGACCAGCAGTCAGCAATGGAATGGAGATATTACTAGTAGAAAAAAGATGTTATGTGAAGTTTATGATGAATATAGTAAGAGAGAAATGTCATGCTTCTTATAGTGAATGATTATTCTACCTAAAAACAACAAATTCTGTCCTGCTGACCATTATTAGAGATGGAGCTCTTTCTCCCAGAACATCAAATGACAACAGATGGCAAAAAATACCAATCATAAGTGATTAGGTTCATAAAATCATAAGGTCAAATAAACCCAGCAGCAGGCCCAGACAGTCATGCATCTAGAACCAAACATGAACAGGACTGAAAGGTTTTGGAAATAATACCTTTTGTGACCACTGGATCTAGCTCTAACACTAATTATTGGAGACAGCCCTCCTAAAGCCACCAGTCAGAATAGGGGCTATGAAAGCCAGGTGTGGTGGTGCATGCCTGTAATCCCACCACTTGGGAGGCTGAGGCAGGAAGATCACTGTGAGTTTAAGACCAGCCTGGGCTGCATATTGAGTTCCAGGTCAGTCTCAACTACATAGTGAGACCCTGTCTCAAAAAAACAAAAACAGAAAAGAGGCTATGGAGATCAGGCAATTAGTGGAATTTTGGAACAAGTCCAACTCATATAGGACTTGTATACATGTGGACTGATCCTAAGATTGTTTCTCCAGTTTTAGAATGATTAACAGAAACAGACATAGATAGCAAATGGTAGAATCCTCACATTGATTCACTAACCTATGGACTAAAAAAGCCACATTAAAACAACTAGAACTGCTTCTACCTAAGAAAATAATAAACCAAAAGTAATAACACATTCCTAGTGGACTTCAGAGATTAGTGCTATCATTAAGAATTTGAAAGATGTAGGGATGATGATTCTGACCACATCGCCATACAACTCACCTTATTTGGCGTGTGCAGAAGCCAAATGGAGAATGACAATGAATCAATGTAATCTTAATACAATGCTTCCAATTTTAGCTTCTGTACCAGATATAGTTTTATAACTTTAACAAATTTAACACATGCCCTAGCTCCTGGTATATAGCTATAGATTTGGCAAATGAATGGTTCTAAATACCTGTAAGAAAAGACCATAAGAAGAAATTTACTTTTAGCTGGTAAGATCACCAGTACAACTTCACTGCTCTGTCTGAAGAGTACATCAACTTTCCACAGCTACGTTATAATTTAGTTTACAGGAGTCTTGCCCATCTCTTTCAGCAATTCTTTTTTTTTTTTTTTTTTTTTTTTTTTCGTGCTCGGGATCGAACTCAAGTCCTTGGACTGGCAAGGTAGGAGGCAGAACCGTGCTAAATCCCCAGCCCTTGCCCATCTCTTTGTTCTACAAGATATTACACTACATCTTTAAAGATAATATTCTTATTGGCCTGAGTAAACAATAGTAGCTACTCTAGACTTAGGTAAAACATTTGATTGTCAGAAGGTGAGAAAGAAATGAAACAAAAATTTAACCTCATACTTTAGTGAAACTTCTAGGGATCCAGACCTGTGGAGCATGTCAAGATAGTCCTATAATGTGGGGAAAATTTTTCCTTCACAATAGCATCCTCAAAAAATTAAATATTTAGGAATCAATCTAACAAAGGAAGCAAAAGAGCTCTAAGCCAGGGGTGGTGGTTTAGGCCTGTAATTCCAGCACTTGGGAGGCTGAGGCAGGAGGATCACTGTGAGTTTGAGACCAGCCTGGGCTACATAGTGAGTTCCAGGTCAGTCTCAACTACACAGTGAGACCCTGTCTCAAAAAAGAAAAAAAAAAAATAACAGAGCTCTACATTGAGAACTAAAGCACTCTGAAATAAGAGATTGAAGAGGATATGAGAAAATGGAAAGACATCCCCTGCTCCCAGGTAGAAAAAAACAATATAGTAAAAATGGCCATACTTCCAAAACTACAGAATCAATGCAATCCTGACAGAAATCCCAACAGTATATTTCACAGAACTTAAAAAAAAAATACAAAAATTCATTTGGAACCAGAAGAGACCTAGAATAGCAAAAGCAATTCTACAAATAAATATATGAAAAAATGTTCAACATCACTGGTCATTTGAGAGATGCAGATGAAAACAACACTGAGATTCCACCTCACCCCTGAAAGAATGGCTGCTATCAAGTAATCAACCAATAACTAATGCTGACAGGGTTGTAGAAAGAAAGGAGCCCTTCTCCATTATTGGTGGGAATGCAGACTGGTGTAACCACTGTGGAAATCAATATGGAGATACCTCAAAGAACTAGGATTACAGGTCCCATTTGACCCAGCTATCCCTTTGCTGGGTATCTTTCCAAAAGAATTATACCACAGTGATAAAATGTAGTACTACCTAGCCATAAAGAATGAGAAATTAGAGACATTCATAGCTAAATGGATGCATAATTCTTAAGTGAAATAAATAGGACACATATGTGTAAATACCAAATGTTTCTCCAGTATGAAAAACTAAAAATGTAAATAAGGTTCAAATTGTATAATTGATAATGTGAAATAGGAAGAAAAGATCTAAAGGAATAGGGGAAGTGGGAAGGATAGGGGAAAGGAAAGAAGGGAGAATAAAAAAATATGAGAAAAGGAAAAAATGGAAGCAAAGTCTTTGTAAATAGGGAAAGGTGGAGTGAGTGAAGGGAGTTCAAGGGTATGGGGAAAAGATAAGAACCAAGATACATCATGTAAAGGTACAAGATCCCATTGATAAATGTAACTGTACTGTACACCCAAAAAGTACCAATAAACTTCATGAAAAAATAATAAATCTTCAAAGCAATTCTAGGCAATAGAGACATGGCAGCAGGTATGACACCCACCAACTTGAAACTATACTAAAAAGCCACTGTGATAAAAGCAGCATGGTACCAGCAAAGAAACAGACCCAAGGATCCATGAAATAGATTAGAAAATGCAGAAACAACTCCAGACATACTCAGCTATCTCGTCTTTGACAAAGCAGCCAACCATCCTCACTGAAGGAAAGACAGCCTCTTTAATTAATGGTGTTGGAAAAACTGGATTTCAATTTGCCAAAGATTAAAACTAGACACTTATCTTTCACCATACACTAAACTAAAATTGAAGTGAATTAAAGATATAAATTTTTTTGATGCAACATGCTTTTTATTTTTTTTTCAGCTTTAATTGAGTTTGTTGGTACATTTTAGGGATACAGTACAGTTACATTCATTGTTGGGATCTTGTACCTCTACATGACAGGTCTTGATTCTCATTTTTTCCCCTTACCTCTGCCCTCCCTCCACCCCCTCCTCCCCTTCCCATCTACAAACACTTTATTTTCATCTTTTCATTCTCTCACATTTTTTTCTTTTCCTTTTTACTCTTCCCCTACCCATCCCACCTTCCCTACACCTTTAGCTCCTTTCTCCCATTTCTAAATGTCAGTAATCTTATTAGGATCTTATGCATTGTTGCAGATTATTCACACCAGGGAAACTATTCAGTATTTACACATGTGTGGCTTATTTATTTCACTTAGGAGTATATCTTCAATATGTATTACTCAGCCATAAAGAACGAGAAAATAGATTCATTCATAGGAAAATGGATACATAAAGATATAAATTTTAAAACAGAAACACTAGACTTGCTGGAAGATAAATTAGGTAGAACCATCAAAGACAGTGATATAGGAAAAGACTTTATGCATAAATCCTCAGGATCATGGGAACTAGCACAAAGAATCAAAAACTGGGGTCTTGTCTCATTAAAAAACACTGCAAGAGAAACCACCAACAAAGCAAAGAGACAACCTACAATGTGGGAAAATATTTTTACCAGCTGCTCCACAGACAAAGGACTCTTACCTAGAATATATAAAGAAGTCAAAACAATCACCCCCCAAATATAAAGACCTGATTCAAAAATGGGCAACTGAAATGAACAGACATTTCTCAGACAAACAAGTAAAAGCCACAGGTAAATATATGAAAAAATGTTCAACATCACTGGTCATTCGAGAGATGCAGATGAAAACAACACTGAGATTCTACCTTGCCCCAGAAAGAATGGCTGCTATCAAGAAATCAACTAATCACAAATGCTCGTAGGGTTGTGGGGAGAAAGGAACTTTTCTCCGCTGTTGGTGGGAGTGCAGACTGGTGCAATCAGTGGAAATCAATATGGAGATACCTCAAGAAAACTAGGATTAGAGGTCCCATTTGACCCAGCTATCCCTCTGCTGAGTGTCTTTCCAAAAGAATCATACCATAGTGCTATATGTGCACCTATGTTTATAGCAGCATAGTTTATATAGCTAAAACTTGGAAACAACCCAATTGTACATCAACTGGAGACTGGGTGAAGATGTGGGTTTTTTTTTATAAAATGGAGTACTACTCAGTCGTAAAGAACAAGAAACTAGAGATATTTATAGCAAAATAGATGCACATTGACACCACACTATTAAATGAAATAAATAGGACACACATGTGTAAATACTGAACAGTTTCTCTGGTGTGAAAGACTAAAAGTATAAATAAGGACCAAAATGTATAATAGATAATTTGAAATAGGAAGAAAAGATCCAAAGAGGAAGGGGAAGTGGGAAGGGTTGGGGAAAGGAAAAAAAAAGAATGTAATTAATATGAGAAAATGAAGAAATGGAAATAAAGTCTTTGTAAATAGGGATGGGTGAAGGTGTTGTAGGAGGGCAGGGGAATGGGGAAAAAATAAGAATTAAGTTATATTATGTAAAGGTACAAATTTCCAATGATGAATATCATTGTACTTTATACCTAAAATGTACCAACAAATTTAATGAAAAGAAGATAGCCCTATAATGAAGAATAAGTTGTTGCTAGCTCCCCACCTTCAACCAAAAAAGAGACAAAATACCTAGTATGTCTCTTCAAATGTTGAAGGCAACATATTCCTCATCTGACTCTATTATTGTGGTCCATTTACTGAGGGATGCAAGAAGCAGCTAGCTTTGAGTGGGACCTAGAACAAAAGGTTTTAAATAGAACCATATTGTCATGTAAGCTATACAGAACCTGGGCCATAAGATTTAATGGTCAAATTTTGCTTGAAGTGGCAGTAGCTGAGATGCCGTTTAAAAACTTTTGCAGGCCCTTATATAATAATTACAGCACAGGACCTTAGGATTTTAGACCAAAGGCTATCCTCTGTAGAAAACTACTCTCTTGAGACATCGTTCTTGGCCTGTAACTTAGCTTTGTGGGGACAGAACAATTACCCATTAGTCACCAATTTAACAAGTAGCCTAAGCTGCACATCATAAGATGAGTGTTAGGTGATGCACCAAGCCATGTATTTGAGAATGCACAGAAGTACTCCATCACTAAATGAAAGTAGTATATGTATAATGGAGTCCTAGAAAAGCCTGAAGGCACATGTAAGTTACATGAACATGGCTGCTCTAGGAAGAGGCTGCAATAACTGGGAAATTGAAGAAGAGTACAAAAGTCACTGGAGAAATCCAAGAAATGAGGTAGAGAAATGCTATCAAAATAAATGTTGGAATCAATATGAAGAAATACTCCTTATGACTCCAGATGCTAATGTGGAGATGAATCAAGTTGGTTTAAAACCAGCTAGAAGGCTTGCTTGCGGAAAGCCCCTGATTGGGCATTTGTCACTAAATGTGCCCATTATAGCTCACACTGGACTGAAAGTATCTGAGTACTTGCAACTGGAAGAGAAGCTACATAAATGTAATAAACATGGAAGAACCTGTGATTTTCAGTTCTTTCAGAAACATGCAAAGACAAAGACTGTGGAGAAACCCTATGTATATGATTAATGTGGGAAATCCTATTCTGATCTTAGTGAAAGAACTTACCCTAGAGAGAAATCTTTATATATAAGAAAAATTTGAAAGCCTCCAGCACACCTAACAGTGTTCAGATTCATGAAAGAAATCATAAAGGGAAGAAACCCTATGTATGTGAGCAATGTGGAAAAGCTTTTAGTAGCTGTCAACATTGTAAACAACATGAAAGAATTCACACAGGAGAGAAGCCCTATGTATGTAAGCAATGTGGGAAAGCTTTCAGTACATGTTATTTTATAAATACATGAAAGAAATCACACTGAGCAGAAACCCTATATATGTAATCAGTGTGGAAAAGCTTTTAGTAAACAATGCTATCATAAAATACATGAAAGAATTCACACTAGGGGAAAACCCTATATATGGAAGCAATGTGGGAAAGCTTTTAGTACACATTAGTTTTGAATACATGAAAGAAATCACACTGAGCAGAAACCTTATGTTTGTTGGCAGTGTGGGAAAGCTTTTAGTATACAAGATTATTCTAAAATACATGAAAGAAATCACATAGGAGAGAAGCCCTATGTATGTAAGCAGTGTGTTTTAATACACAAAGTTGTAAAGCCCATGAAAAAATTCACATTGGGGAGAAACCCTATGTATGCAAGCAATGTGGCAAAGCTTTTCGTACACAATGTTATTGTAAATTACATGAAAACATTCACACAAAGGAGAAACCTTATGTATGTAGCAATGTGGAAATTCCTTTAGTACATAAAATTACTGTAAAATATATGAAAGAATTCACACTGGAGAGAAATCTGAAGTATGTAGGCAATGTGAGAAAGCTGTTAGTACACAAGATAACTGTAAACAGCATGAAAGAATTCACGCAGGGGAGAAACCCTATATATGTAAGCAATGTGGGAAAATTTTTAGTACACAATGTTATTGTAAAATACAAGAAAAAAATCACACAAGGGAGAAACACTATGTATGTAAACAATGTGGAAAAGCTTTTAGTATACAATGTTATTGTAAAACACATGAAAGAACTCACACTCAGCATTAATTATATGCATGTGAGCAATGTGGAAAAGCTGTCAGCATTTGTGGTGTTTGCCAAAGACACTCACAATGGGGAGAAACCATATGTATATGAGCAATGTGGGAATGCTTTCAGAACACACATATATTGTCAAATACATGAAAGAAACTCACTGGGGAGAAACTACATATATAAACCCATTTTGAAAATCCTGTGAAAATTTCTTATGTAGTAGAGTAATACAATTACTCCTGTAGGAGTAATATAAAAAGCTTAAAGTCAATATTTCTCCATAAAATTTCCAAAAATAAAATCCCAGATAGAGATCCTAAAGTACATACATTATTTGTTTTTCAATAAATCACTCAAATATCTGAATGTATATGTAATGTTTAATATATAAAGACATTTAGTGTATCTTTGAGCTTACTACATAAATGTCTTAATTAATCATGGTGCATTAAAATGTATTTTTTACTTTAAAGTAGTTAGTATTTTTGTAGTTTTTGTTTAGTCTTTACAATTTAGAGGTATAGACCTCTGAATTGTTACTTAGGATTTAGCTACTAATTTTGTTTTAAATTTTCGGGTGTATATCCTGTATTCTGTATAACAAGAGATATGTCTGAATTTGACATATTTTATATTTAGATAAATATTTTCAGAACTTGTGAAGATGTCGATGTTTCACACAACTTGTACATGAGCATGTTGTTTCTCATATTGTGATAAGGTATCTGCTTATATCCCAACATTATATATATCATGTACGTAATTTTGCCAATTTTTCTTTCATATTAAAGCTAATATTATTATTTACATAAAAATAACAAAGATCAAAACTGAATCCCCGATATACAGCCATTCTCTGGAATGATTCACCAGCTAATTGGTAGCAAATTGATTAGATCATACCACTTCCATCATAGAAAACAGAGCAGTCTACTTTTACTAGAATAGATATTCTGGACATGGCTTGATGGAATTCATTAGTCTTTCTGAAGCCGGTGACTCAACAAAATGTAAAGGTACAAAATTCCAATGGTGAATGTAACTGTGTTGTATACTAAATTGTACCACTAAAGTTAATGGGGGAAAATGGTGGAATAACCTTTTGAAGACTCAGTTACAGTCTCAGCTAGATGGTAAAACCTAATAGGGTTGGGGCAAATTTATCTAGGGGAGTATATACACCCTGAATCGACATCTAATCTATGGAGCTATTTCTAGCATAGTCAGGATTCACAAGTCCAAGAGTTAATAAATAGAAATGACAGTAGAACTATTCATTATTCCTAGTGACTGACCAGAAAATTTCTCTTCCTATTCCTGCAGAACCTTATTTTCTACTGACCTGGAAGTCTTGTTCCAACAAATAGGAATGTTTCCACAAGGTAATACAATGACATTTGTAATGAGCTGAGAGTTAAGACTACCACCTGGCCACTTTAGGTTTCTTCTGTCTCTGACTCAAGAAAAGTAAGAAGGTACTCAAGTGACTGAAATGATTCATCCTGACCACAAAGGGGAAGTTGGACTACTGTATCACCATAGAGATAAGAAATAATATGTCTGGAATATAGAATATTCCTTAAGGTATCTCTTAATATTAAAATGCCCAGCAATTAAAGTCAGTGGAAATCTACAACTACCCAATTCAGACAAGACTACTAATGGCCCAGATCTTCAGGAGTAAAGGTTTGAATCACTCACTACTGTAGAGAACTATGATGAGCCACGGTTCTTGAAGGCAAAGGGAATACAGAATAAATAGTAAAATATGGTATCTATAAATACCTGGCACTGCCTTTAACCAGTTGAAGAAAAAGAAGATATATCATCATAAATATGTCCCCTTATTTTTGTTATAAATTTTGAGTGCATGATTTGTTTTCATCCATTCTCACACCCTTACCATGATACATGATATCAATGTAATGTCATAATATGTATTATTAATCTTTTCTTGGTACTAGAGATTGAGCCCATAGCAGGCAAATGATGTACTACTAAATTACATGTCTGGCCCTTTTTAATTTGTTTTTTGGATGAGGTTTCCCTAAGCTGTTCAGGCTGAACTAGAACTTGTGATCCTCCTCCCTCAGCCTCCTAAGCAGATAGGATTACAGGTGTGCACCACTCTTCTCAGTGAGTATTGTTAAATATATGAGTATATAAGAGTTAAATATATGAGTAAATATCACTCAAGAACTTCTTTTTAAGGGTTAGTATATTTTTGGTTGAACAAAAAGTAATCATATCATGTCTGATGTAATTACAGCTTTATTATTGTCTTTATTTGAAGATTAAGAATAGTCAACAGAAGCTAAGTCTGGTGGCACATGCCTGTGATCCCAGCACTCCAGAGGCTGAATAAGGAGGATCACCATGAGTTCAAAGCTAGCCTGGGTTACATGGTGGGCTCAAGTCCAGCCTGAACTACATAACAAAACACAAAAACACACACACAAAAAAAGCAAGAGAGTTGAAAATGTTCATGGATGCAAAGCTGACAAAGGGTGGACTTTATATGGCTCATTTTATGCGTCAACTGAACTTTGCCATGGAGTGCCTAGATATCAAATACAGGTGTTTCTGTGAGAGTTTTAAATAAGACTAACAGATAAATTAGTAGACTGGGTGAAGTAGAGTGTTCTCCACGATGTAAATTATACTTATTCAGTCATTTAAAATCTGAATAGAACAAAATTCTGACCTTCTTTCAAGTAAAAAAGAATTTCCCCACCTAACAGACTTTGGAATATCAGCTTTTTATTGTTGTATAACTCCTGTGGCTTTCAGATTCAAATTAATACATTGGTTTTGCAGAATTGTTTTTAGTTCTTATTTTTAATTACTACATGTTTGCAGTACATAATCATGATACACATTCTTTGTGGGGAATAGGTAAATGTATATAACACATCTTAATTCTTTTTTTTTTACCCTTACCCATCCCTTTCCTCCTCCATCACTCCATCTCTTGATTCCCTTCCCATTTGAAAAAGACCTTAATTTGTTCTTTGCTTATATTTGCATTTATCAAAAAAGAGAAACTGATATTGAAATAATAAGAACCAATAAAATATTACCCTGATCCATAGAAAAGAGACCTAAAATTAGATTGTAAATAGAGAAAAAAACAACAGTAAATACTACCAAAGGGAACAACTTTACTTCCACTAGAAATAGAATGGTATTCAACAGTAATGGCATAGAGTTAACTAGCTTTCTAAGCATTCATAAAGCTTACTAGTTATACCAGTAAAAGTAGATGGAATGAGACACTGGAAAATGAAAAAAGTAAAATTTGAAAAAATAATCAATGGAAGATGAGAAGGATAAAAGAAAAGTGCGGCAGAGGATCCTAATGAGTAAAAGGTTAATAGTATCAGAAAACAGTTAAAGAGCAAACAAGAAAAAGAACAAAGACAAATAAAGAGCAAACTACAGAAAATAACACAGAGAAAAGAAGGCATAAAAAGTTAAAGGGGAAAAGAACAAAAGAAGGAAAAAAAAGTTGGAAAAAACACAAATCCAAAAACTACTAATGACAGAAAGAGATAAATAATAAAAAATAAAAGCTATTCAGTTTAAAAATAACTCTTCTGTGTTTTTGAATGAGTGGCTTTTTCCAGGATCTGCAGTCTCAAAATCCAGCAAATTATTTTCTTCACCTAGCTTTAGGACCTTAAGGTTTGAAGGTCCCCTCCCTGCACAAGAGACTTCTCTGTCCATTCACCCCAGACTGTGGTCACTGTCCACACTGAAGTATTTACTTGCTCACATGGATACCTAAAAAAAGCAACCAACTGGTACTTGGTCTCTGATGGATATAAGCCATGTGGTAGAATTTCAAGCAGAATGTTGGTCTTAATGTCAACATTCAGTCAACCTGGTTTCTCACTGTGAAGGGCAGGGCCTATGTTCTTCCTAGCCTGAGTTTAAACTTTCAGGGAAACTATGTCTTACCTGCACCCTCTCTACCACTGCTCCCATGGTCATCTCTCACCCAGTCACTTGGGCAGAATAACACTGGAACCCCTGAAGCTGTTGGCCAAGCCCATACTTTTTCCCTAGGTCTGCTGGCCCTTTGAGCTCACTCTTGTCATTGGCCTCATCTAGAATCAGGTTGGTTGGTTAGTCCATGCCTCTTCTGCCCCATGCCAAGTGGAAACAAAACATAGAGCCAGGCTCGGGTTGGCAGTGGTTGCAGCTAGGCAGCAGCTTGTAGCACCCTCCACTGCATCATTGGTTTTGCAGATTTTGGACTTGCCTGCCTCCATAATTGTGTGTGCATATATATAACAAATTTGTATATTTCATGTATTATATATATATACAAATTATATATTATGTAATTTTACATATAAATTTATACATTACACATGTAATTTTATACAGGTGTGTATCTTACAAGTTCTGATTCTCTGGAGAACCTTGACTATACATGAAAAGAGATATTCAGTGCTTTAGTCTGTGATGTGGACCTGAAATAAAATAAAATAAAATCAGCTTAAGTACTTCTTGGTTTCTCTGATAAAACCATAATATAAGAGCAAAATAAAATAAAGATTATAGGAGGTAGGGACAGCTTTTTCAAATGGGAAGGGAACAAGAGATAGAAGTTCTAAGATGAATCTGCTTACCTACAAATGACTCAAGTTTATCCTTCTTTGTGGTAGAGTACTACTCCATTGTATATAAATACCACATATTATATCCATTCATCTTTTGATGGAATTGTAAATGGCTTCCAGGATTTAGTTATTATGAATTGTGCTGCTATAAATATGGGTGTGGATGTAACACTGTAATATGATGTCTTTAATGCATTTGGAAAGATATATACAAGGGAAATAGCTGGCTGGGTCAAATGAAATTTTTAGTTTTAGTTTTGTTTTTGTTTTTGGTACCAGGGATTGAACTCAGGTCCTTGTGCTTGTGAGGCAGGCGGTAGAAACACTGAGCTAAATCCCTGGCTAGTTTTAGTTTTTTTAAGGTACTCCATACTGATATCCATATTAGGTGTGCTAGTTTACATTCTTATCAATAATGTAGAAGGTTTACTTTTCCTCTGCAGTCTTGCCAGCATTTGCTGTTATTTGATTTCTTGATGATAGCCATTCTTCCTGGAATAAGATGAAATCTCAGTATTGTTTTAATTTGCATTTCTCTAATGCCTAAATGTTGAATATTTCTACATGTATTTATTGGCCATTTGTACTTCCTCTCCTAAGAAATATCTGTTCATTTGAATTGTCCATTTTTTTATTGGGTCTTTTACGTTAGGGGGTCTAATTATTTTAAGTTCTTCATATTTTGTAGATGTTAGTCTTCTGTCTGAGGAGTAACTGGCAAACATTTTTTCCCATTCTGTAGATTTATTCAGTTGTTTCTTTTGCTGGGCAAAAGTATTTTTAATATGATATTATCCCATTTGTTGATATTTCATATTATTTCCTGTGCAACCAGGCTTCCATTCAGAAAGTCCTTGGCTACACCTATGACTTCAAGAGTTTTACCTATTTTATCTTCCACTAGATTGTTTTAGATAACAGTATTTCTCAACTTCAATAACTCACCCGCCAATCCCTCATAATAAATTACTTTCAGATAGATAGACAGATAGATAGACAGACAGACAGATTCTATTAGATCAATTTCTTTGCTGAACTCTAATATACATGTAAAAAATAATGCATTTTAACTCCTATCTCATATAATACTAAAAAATAACACTGGACAGATTGCCAAAATGAATTTAGAAAATGAGCTTTTAAAGGAAAACAATTTGTTAAATATTTACCAGATCATGACTATCCCACTTTCCCATCTACTCATTTTTCACTCCTGCCCCTTCTTGGTCCTTCTTCCTTACCTGATGAGTATTGAGAAAATTAACACCATAAGAGAAGACACAAACTTCCTATAAATCAATAAATCTATGTATTCTTACACACAAATTCTTTATTTTCCCTCTTATTAAAATAAAAGCTCTACCTCTGTCCTATCAAGGTAAAAACAAACAAAAACAAAATTCCACTTTAATTTTAGATCTTCTATCTTTTTTTCATTAAGTTTATTGGTACATTTTAGATATACAATAAACTTGAACCTTCACATGATGTACCTTGGGAAGTGGGAGGGGTAGAGGAAAGTAAAAGAATGAGAAAGAAAAAAATAGAAACAAAGTCTTTGTAAATCTTCTGTCTTTGCCTTAATTTATTCATCTCTAAGAAAATTAAGACTAATCATTGGTTTGTTCCAAGTATTAAATTAGTTGTGTGTAAAGAATATTGGCTGTCTTATGAAAAGCACTAAATAAATGTTAGTTTCTACAATGTCAGCACAGAATTTTAAGGAATCTGACTCTATTGTCCACTTCCTCACACCTCACTCTTTTAAGAATAATCAAATAATATTGGGATAAAATCTGAATCCCTTATCATATGGCCTATGAGGCCCTATGTGATCTAGCCTAGTCAGCTCATATTTTATGTTAATTTTTCCATTTTGCTCACTACTTCCCAGATAAAAATGGACTTCTTTCTCTGCTTCCAACATGCCCCAGTTGTTCCTGCCTTTGTAATTGTATTGTGGGTATTTTTAACCTATCTTCCCCCATAAGCCACCATGAGAGATGGATCATATCTGTTTCTTTCACCATTGAATCCCCTAATACCAATAGTAGATGTTTAAAGAAATATATGCAAATATCAAAAATCAGTTGGGCTGGGGATTCACCTCAGCAGTTCAGTGGCCTGCCTTGCAAGTGTAAGGACCAGAGTTCAATCCCCGGCACCAAAAAAAAAAAAAATCAGTTAATAAACCCATTCTCATGTGACTTCTTCCACATCAAACTAATAAGGTTGCCCTACATTTCTAAATCCATTTAACATGTCTCTGTACACATTATTCTATTTCCTCATTCATCTACAATTCATTCTTG
The DNA here is from genome assembly GCF_012274545.1 of Fukomys damarensis. Lineage (NCBI taxonomy): Eukaryota > Metazoa > Chordata > Mammalia > Rodentia > Bathyergidae > Fukomys > Fukomys damarensis. The sequence continues at coordinate 46,572,500 of NW_022900936.1, read as the reverse complement.
AATTATCCTGTCTGGGTTTTCACAAGATCACTCTTTCTGGATTCTTCTCCAGTTTCACTGGGTTTTTTCATGTCGGGTATTTTTTTCAGGCTCATCATCTTTTTCTGGGTGACCAAACTTTGAAGCATGATGTCTGTTTCCTGTACATTGGGCCCTTAGGTAACTTATTTGATCTGTGTCAACACTGACATGCTGCTTCACCATGGAACTTGCAATAAATAAGTCAGTTAGGGTAGGGAAGAATTCCCTTCTGATGAATCCTAAATGAACTCTTCATTTTCCATCCCAAAATGAATTTCTGGTTAGAAACTTGAGGCTTCCAAATAGGTAAAATAATTTTTTTCCATGTTCAAGGTAGAAGAAAGGGAAATCCCATAACACATTCACCTTGCCTCTGGAGCTCTATACTATGATCTGGCTCTAGTTGTTGCTCTCCCACCTTTATTTTTTTTCCTTTTTTCTTTATTGGTACATTTTAAGTATGCAATGAAGTTACATTCATCATTGGTATCTTGTACCTTTACATAATATATCTTGGTTCTTATTTTTCCCCATTCCCCTGCCTTCCCTTCACCCCCCTCCACCCTTCCCTATTTACAGATATTTTGTGTCCATTTTTTTCCTTTTCTCTTATTTTTCTATTCCCCTCCTCTCTTTCCCCTACCCATCCCCTAAATGTCTGAAGTGAATCCCCTAGACTTACAGATATTTTTTCCTGTTACACAATATCAATTATATATTTTGATTCTTATTTACAATTTTAGTTTATCACAGAAGAGAAACTATTCAGCATATACACGTGTGTCCTATTAATTTCACTTAAGAGTATGTCCTCAATGTGCATTCATTTAGCTATAAATGTCTCTACTTTCTCATTCTTGATGGCTAAGTAGTACTCCATTTTATAACACACACACACACACACACACACACACACACAACTTCTTTATCCACTCTCCATATGATGGACAATTGGGCTGTTTCCAAGTTTTAGCTATTACAAACTGTGTTTCTACAAACATGGGAAAGCATATATCACTGTGGTATGATTCTTTTAATTCTTTAAAAAAAGATACCCAGCAGGGGAATAGCTGGGTCAAATGGGACTTCTAATCCTAATTGTTAGAGGTATCTCCATATTGATTACCACAATATTTGCACCTGTCTGTAATCCCATCAACAATGGAGACAGATTCCTTTTTCCCCACAACCCTTCCAACATTTAATATTGGTTGATTTCTGATAGTGGCTATTCTTTCTGGGGTGAAATGGAAACTCAGTGTTGTTTTATCTGAATCTCTCAACTCAACAGTGATGTTGAACATTTTTGATATGTTTATTTGCTGCTTTGACATCTTTGAGAAATGTCTATTTCACATGCCCATTTTTAAATTGGTTTATAAATTTGGGGGATCTGATTTTTTTGAGTTCTTTATATATTCTGGATAGTAGACCTTTGTCTGAGGAACAACCAATAAAATTTTTTTCCCAAATTATAGGTTGTCTCTTAGATTTCGTGGTGGCTTCTCTTGAACTACAGAAGATGTTTAATGAGATGAGATCTCAGTTGTTAATTCTTTGTGCTAGTTCTCAAGCTACTGAGGATTTGTTCATAAAGTCTTTTCCTGAGCCATTGTCTTCAAAAGTTCTACATAACTTATCTTCCAGCAAGTGTAGTGTTTCTGTTTTAATATTTACATCTTTAATCCACTTCAATCTTAGTTTAGTGCGTGGTGAAAGATAGGGGTCTAGTTTTAATCTTTAGCAAGTTGAAATCCATTTTTTCCAGCACCATTTATTAAATAGCTATCATTCCTGCAATTAGGATGGTTGGCTCCTTTGTCAAGGATGAGGTAGCTGAGTATGTCTGGAGTGCTTTGCATCTTCGAACCTATCCCACTGATTCTCAGGTCTGTTTCTTTGCCAGTAACATGATGTTTTTATCACAGTGGCTTTGCAATATAGTTTCAAGTTGGGGATTGTGATACCCCATGCCATGTCTCTGTTACCTAGTATAGCTTTTGCTCTTCTAGGTCTCCTCTCATTCCAAATAATTTTTGGATTGTTTTCTCTAGTTCACTGAAATATACTGTTAGGATTTCAATCTGGATTGTATTGAATCTGTATAGTAGTTTTGGAAGTATGACCATTTTCAATATGTTGATTCTTCCTACCCAGGAACAAGGGATATCTTTCTATTTTCTTTTTTTTTATTGAGTTTATTGGTACATTTAGGGATACAGTACAGTTACATTCATTGTTGGGATCATGTACCTTTACATGGCAAGTCTTGATTCTCATTTTTTTCCCCTTACCTCTGCCCTCCCTTCACCCCCTCCTCCCCTCCCCATCTACAAACACTTTATTTTCATCTTTTCATTCTCTCACATTTTTTTCTTTTCCCTTTTTGTTCTTATATCCTCCTCAATATCTTTTTTTAGCATGTTGTACTTCTCAATTTAGAGGTTTTTTGCTTCTTTTGTTAGATTGATTCCAAGATACTTCATTTTTTTGGATGCTATTGTGAAAGAAATGTTTCCCTAATTTCCCTCTTAGTGAGTCTGTTATTTGTGTACAATAAGGATATTGATTTTTGATTGTTGACCTTATATCCAGCTACTCTGCTGAAAGTGTCAATTAAGTCTACAGATCTTTTGGCAGAGTTTTTTGGGTCTTCTATGTAGAGCATCATCTTGTCAGCAAATAATGACAGTTTAACTTCTTCCTTTCCTATCTTTATTTCTTTATTTATCTGTCTACTTGCTTTGGCTAATATTTCCAGAACTATGCTGAACAGGAGTGATGATAGTGGACATCCTTGTCTTGTTCCTGAATTTACCATGAAAAATTTCAGGTTTTTTTTGTCTTTTAGTATGATATTAGTTCTTAGTTTTCTATAGACAGCTTTTATCAGGTTAAGATAAAGACCATCTATTCTAATTTTCTACAGGGTTTTGATCATGAGTGGGTGTTGAATTTTGTGGAATGCTTTTTATGCATCTATTGAGATGATCATATGGTTTTTGTCTTTTACTCTGTTAATGTAATCTATTACATTTATTGATTTACATATGTAGAAACATTCTTGCATCACTTCAATAAATCTGACTTCATCAGGGTGTGTGATCTTCTTGATGACCCTCTATATTCTGTTTGCCAGTATCTTATTGAGGATTTCTGTATCTATGTTCATTAGGAATATTGGCCTGTAGTTCTTTCTTGGTTGGGTCTTTGTCTGCTTTTGGAATCAAACGAACACTTGCTTCTAGGAATGAATTTGGCAGCATTGCTTCCCTTTCAACTTCATTGAAAAGTTTCAAAAGTCGTGGCAGTAGTTCTTCTCTAAATAATTTGTAGAATTTGGCAATAAAGCTATCAGGACCTGGAATTTTCTTTCTTGGTAAATTTTTAATTATGTTTTCAATTTCACTGAATGTAATTGGGGTGTTTAGAATTTTTCTATCTTCTTTGTTCAACTTTGGTAATTCATATGTATCTACTAATCTGTCCATTTCTTCTGTATTTTCCATTTTATTAGAGTACAGCTTCTTGAAGTAGATATGATGATCCTCTGGATTTCTCCTGGATCTGTTGTGACTTCACTTTTTTTTTTCCTAATTGCATGGATCTGAGCCTTTTCTTTCCTTTTTTTATTAAGTTGTCTATGGGTTTATTGATTTTATTTATTCTTTCAAAAGCCCAATTCTTCAATTTGTTGATTTTTTTGTATCATTCTGTAAGTCTCCATTGCATTGATTTCTGTTCTGATCTTTATAATTTTCTCCCTTGTATGAGCCTTAGGTTTGTCTTGCTCTTCTTTTTCTAGAAGCTTAAGATTCAGCATTGGAATCTTAGGTTGTTTATTTGAGTTTGCTCTGTTTTCCTAATGTGGGCATTCACTGCTATAAAATTCCCTTGTAGAACCTATTTCATTGCATCCCATAGATTCCTGTATGTTGTATTGGAATTATCATTTATTTGTAAAAACTGTAAGATTTTTTCTTTAATTTCCTCTGTAACACATTGGTTGTTCAATCAATGAGAAGGTCAATCAATTTCCATGTGTTTGCAAAGTTCTTGTGGTTTGTTTTGCTATTGATCTCCAGTTTAATTGCACTATGATCTGATAATATATACAGGATAGCTTCAATTCCTTTGCATTTACTTAAACATGAACTAGTACGTGGTCTATTTTGGAGAAGGACCTGTGTGCAGCCAAAAAGAATATATATTCTGATTTTGTAGGGTGGAACACTCTGTAGATGTCTATTAAGTCCATTTGTTCAAAAGTTCCATTGAGTTTGTTGATTTTTTTGTCTAGTGATCTATCTATTTACTACAGTGCACTATTGTGGTCCCCAAATATAATTTTATTAGTGCTTATTTGGTTTTTTATGTCCCTTAATATTTTTTGTATAGTTGGGGGCATTAGTATTTGGTGCATATATATTTATGATTGCCATCTCTTCCTCTTGGATTGTCCCCTTTACAAGGATCTAGTGACCTTCTTTGTCTCTCTTAGTTTTGGTTTGAAAATTACTTTGTCTGCAAATAAGATAGCTATCTCTACTTTTTTAGGTTCCTGTCACATGGAGAACTGTTTTTTGTCCTTTTGCTTTCAGTCTATGAGTTTCTTTTTTGTACTACGTGCGTTTCTTGTATACAGCATATTGTTGGATTTTGCTTCTTAATCCATTCTGCCAGTCTATTTCTTTTGATTGGTGAATTGTGGACATTAACATTGATGGTTATAACTGATATGTATTGACTTATCATTGTCATGTTATTGTCCTATTGTTGGCTCTTTTTAATCCCCCCCTTTAGTTTCTTGCCTTGCCTGATGGATTTGCTCTGTTGTGCCTCATGGTGTTGTGACCTTCCTTCATTGTCCTTTTCTAGGATAGTGTTTAGAATTGTTTGTAGTGCTGGTTTGGCATTCATGAAATTTCTCAGGTGTTCTTTGTCCTGGAAGTATCTTATTTACCCATCAATTTTGAAAGAGAGTTTTGCAGTACATATCAGTTTAGGTTGGAGGATGTTTTCTTTTAGGGCTTGAAATACTTCACACCAGGCTCTCCTTGACTTGAGGTTTTGTGTTGAAAATTCTGCTGTGATTCTGGTGAGCTTTGCTTTGCATGTGATTTGTTTCTTTTCTCTAATTGCTAGTAGCATTAATTCTTCTGTTGAGTTTCTGGGATCTTGATTATTACATGTCTAGGTGTAGATTTTTTATGATCATGGTTAGTTGGAGTCCTATATGCCTCATTTATCTGTATATCAAAGTGTTTGCTCTATTTGGGAAGTTTTCTGTCATTAATTCTGTGAACAGATTTTTTTCATGTCACTTGTATTTCTCCTGCTTTTTCATGGACTCCTATCAATCATATTATTCTTTTTTTTTTTTTTTTTTTCTTTTTTAGGGGGTTGTTGGAATGATTTCTCATGTTCACTTACCTTTTTTTTTGTACCGGGGATTGAACTCAGGTCCTTGCACTTGCAAGGCAAGCCACTGAACCACTGAGCTAAATTCCTGGCCCTTCACTTACTTTTTTTGAGAGATCCCTCTTTTCATGGTCACCATCCTGTCTTCTATATCTGATATCCTGTCTTCAGATTGGCTCAGTCTGTTGTGTATACTTTCAGTAGAGTTTTTAATCTCCTGGATATCTTTTTTAATCTATTTCATGGATTCCACTTCTTTCCTACGTTAAGCATTCATGGTTTCCATTTCTTTCCTATGTTGGGCATTTATGGCTTCTATCATGGTCCTGAGCTCATGAATTTTTTTATCTATTTCTGTTCTAGAGTCTCTAATCATGCCCTTCATTCTTCTCACCATCTTTGTAGTTATCTGGAAAATTATTTTTGTTTTGAATTTTTCTAGAGCCTCATTCATCTGTTTTGTTACCTCTTGTGCTATCAGTTTGGGATGTCCAGGTTGTTGATTATCAGACTTTTCCACCTCATTTCCTTAAGAATTTGCCTTTGATGAACAGGCAGCCTTTGCTAGTGCTTGTGCCTTGCTTGAATACCTTATCATTTCTAATTTTGTTGTTGGTACTGTCTTTGGTTTAATTCCTGTGTTAATACTTTGATCTTCCTGTTATAGCTTGTCTTTAGGTTTTGAGTCTCTAATGTCTCTGAGGCAATTTCATTTTCATTATACAGGAAGGGCAACTAATTAAATCAATCACAACACTAGAGTCTCTAAATGCCCTTCATTCTTCTCACCATCTTTGTAGTTATCTGGAAAATTATTTTTGTTTTGAATTTTTCTAGAGCCTCATTCATCTGTTTTGTTACCTCTTGTGCTATCAGTTTGGGATGTCCAGGTTGTTGATTATCAGACTTTTCCACCTCATTTCCTTAAGAATTTGCCTTTGATGAACAGGCAGCCTTTGCTAGTGCTTGTGCCTTGCTTGAATACCTTATCATTTCTAATTTTGTTGTTGGTACTGTCTTTGGTTTAATTCCTGTGTTAATACTTTGATCTTCCTGTTATAGCTTGTCTTTAGGTTTTGAGTCTCTAATGTCTCTGAGGCAATTTCATTTTCATTATACAGGAAGGGCAACTAATTAAATCAATCACAACACTTTTGCCCAAGTAATACAATCTGCAACACAATAGCATCAAGCACAGCTTAGAAAAATGACAATTTGTGGTAGCGATTAATCTATCAACTTTAACAGTGGTAATTAAATCAAAATTGAGGCTAGAGCTCAGATCAATGGCCTTTATAATACCCTGTGCCTCCGTGGTATGAATCCAGGTACCAACCCAGCCAGGAAGCCAGAGGAGCATGAGGGGGGTGGGAGGGCTTGCAGGCACCTGCTTTTCTGTGCCTCTTTCTGTTCCTCTGCTGTGGCCTGAAGCAGTGGAAATGGCTGCACCTCTCTCTTACATCTTTAATACTGCTTCTTTTCTCTGCCCAGGCTTGCCGCCTGCTTTTCCTGCATTCTGCTACTTGTCCACTCCCAGTGCCTTTCTTCTCACACTACACCCATTCTGTACCTGCTATCTCCAACATCAATCCTGTGCTCTCTGCAAGCATGCACAGGTGAGGTGCAGCAATCAGGTTATTGTGCATGACAAAAGAAAGAGCAATTAACACATGCACATTTTGTCATACAGCCCCAAATCATCTTCCTGAATGTATTCAACATACTTTCTCTGACATTCATTTTGCCACTTCTGCATCTCTCCTCTAATAGCCACTGTGCCTTTCTTTCAAGGATTGGCCAAAAACACTAACCTTGTCCCAGAGACATACCAGGACAAAAATAAAAAAAGAATAGCAACAGAAAACAGGAGACTCTTATGCATCCATTTCTCATGGTCTCTTTCTGCCAATTTAAGCATTGCTGAATCTGTGTCATCTGGGTCAACTTTTGAAAGGGACAACCCTTCAGAATATAGGAAGAGGACCAAAGACTATCCCACCAGACAAAAACATTTGACTGGATATTTACCGACAGATAATTCCACAGCTTTCAGGTTCCCAAACATTTATGCTTAATAACAGATGTATTTTTCCCTTTGCCTCACATTGCCCCTCTCCTAGCACAGTTACAGAGAAAGTGGGAGGAAAATGACTCTCAGGGAATTAACCTACTTTTTCTTGGTGCAGACACTTACCTGGGCAGATGTATCTCTCTTGGCTAGGAACCTGACCACTTCATAAGACATGTCTTCACTGAGATACTCAGCCAACACCCTAAGGAAAATAATGTGTAGTAATAAAAAATCATGATCTAAATTTTCAATTTTTACTACATCATTCATATTGTTTACCCCCAACTTACTCTGAACTATCTCAGCAGAAAGAAATGTAAGTTGTTTGCAAGTTCTAGGTATATCTAGCTGACCTAATGAACATAAATATACAGCTCAAAAACTGGGCTTATTTCCTTTCTTCCATGTTAGCACTTAGCACAGAGAAGGATTTTATTATGGTTTATTTTTCCAGGGGAATAACTCAGGGCTGTGCTGTACCAGGATTCTAAGAGAAAAAAAATCAAGATAAACCACACAAAATCTCAAAGACAAAACACAAAAACAAATGGCAGTAGCCCCCAGATTTATGGAAGATGAAAACAGAATAAGAAAATGGTAAAAAGTCTGAATGTCATACAGGAAGGTCAATTCTAAACAACTATAGTCAAAACAACAAAGAGAAGCAGGTCTATCCTCTCCACATTTTGGAATTGTATGCTTTGAAGTTGATCACCTCCAAGTCTTAAAGAATTTCCTTTAAATAAGAATAGAATCTGTCTTCTTTAATTTTTTCTTTTTAATTGATAAATAAAAACCATGCATATATGTGGGAAGATAACATAATATTTTGCAATACATGAATTGTAGGATGGCTAAATCAAGCCAATTAATACATGTATTACCTCACATACTTATTTTTTGTAATAAGAAGACTTAAAAATCTACCCTCTTAGCAATTTTCATGACTACAGTACATTTCTATTAAATATAGTCATCTTGTGGTACATATCTTCTCCAGAATCTACTAAAGGTTTGACTGGTAACTAGGGGTTCAAAAAATATTTGTAAGGTAAAAGTCCAATTAATCTGTTAATATATTACTGATAGATTTATTTACTTAATTCATGATAGGACTGTAATTTTTATGTCTAACTGCCAGGCAGCTTGAACCACTGGTTGAAAATGAATGAATGTCTTATCAGGTATTTGTTTTATTAATCTGATTAGTAAAAAGACCAATAAAAGTGATTAGATTCATTTTTATCACAAGTGGTACAAGCCAAACATTGGGACAGTCACATATGCACCATCTATGGTTCAAGCTGATGGGCATGGGTTAAAATTCTGTTCTATGATCAAAACTTTCCTTGGAAAACTAATCTAATAGTTTTACTGTCTACACAAATTCATAAAACAACTAATAGACAATAAACAGATATTGGCATAATGTGATGCAATATTTGTTTTCTTTTGCTACTGTAACAAATGACCACCAACCAACATGGTAGCTTAAAACAACATAAATTTAATCTTATTGCTCTAAAAGTCACAAAGTTTAATATTGGTCTTACTGGACTAAAACCAAAGTGTTAGGAGGACTAAATTCCTTTCTGGAATTTCCTTCTCTGGAAAATCTATTTCTCTGCCTCTTGCAGTATCCATAAACCACACACCTTTCTAAGCTCATGGACCCCTTTCTCTTCTTCAATACTAGCAACAATGCGTGAAGCGATTTTTACACTGCTTCTCTCTGACCCTTCTGTCATCACATCTTTTCTGACCCAGGTTAAAAAAAAGTTCTCTTTCAAGTATTCCTGTGATCAGACTGGACTCACCCAGATAATACAAGATAACCTCTTCATCTCAAGGTCTTTAACTTTATTCAAATCCTCTTTTGACTTTTCAAGCAGCATATTAACAGATTCCAAGGGTGGCAACTTAAATGTCTTTGGGAAGTTCCTCCTCCATCCACCACAAATGTGTTTGAGTCAAGTACCGCCACATGGTAGTACCTGTTCCCCTACTGCACATTTTGTCTCAGCCATGCTGAGCTTGGAAGGGAAATCCCTCCACAGCTAAATTATTTTTTTAATTGCCTCAGGGAAGTCCCCCAAATGCCCCCTGGCCTAACAAGGCTTGATTTGAATTCAGTCATGTCTTTCACAGGGATCACCTGACTGACTCTTCTATCTTTGTATTTCAAGCTGAACAATTTTTCTTTATCAAAGAGACAAAGAAACCAACCACATACAACCATACACTTCCTACAATACATTGAAAACTAAAAAGAAAAATGTAAATTAGCTCTCAAGAAATTTTTTCAATGCATGCTTCATCAGAATAGTGTCTTTCCATTGCTAAAGTTAATTCATTAGTTTAACATTTGCTCTAAAGATTTTTCTTTTAATTTAGTGATGCTTCTTTTTCTCACTTCTATACTTTGTTTTTCTCTTTCCCCATTATTAATTTAGGCTAGTAGTACGTCTTTTCTGCCTGTTATAATTAGTGGATATTATTTCTCTTGATCACAATCCTGGAAGTGAACTCATCTTCTCTGTCTTCCTCAGTCTTCCTTGGCTTCTGTGTTTCCACAGATCCTGATTCCATAGGATCATGTTCAGACAAGCCATGGTTAACTGAATTGTCACTGTTCCACCACCATTTAGCCATCAGTCAAAAATAGTACCAAAATATTTATTTGCATGTACTTCTGACTAAAGGACAGCAATGTTTCTTCAATGACTACAGGTTTCACTTGAGATTTGAGTTTATTCCAAACTTTATGAGTCCATTTTCCACCTCTATTACTAAATTCCTACAGCTGGATAATGCATAAAGAAAACAGGTTTATTTAGTTCATAGTATGAGAGATTCAAGAGCATGATGCTTACATCTGCCCAGCTCTGGTGAGGACCCAATTGATTATGTCACATGGAAGATCATATTATGGTGTGGGCACAGCTGCGAGTGGTGTCACATGGCAAGGCAGGATATCAGAGAGAAGAATGGAAAGGAAACAACTCACTTTTACAAGAAATAACTGGAGAGAGGTCCAGGGATTTAGCTCAGTGGTGCTGCCACCTGCCTCATAAGCACAGGGTCCTGAGTCTGATCCCTGGTACCAAACAATTAAAAAAAACTGGGATCCCATGAGAACTATATTAATCCCTTCTGATGGCAGCACCCCCAGTGGCAGAATTACCTCATGTAAAGTTCCCACTCATAAAAATCTCTACCACTTCCCAACATCACCACACCGAGCAACAAGCTTCCAATACATGAAAATTTATATGCAATCCAAGTCTACCCAAAACAAAGCACAAACTAATGTGCAGGGGACTATAATATTGATTATGTTCAAAGCAGGCTATAAAGAGTTAACTGGCTCTTCAGCTGCCTGCCTGCCTGAGAGCGCGACCTCCCAGACTGCACCACAACAGACCCATTGAGGAAGGTAGCCACGCGGGCGCCCTTGAAACACCCCCACGACCCCCCCCCTCCGTTCTCAAACCTCCTGATTGGGCCAGTCCTTAGACCAACTCTGCAGAGGCATATGTTCTCATGAAGGGTAGTTTTCTGAGCTCCCAACTTTGAACAACTTTAAAGAAAGGGCAGGGGAAACCTGTAATAGAACTGAGTGGAGTTCAACCCTGACGGTAGGGAAATTCAAATTAGGCCTTGTAGACTGTGTTCAGTCTCAGTCGTGGGGAACTGCCATTGGCTAGCTGAGACCAGGGGGTTCGGCTCTGCATATGGCTGTACATGTGGTATAATATGAGAACAGAGACAGTCTGAAAGAGGCCCTTCAAATTCTTTCTCTCTCTCTCTCTCTCTCTCTCTCTCTCTTTTTTCTTTTCCTCATTCCACCCTAAAATTTCTTTCTAAATTTTTCTGTCCTCTCTCTCCAACTCAGTCTCTTGCTCCACCCATATTGTCCCTCATCTCCCTTTTTATTCCGGCTCCTGCCCTAACTCAGACTTCTTCTTCTATTATATTTTGTTTTTAGGAGGGGTTTCTCTTTATGTTCTTTTCTCCAGTCATTTTACCTCACTCATGGCTCTGTACCTTCAAGGGAAGGCAAGCACCTGTTATTGTTAAGGGAATATATTCTTGTCCTTATTCCTGCACTCTCTCTATCCCCCCTGAAGTTAATAGCTTTGTAAAGATAGTAAGGTAATTCTACAACCTCTGGATTCACTTCAAACCTGCTCTAAATATTTCACTTATCTAATCCTCTCATTCTAAGTCTAACCCCCCATCCTAAATGGTAAAGATGCTATATTGAAAAGCATACTCACTGCAAACATACTATGGGCTGCTTCTTGAAATTAATTTAATTCATATGAGTTAAAGGTGATGCATTAATGACTACTACAAGTGGTCAGTTTGCAAGCTGTGCCTGATCCTATTGGGCTCCTGAATGTATCAATTGGGATAAAGGGTTGTGATTGATTTAAAGAGTGGTTTTCTCTGATATTATAAAAATGAGCATGTCTATGAGTCATTAGAAACTCAAAAGCTAAAACGCAACTATATTAGGAAGATTTAAGTAATACCCAGAAATTAAAGAAGGACAACCCAACAATAAAAATAAAAATGAGAAAACACTTAAGCAAGACACAAAAACAGATATCCAGTTCACCAATGGCAAATACTAGGACAAATGAGGATGAAAAGTCTGATAGTGAACCAACATGACTCCCTGGACCCATAGTACAGGAGGTAACAAAACAGATCAATCAGGCTCTGGAAAAATTCAAATCAGAAATAATTTCCCAGTTAACCAGAGAGATGATGAGCAAAATG
>NW_022900936.1:46558218-46559502 GCF_012274545.1 Fukomys damarensis | reverse complement strand
GAGCACCTGAGAAATTTCATGAACACCAAACCAGCACTGCAAGGAATTCTAAACAATATCCTAGAAAAGGACAACGAAGTTCACAATAACATGAGGCCCAACAGACCAAATCAAATAGGTAAGGCAAGAAACTAGAAGGAGATGGGAGGAAAAGTAAAAAGAGTCAACAAAAGGACAATAACATGACAAGAATAAGTCAAAATATATCAGTTATAACCATCAATGTTAATGGCCTCAATTCACCAATCAAGAGAAACAGATTGGCAGAATGGATTAAGAAGCAAAATCCAACAATATGTTGTATACAAGAAACACACCTAGTGCAAAAGGAAGCCCATAGACTGAAAGTGAAAGGATGGAAAACAATTTTCCATGCATCAGGAGCCCAGAAAAAAGCAGGGGTAGCAATCTTATTCACAGATAAAGTAAATTTCAAACCAAAACTCATTAAGAGAGACAAAGAAGGACACTACATCCTTGTAAAGGGAACAATTCAAGAGGAAGAATTGACAATCATAATCATATATGCACCAAATATAAATGCCCCCAATCATATAAAACAAATATTAAGTAACATGAAAAACCAAATAAGCACTAATACAGTTGTAGTGGGGGATTTAAATACCCCACTATCACAAATTGACAGATCATCTAGGCAGAAAATCAACAATGAAATAATAAAACTGAATCAAGCTTTGGAACACATGAACTTAATAGATGTTTATAGAGTATTCCACCCCCAAAAATAAGAATATACATTCTTTTCAGCTGCACATGGATAATTCTCCAAGATAGACCACATACTGGCTCACAGAACAGGTCTAAATTAGTGCAAAAAAATTGAAGTCATCCCCTGTATATTATTAAATCATAGTGCAATCAAACTGGAGATCAATAGCACAAGAAATGATAGAAACTTCACAAGCACATGGAAACTGAACAACACTCTCCTAAACAATCAATGGATTACAGAGGAAATTAAAGAACAAATTAGACAGTTTATACAAATAAATGAGAATGCCAATACAACATACAGGAATCTTTGGGACACAATGAAAGCAGTTCTACATGGAAAATTCATAACATTGAATGCCCACACTAGGAAAACAGAGCGGGCTCAAATAAACAACTTAACGATGAAACTTAGACTCCTAGAAAAACAAGAGCAAGAAAAACCCAAAGCTCAAACAAGAGAGGAAATTATAAAGATCTGAGCAGAAATCAATGCACTTGAAACTAAGAAAATGATACAAAAAATAAATGAAACAAAGAGCTGGTTTTTTG
>NW_022900936.1:46546914-46557880 GCF_012274545.1 Fukomys damarensis | reverse complement strand
AAATATATGAAAAAATGTTCCACATCACTGGTCATTCGAGAGATCCAGATGAAAACAACACTGAGATTCCATCTCATCCCACAAAGAATGGCTGCTATTAAGAAACCACACAATAACAAATGTTGGCATGGTTATGGGGAGAAAGGAACCCTTCTCCATTGTTGGTGGGAGTGCATACTGGTGCAACCACTATGGAAATCAATATGGAGATACCTCAAAGAGCTTGGACTGGAGGTTCCATTTGACCCAGCCATCCCTCTGCTGGGTATCTTTCCAAAAGAACTAAAAGAATCATATCACAGAGAAGTATGTGCACCCATGTTTATAGCGGCACAGTTTGTAATAGCTAAATCTTGGAAACAGCCTATTTGCCCATCCGTTGGAAACTGGATAAAGAAGATGTGGTTTTTCCATAAAATGGAATATTACTCAGCCATCAAGAATGAGAAAATAGATTCATTCATAGAAAAATGGGTACATATTGATGATATACTCCTAAGTGAAATAAATAAGTCACACATGTGTAAATACCAAATAATTTCCCTGGTGTGAATAATCTTCAACAATGCATAAGATTCTAATAAGATTACTGACATTTACAAATGGGAAGAAAGGAGCTAAAGGTGTAGGGAAGGTGGGATGGGTAGGGGAAGAGTAAAAAGGGAAAAGAAAAAATGTGAGAGAATGAAAAGATGAAAATAAAGTGTTTGTAGATGGTGAGGGGAGGAGGGGGTGAAGGGAGGGCAGAGGTAACGGGAAAAATGAGAATCAAGACTTGTCATGTAGAGGTACATGATCCCAATAATGAATGTAACTGTACTGTATCCCTAAAATGTACCAATAAACTCAATTAAAGCTGAAAAAAAAAAGAGTTAACTGCACAAATGGCTTGTTTATACAAGTGAGTCTGGCCAAAGTCTACATGCTGAGGTCAGAGTAACTTGCACTCTAATTCCATTCCCACAATTAAAACTTTCTTACTAGAAGGAAATGTTCTAATTATAGCTATATATTTTGTCTATTCTATTCCTAATTTGAGAATGCTTTGTCTTGTCCTTTACAAGAGCTTGCTTACATTAATTGTTATAGAAACCACATGACTGCACTTCTCAGAGTCCCATGTATTCTTGCCCTTGCACATAGCTTATCTTTAATGGCTTACTAATAAAATTGAGTGGCTTGGACTGGCCAGCACTTTTGTTGTTTGTACAACATTGGTTGTCCTGGCTCTCCACTTTCTCTCTTAGTTCTGTCTTTTAATTTTTGTTTTGTTTTGTTTTGTTTCATGCCTGTGTCATATACTAGGCCACAAACTAGAACCTAACTGCAGGGGAATCCAGTAAATATGCTTTTTTTCCTTAATCTTTGAGATTCAAATGTAAAAAGAATGAAAAAGTTCACATTAATTTTCTCCAAAATACATATTCATGTATAAATCTACTGCATCTCAACTATCTTATAAACTATCTTACAAACTTACTCTCAAAGAACCATAAACAATTAAGCTGACATTTCCAGGATGGGGGCATATGTGATTTCATAATAAAATTTAACCATATTTGTTATTCTAATTTTTCCAAGTAATCAGTAGTACAAATGTTGCCAGTTGGAAATTTCTATTTCCCAGCACTGAGAAACATTTGAAATGTAGGACAATACTCCTATAAGGAAATTTTATTAATGAGGCTTTACTTAGGTTTTCTATTAAAATTCCTAACTATCTGGCCAGGGATTTAGCTCACTGGCACTGTACCTGCCTTGAAAGCACAAGGTTCTGACATCAATCTCCCATAACAAAATAAAACAAAACAAAAATTCCTATCACATAAATCAAACCTAAAGTGATAGTTCATGCAGATGCTAAAACTTTCTAGGGAATTTAAATACATAAAACTCACTCTTCTGGCTACAACTAATGATTTTTTTAACTTATAAAATACACAAGGCCTGGATACTTCTATTTTCAGCATTCGAGCTTTCCTGGGACATTACTGCAAATTATATCTTTGACATCTTCCCACATTCATCTTCACTGTGTAGCTGACCCACAATATCCATAGGAAAGCCTCTTACACAGCAAGCACCAGTTGTTGCTCTTACACTGCAACCAGTTATTGATTCTTTCTGCTAGTTCCCATGCTACTGAGGATTTGTTCATAAAGTCTTTTCCTATGCCAGTGTCTTCAAGAGTTCTGCCTAACATATCTTCCAGCAAGTTTAGTGTTTCTTTTTTAATATTTAGATCTTTAATCCACTTGGATTTTAATTTAGTGCATGATGAAAGATAAGGGTCTAGTTTTACTCTTTGGCAGTTTGAAGACCTGATTCAAAAATGGGAATCTGAAATGAACAGATATTTCTCAAAGAAGTAAAAGCAGCAAGTAAATATATGAAAAAATGTTCCACATCACTGGTCATTTGAGACATACAGATGAAAACAACACAATCTCAGTGAATCTCACCACCTCACCCCACAAGGAATGGCTGCTATCAAGAAATCAATCAATAACAAATGTTGGCAGGGTTGTGGGGAGAAAGGAACCCTTCTCCATTGTTGGTGGGAATACAGACTGGTGAAACCACTATGGAAATCAATATGGAGATACCTCAAAGAGTGGTCTAGAGATTCCATTTGACCCAGCCATCCCTCTGTTGGGTATCTTTCCAAAAGAATTAAAAGAATCATATCACAGAGATATATGTGCACCTATGTTTATAGTGGCACAGCACCTGCAGGGATGTATGTCAAGCCCTAAAAGAAAACAACCTCCAACCTAAACTGATGTATTCTAATTAACTCTTTCAAAATTCACAGGGAAATAAGATACTTCCATAAAAAAGAAGACCTGAGAAGCTTCATGAATACCCAACCAGCACTACAAACAATTCTAAACTATATACCAGAAAAAGACAGTGAAGGTCACAACACCATGGGGCACAACAGAGCAAATCCATTGCCAAGGCAAGAAACTAAAGGGAGAGGTGGGAAAATTAGAAAGAGCCAACAACAAGATAATAACATGACAATGATAAATCAATACATATCAGTTATAACCATCAATATTAATGTTCTCAATTGACCAATCAAAAGAAATAGGCAGAATGGATTAAGGAGAGAGAGAGAGAGAGAGAGAGAGAAATAGGCAGAATGTATTAAGGAGAGAGAGAGAGACACAGAGAGAGAGAGAGAGAGAGAGAGAGAGAGAGAGAGGCAAGAAAGTAAAACAAGAAAGAAGAGAGGGGGGGAGGAAAAAGAGAGTATTTATAATGTTTAGCACCAGGCAGAACATTTAGCGTGAGGCATTAGTAAACCTCACTGCATAAGAGATAAAAAGAGAAAGAAGCTGAAAGGCGTGGTATATGTGGCAGAGATTCTTATCATGCCATTTAGGAAAATTCAACAAACACCTGGATTTGGCAGTCGGTGATTGCCATCTTTGAGGGAATGGTAATGGCACCCTATATCTCTCATTCTTCTCTGTTATTAAAAAAAATAAAGATCTATTTCCCTGTTTCTATTATCTCTCTTTTATTTTGCTCTTATACTTTCAGTTTCTCATGGAAGAGAAACCATGTGATATTTAAGATTTTGCATCTGATTTATTTCACTTAAACTTATGATCTCAAAGTATATCCATTTTCCTACAAATGACTTGTTTATCTTTCTTTATAGCAGAGTGGCACTGTATTGTATGTAAAAAAAATACAGTTTCCTTATCTATTCATCTATTGATAGGCATATAAGCTGCTTCCAAGATTTAGCTATTATGAATTGTGCTGTTATAAACAAGGGTGTGCATGTATTATGGTAATATGAGGTCTTTAACTCTTTCAAGATACCTAGATGGGGAGGGCTAGGGGATGGAAAAAGTATTTGATATGTGTCACGTGCATGTATTTACTCCACACAAGGAGTACAAACTTTATGTACTGCAAACGTGTACAAAAAAACAAAAATAAAGCAAGTGGATCAAGAGATTATGGTCCGCAGAGGGAAGGGGTAAGGGATGAAAAAAGGAATTAAGATGTATCATGCACATGAACCAACTTTCCAGAAAGCATGTAAACTTTATATATCATACCTACATCAAATTTTGGGTTTTTTGTTTTTGTTTTTGTTTTTTGAGACAGAGTCTCACTGTATAGTTGAGACTAACCTGGAACTCACTATGTAGCCCCAGCTGGTCTCGAACTCACAGTGATCCTCCTGCCTCAGCCTCCCGAGTGCTGGGATTACAGGTGTGCTCCACCATGCCCTGCCTCATCAATTTTTTTTAAAGCACAGACTCTTTAAACCCAGAGAAAATACCAGCTCACAGTTCTTTGTAAGAACACTCTTGGACACCTTCCAGATATCAATTCAGTACATTTAGAGACATAATCAGGTCCTCTAAAAGCTGGTAATAGCAAGGCTCAGAAGTCAGCTGTGCATTTGTGGTACAGACTTCTGGCTGTGCTGCACTTCCTTCACCAGGAGCTGGTGCACTGAGAAGTGGCTGCAGCCTAAGGCCCTCCCTTGGTAGGTTAATTCCCTGGGGATCCAGGCAGCCTGTTCTGGAGTCACTCCAGTCACTCCATAGGTAAGGATGCTTTTGGGATTGGTACAGGAGGATGGATGGATTAGTGGCGTGTTGATCACATTTTGTTCACTACCTTATGTTTTTCTTTTCTATGTGACAAAAGCTTTCTCAATAGCCCCAATGAAGTAATAAACATTGACATCTGTGTCCTGGGACAAGGGCAACTCAGATCAGGAAAACTTCTAACCTATGAAGGGTGAGAAGAGATAACTATGATAGCAGCATCTCAGGAGGCTGCCATGATAAATAGACCAAAGCCAGATTTCTTTGGGCCTAGGCAAGGTGAAAGAGGCTGGTGGGTAAGGGGAAGAGGTGAGTTCAATGTGAAAAGGTTGAAGGTAAATGGAATGAAAGTGAGTCTGATGAGGCTCCATGACCTTGTGGCAAGATTTTAAGCAGTGTTCAAAACTTCTGGCGTAGGTACCTTGCTATGGTTAAAGGAGCCAACTCATAGTACACCCTTTTTCCTCTGTGTAAGCATTAAAAAATTAAAAAATAAAAGTCTGTATTTTGTTCCATTTTCTTCTAGCTGTTCCTTATAGTTCACATTATACTTCCTAACTGAGGTGGCTTTGGGGACCAGGGTGCTCTCCATCCTCCATCACTTTGAATATGATGTTGCCCTCACTTGTGAAATTCCTACAAACCAAACAGAAACCTTGTTTGGCTGACACTGGCCCAATTCCCACAAGCTTTGGTTGATTTCTAAATGCTGTTCCTGTGATGAAACTGAAACCTGTTATTACTGATGATAAGCAGCTAACTCTAAGTACAACCAAAATTCAGCTGAGACACTCATCTCTGGGTGAGGCATGGTCTCTAAAAAATCAGTTATGAGGCTCAAATGAAATGCCATCTCCTCTCCTCAGAAGCAGCAGGACTGCTATCAATACCAAAGGCAAGTGCAGCATCACTATTAGAATACCACCCTTAACAAAGTGGTACCTGTGCCAACACAGAAAGATGGAATCAAAAGCAGACCATTACCTTAGTCATGAGCTACACAACACTTTAACTCTCTGGACAACACACATACAACAAATTTCCTTTTTCCTGATATGACTCATTTCCATATTTCTGGATTTGGAGGATTTGGTTTTTCTCTTTGTTTTGTTTCGGATTTTTTTTTCTTTTTTTTAATTGAGTTTATTGGTATGTTTTAGGTATACAGTACAGTTACACTCATTACTGGGATCTTGTACCTTTGTATGACAGATCTTGGTTCTCACTTTTTCCCCTTGTCCCTGCCCTCACTTCACCCCCTCCTTCTCTCCCCATTTACAAACACTTTATTTCCATTTTTTCATTTTCTCATATTTTTTCTTTTCCATTATTACCTTTCCCCTACCCTTCCCACTTTCCCTATAGCTTTGATTTTGTTTTTTAACTTAAGGATTCTTTGATTTTTTTTTAAATTCAAAGGCTGTGTATATATACTATCTTCTCTAGTGTATAGTTTATCTCTGCCTATCTGTGCATTCATTGTGTTTTTGAATGTTAATTATTCTCTTCTCTAGGAAAATAAACAATCTTGACATAGAGAACTTCAATGCAAACCCAAACACTCAGTAGCTGGGCAGAATATCAGGTGGCCAAAAAGTGCTCAAAAATATATTAAAATGTAGCTGAAAACTTTTTAATTAAACTGAGCATACATATTTACATTTGAGGCCCAGAATGAAGTATGACTTGCTCAATCTACTTCTGCCTTCTCATAAGCATCAAAGTCTGGACAAATGTCATAACTATATGACTATTCTGTGGTCACTTTGGCTTCACAACCAGAAGAAAAGCAATCACTATGTAATCACAGGATTTAGGTGTCCATTCATTAAAATGCTATAAATAACAATTGCTATAGTAGTAATTTTAATTTTTTTACTTTTTTTTTTTTTTAGTACCAGGGATCAAACTCAGGTCCTTGCACTTGCAAGGCAGAACCACTAAGCTAAATCCCCAGCCCAGTAATTTTAATTTTTAAAAATTAAATTAATTTTAGTTTCTTAACAAATTAATGTGCAAATTAACATTTAATTAACAAAATCAAAATTGAATTGAATAGACCCTGTAAATATGTAATCAGTCTTTTTAAATTTGTTTATAATACACAAACTAATCATGAAATTGGATCTTCTGCAGGTGGTCTATGAGCAAAATGATGGAAAACAGCAATACCTGGATTCACAGCCAAGCCCAGCAGCAAACAATATGGCCCCATTTGGAACATGAATGCTCAGGAAAATACACTGAGTTTCTGCTTCACCTAAACTTACTAATTTTACCTTCTCCTTACTTAAGTCTAGTCAATTACATTACTTCCTAATTTATCAAGATGGCTCAAGCCATCCTGAGATACTTCATTTATATTTCCATTATTAGTGCTTTATCTTACCTGATCCTCACATTGAAATCAAAACTGATCTTCCTGCCTCAAGTTGTCCCCATCTCACATCACTGCAACTTTCTATTTCAGTTCCTATAACCCAGTCTCCATCATGTCACTGCTCTGCTCAAAGGCCTTCAGAGACTCCTTGCAGCCCTGAGCATAGCCTTCCAAAATTTAACCCTGGTGACTTCCAACATAAATGTTCATTAAGCTTAGATCATTACTTTGTGTGTTCTACACTCTCAAAGAGTATTTCTTCTATCTTAACTTGAACATTTCTAGAAAACAGAAACTGAGGCAAGGGTTACATGGAACTACTTTTTTAGGGAATGTATAATTCCAGGGCAAAAACAGGGAAACAAAAGTGAGATAGGGATCAAGAGAAAGCAATATAGATACCACAAAATGACAACAGCCTGTACTTCACACTGAGATTGAAGAGTCTCAATTGTTCACTTTAAGGTCACCTGCCCAGTCACCCAGGGTGGTGTGTAGTTAGACAAACAGCCTCAGGTGGGTCCATCAGAAAAGGAAAAGGAGAAAGTATTTACCTGCCCAAATATTCCCAGCTCTTGCTTTTCTTGGTGAAAGTAATTGTGGCCATATCCCTAGGTTATATATTTTTTATTAGTACATGTATGTATTACACAATGTCTACTTTCCTTGTGTGAAGCAGTTCATGTACACCACATCTTAATTCCTTTTTCCATCCCTTTCTCCTCCCTTCCACCTTGATCCATCTCTTGATCCTCTTATCATTTGAGAAAGATCTGTTATCCTACTTCCTATTGTCTATCTTTTATTTTGGTCCTTATTTACATTTTGGGTTTCTCATACAAGAGAAATCATCTTAAGACTTCCTGGGAGTTGCTTCTGAAAGTCACAGCCCAGAATTAGCAATGTAATATATCATATAAACCTATTAGTAGTGGGAGATGCCAGAGATTCCAGGCATATTCCAGGCATGGAGCTGGTCAGGCTCCTCTGATAGAATCTCCTGGGCCTGTCATAGGATTTGTCAGATGCTGCAGCAAAATCTGAGAGAGCAAATATGTGAAAGAGATAGAGATTCTAGAGATAGATAAATCTACAGATGTGTGAAAGATAGGTTCAGCATATCTTCTACCCACAGATCCAAACCAGTCCATCCTTAAAGCCTGCCTATAATTTTTTAATTTCTTGAGTCTTAACATACTGTTAGATCATGAAGATCATGGGTCCAAGGGATAAGTACAGCCTCCTCGATTAGATTATGAACTCATTAATAGAATTAATCAAGCCTATATTGCCATGTGTATCCATCTTAATCAGCACAATCTGAATATATAAATGGCATCCTATCAATAATCAATGAGGGAAAGATCAGAGCAGCCTCAAGATCCTAATCATGTAATTGACAATGTGAAATAGGAAGAAAGGGGCTAAAGGTATAGGGGAAGTGGGAAGGGTAGGGGAAAGGAAATGAGGGAAAAGAAAAAAATATGCCAAAATGAAAAAATGGATATAAAGTTTTTGTAAATAGGGAAGGGAGGAGGGGGTGAAGAAAGGGCAGGAGTATGGGGAAAAACTGAAAACCAAGACCTGTCACATAAAGGTACAAGATCCCAATGATGAATGTAACTGTACTGTATACCTAAAATGTACCAATAAACTCAATGAGAGAATAAATAAATAAATAAAAAGAAGAAACAGCCTCTTTTAGCTTTGCAGAAAGAAATCTGAGCTTTGAAAGAAACCTATACATTATTATTTCCCTCGTTTCACCACGTGCTCTAATTTCCTGCATGAAATTGAAATAATGTAAGTTCAAAAAATACTTTAAAAGAATTAGCCTTTATTAAGGAAAAGGGAGTGAAGTGAATTCTTTTCCTACACAATAGGAAATTAGATAAGAATTATGCTTTGTATTCATCAAACATTTTTATTTATCTGTTAACAAATGCCTATTCAAATTCAAAACCATGCAAAACATTGGGCAAGGAAAGGTTTCTTTCTGTCCAAATCTACTGTACAAATACCCACACAATAGAATGTTGTAAGTCATAGCTGTAGGAAAAATACAAGTCTGACAGAGTTTAAGTCCTTAGAAAAACTGAGAGAGGGATTGAAATAAACTTCTGTATGACACCTGGACCCATGACGTCTCACCAAGAGTGTTGCGGTCCAATGGATACAAATATTAAGTCAACCCAAAGTGAATTAAATAAATAATCCATTCTTACAAAGGTAACACAGTAAAACATCCTCATATTATATTTATAGTTTTTTATCTAGTTCCTTAAATGTAACTGTGTAGGGTCTTTTGTGAGGAAGAATTTTGGAGGAGAAACTACAAAAGGTAATGGTAGGGAAAGGATGTGTACCTCTCCTTTGGAAAAAAATCTTCTGGGTCTTTGGGGAAGGGCAGCAAGAAGTTAGTTGTTACCAAAGCTGAGATGTGGGTGGTTTGGGATTTGCCCCAGGCCATATATGATCTCATTAAAGCTAGAAAACAGCAGGTAGTAAGGAGTGTTCTGAGGGAAAGGGAAGGAGTAACAGGACAAATAGGACAGGTAGAACAAGACCAGTTTAATAAGGCACATCTGTCAAGGTGACAGAGGAATGGGGAAATTCAAAAAAAAACTGTTGGGTGAGTCTCACATATTTTCTAATCAACTAAATAAATATTTTTGAAGCATAGACTAGATATATTCCAGTTATTTATTTGCCTTTCAACTTTAAACTGACCTTTTTCACTCTACCTCCTCATGTCTTTTATGCTTTATTTGTTCACTAGGAACCTCACATTTATACTCCTTTAGCAATGCATTATTTACTATTGCAGTCTCTGACCTCAAAGAGTTGTCAATCACATATTTGACCAACCAAAACAAGGTGATTTAAACACAGATCAAGTGTTGTAGGATTGTAGGGGAGGGAATTAATAACATGTAAAGCTAGAACTATTGAGTAATGTGTAATAAGAGAAAGTTAGAATAGCTGGTTTCCAAAATCCTTTCTAGCCCTAACATTATAAAAGTTTAGGGCTGGGAATTTAGCTCAGTGGCACCAAGCCTGCCTCACAAGCACAAGGTCCTGAGTTTGATCTCTGGTACCAAAAAATAATAATAATAATAAATAAACAACCCTTTTTATTAACACATAGAAGTTATGGATCTTATAGTAGCCATGGAAATCATTCTAGCAATACATAAAAATTCTTCAAACTATTCAAGGCCATTGATCTAAAACTCTTACATTTGAGATTCCTAGGAAATTAAATATTACTTATGAAAAACGTTTGATTCATAAATTTTAGAAGTCTATGTCAAAATTTTAATAATATTATAAAAGCTGGAAATAAATTCAAATTACCAACAATAGGGGAATGAAGAAAAGTTATTAAATCATATTATGTAATAAATGTGAATGTAAAAAAAAAATAACAGCACTGAAAAAGCTTCAATTCAACGTTATGTAAAAAGGAGAGGTAGGGGCCGGGGATCTAACTCAGTGTTTCAGTGGCCTGCCTTGCAAGCACAAGGACCCGAGTTCAATCCCCAGTACCAAAAAATAAATCAATAAATAAAAATAAAAAGGAGAGGAATGCAGAACACATGAATTTGCCCAGCAGATTCAGTGGGCTTGATGTAGTGTCCAAATTTGCAATTTTATATAAGTGCTAACGTGATTTTTATATCCATCAAACCCGGGGATGCCATTTATACATGATACAATTATGTAAATGTAAACTAAGCAAAGAAACAACACCAAGTGACTATGTAACACACGCGCACACATTTTCTTTTCCATATATTCTGATTTTGTTTGAAACAATAATATACTTAGCCAATTGTAGTAATCTCATTTCTTCTACATTATTCCTTTTCCCACTCTGATCCTTCAAAGCAAAAGTTGGCAATGTGAACTTATTCTGGCCAATAACACCTAAGAGGAATTATTCCTGGGCTTCTTTTAAAAACTTGCTTTCTGATTAAAAAAAAAAAAAAAAAAAAAAAAC
>NW_022900936.1:46542801-46546784 GCF_012274545.1 Fukomys damarensis | reverse complement strand
TTGGTGTAGCACACTTTTCCTTGCTGCCCAACATGATATTGGCACAGGCATCTCAAATTCATAATGTAACTATGTAAGCACTAAAAAGTGGTTGTGAGGGCCAGGGATTTGGCTCACTGGTTCCACAGCCTGCCTTACAAGCACAAGGGCCTGAGTTCGATCCCCAGTAACAATTTAAAAAAAGAAGAAGAAAAAAACCCTGGTTGTGAGTCAGACTCAAGAACAGGTACTTAAGAATGGGTTGGGACATATAAGAGCTCTCTGAGCTGAGGAAGCAAGAATGAAAGCAGACAGCATCCCTGTTTTGTGCAGTTAATAACATTCAGTTACTCTGAACAGGTGGCTAAAAGCAGTTTTCCAACACACAGGAATATTTAATATCTGTCAGAGTGTACATGCTGGGTGTCCTCATGACAGCTATATGGCAGAAATGAGGTACCACTGCTTGTACTTAGAGTCCCAGTTAAGTCTAGTGACCCAGGTGTGCTACAGAGACACCGCTCTTGGATGAGGTGGAATGTCTCTAAATCCAATGGTGCCATTTAAGAAATCTCCAAATTGCCTTGGGACAGCACAGCTCTACAGGACAACAGTGCCATCCTTACTAATTCTGTTTGAAACTCTGAAGCTGCTGTTATGATGGTGGAAAGTAGACTTAAAAGTCCCACAAATTAGTTCAGTGAGATAAGAAACATTTTAAGAACAGGAGTTTAGGTTGCTTAGATGTCCTGAGACACATCAAGCCTCTTTATTGACTCCTGTTTATCCCAAAGTGAATTTAATGTCATTCAGAATGGGCATAAAATAATGAAGCTTCTAGTTTGGGAAAGCATGAATGCCTGCTAACCTTTTCAGTTTCACAAATAGACCTCCTGGGTATGAACAGACATTCATCTAACTTGAAGGAATTTAAATAATTACCATGCTATGGAGATAATGTGAAAAAAAATAAGTAAAAATGATGGTATATCTTCTAGAGAGGCTATAGATGCTGACACATTCTAGACTAAATGTATGCTTAAATGTATTTATTTACATATTAAATGTATGCACTTGAAGATAGTTCTCAACCTACATTTTAATTTACCTGAAACAATTTATAGGATACAAATCCCAGAGGGTTGTCATTAAATTCTGATTCAGTCAGGCCCAGATGGTACCCAGCCATCTGAACTTTTCTAATCCTTCTAAATGATTCTGAAGATGAATCAGGCTGGAGAAGCACTGCCCTAAGGGTGCAGAGAACCACACTGTTCTGTGATCTAAAGTTGCCAAAAATCTCTACAAGCATCTTATTTAAGATTTTGAGGACAAAGGTTTGCTGATGAATGGATAGCAGAACTCTGCAGACAAATGTAAAAGCTGTGTAAGGAAACCCTTGGGTCAAAAACTACGAGCTTCTACCAACTCTTACTCCCTCAGAGAAGCGAGGAGAAATTTCTCATTTCTTATCACCTCTGAAGTATCAGAGGAAGGTAGAGACAATGAGGATGGGAAGATGGGAGGCCAGAAGACAGGAGGAAGGAAAGCAGAAACTTGGAAGATGAGAAAGATGGAGAGAAAGGATGTCAGGAATAAGTTTAAATATATCAGAAATCACAATAAATTTGCAGTTGTAAAATTTGCCTCTTAAGACACTCAGATTAGAAAAAAAGTACAAATCTAACTATATGCTACTTTTAGGGACATAATAACATGGCAAAAAGTTAACAAATATACAAAATATATATATTGTACAAATACTAAGCAAAGAAAGAAATGTGGAAATGATAGCCAGTTTTTAATCAAGACAAAGAAGGAAATCTATTTAAAAATTTTTATGTACATTATATACTTTTAAAGTATGTCATGGACTAGGGATATAGCTTTATAGTATTTCAGGGCAGAGCACTTGCCTTTTATGTGTAAGGTCCTGAAGTCAATCCCCAGAACTGTAAAAACATAATAAATGAAATATTTCAATCTAAAACCATAAGAATTACTAAAGTGGCAAAACAATAAATAGGTCAAGACTTTTACACATTTTTGTCACTACATACATATGGAAACATACATATGGAAAATTTAGCAAAATTATCAGATAAAAGAGCAGCACAGAAAAATCCATTCCTTTATGCTGTCTGAATTATAGCCAGTTGAAAAAAATAAAAAGGGAATGATATTCTTCACATTAGTAATAAAATCATAGAATGACTATGAATAAATTTAGTAAAAATACATATATTAGACAAATGGAGAAAAAGGAATTAAAAGAAACAGAAATTATTGGTGAAACCATCACACAAATGGATTAGGTAACACAGAATGTATAAACAGAAATTTTTTTTCAGTGAAATTAAATAGAAAAATAAAATAAATTGTGGTAGAGCTATACTACTATGAAAAAATTGGTTGTCCAATTTTGTTTTGTTTGAAACAATAGTAAAGTTCTTTCCTCATATGAGGCATTAAAGAGTTAAACAGATAAGAGGCACCAGGAGGGCTGCCTGGGCCCTGATCCACTGTGAGAAGGATAGCCATGCCTTCCTCCACCAGGAAGGTAGCTGTGCGGGCACCCCTGAAAGCCCCCCAGCCTGCCTGCACTCTCAGACTTTCTGATTGAGCCAGTCTTTGGACCCACTCTGCAAAGGCAGAGGTGGTCATAGAAGGTATATTTCTGAGTTCCCAATGTTGAATATCTTTAAAGAAAGGGCGTGGGAAATCTGTAGTAGAATGATGTGCAGTTCAACCATTCAGAAGATTGGGGAACTCAATCAGGGCCTTGCAGCCCGAGGTCAGTCTGCATTATGGGGTTCAGCCATCAGCTAACTGAGATCAGGGGTCTTGAGTCCTAGCACTGTCTGAGCCCCCATCCTAAATGGTAAATATACTATATTGAAAAGTTTGTTCACTGCAGACATGTTTTGGACTGCTTCTTAATTTCAACTTAATTCAAATGGTTTAAGGGTAATTCACTAGTGACTACCACAGGTGGTCAGTTTCCAAGTTTTGCTTGATCATATTATGTTGCTAGTTGGGATAAAGGATTGTGGTTGATTCAATAAGCTGTTTTCTCTGATGTTATGGAGATGAAAATGTCTGTGGGTAGTTAGATACCCAGAAGCTAGGGAGCAACTATATCAGGAAGATTTCGGTGATAACCCAGAGATTAAACCAAGCACAGCCCAACAACAAAAATAAAAATAAGAAAACACTTAAGGAAGACACAAAGACAAACTTCCAGTTCACCAATGGCAAACAGTAGGACAAATGAGGATGAAAAGGCCAATAGTGAACCACCAGGACAACCTGAACTCAATGCACAGGAAGAAACAAAACAGATCAATCAGGCTGTAGAAAAATTCAAAACAGAAATAATTTCCCTGGTAACCATAGAGATGGTGAGCAAAATGAAAGACATGATTTGAGACTCTAGAATAGAAACTGACAAAAAAAAAAGAGATGAGCTCAGGACCACGATAGAAGCCATGAAGGCCCAGCATAAGAAAGAAATGGAAACAATAAACACCCAACATAGGAAAGAAATGGAATGAATAAAATAGATTCAAACAGATATCCAGGAGATTAAACACTCCGTTGAAAGTGTATGCAACAGAATAAAAGAATGAGAAGATAGAATCTCAGATATAGAAGATAAGATGGCAGTCAGTGACCATGAAGAGAGGTCTCTTAAAAACAGTAGGGGATCATGAGAAATTGATCCAGCAACTTTTAGATGATGCAAAGAAGAATAACATAAGACTGATAGGAATCCATGAAGTAGCAGGAGAAAATCGTTGAAAGTGTATGCAACAGAATAAAAGAATGAGAAGATAGAATCTCAGATATAGAAGATAAGATGGCAGTCAGTGACCATGAAGAGAGGTCTCTTAAAAACAGTAGGGGATCATGAGAAATTGATCCAGCAACTTTTAGATGATGCAAAGAAGAATAACATAAGACTGATAGGAATCCATGAAGTAGCAGGAGAAAATACAAAAATG
>NW_022900936.1:46528545-46541959 GCF_012274545.1 Fukomys damarensis | reverse complement strand
AATTTTTGGAAACTTTAACTGTGCTGTCGACTTTGGAAAAAGTTATCCCAATTTAGTGTGTTGAGTTGGCATCGTAAAGAAATTAACAGCCATATTGGCCTAGAAATGTTAATTTTTTTTCCATTTCTACAGGGGTAATGCACTGTATTAAATATGTAAGGTCATATCTACATGGGTTTGATTACAGAAACTAATAAAATATTCTCTAAAAAATGAAAAAAAGAATAATATAAGACTACAAGAGCAAGAAGCAACTTAAATATGTTCAAGGACCATTTTCATCTTCAGAATTAAGGATTATTTTAATTTTACATCCTTGCCTTTTCTCTTTTACTTTCCTTTTTAGTTTTATTTTAGGATTCCCTATTTTTAATGTTCATATAGAGATTTCTTTAACTGAAATACTGAATAGTTTCTCTGGTTTGAAAAACGATAATAGTACACAGGATCTTAATGAGATAATTAATAATGTGAAATAGGAAGTAAAGGGCTAAAGGTGTAGGGAAAGTGGGAAGGGTGGGGGAAAGATAATAAGGGAGAGGAAAAAAATATGAGAAAATGAAAAAATGGAAATAAAGCATTTATAAATAGGGAAGGGAGGAGGGGGTGAAGGAAGGGCAGGGACAAGGGAAAAAAATGAGAATCAAGACCTATCATGCAAAGGTACAGGATCACAATAATGAATGTAATTGTATTGTATACCTAGATTGTGTCAATAAAAAAAATTTTTTTTAAAGAATTTAAAGTATTAGAAGGAATTGTAGAAGGATATACTTATAATATTGGTGTGGTAAAGGCTTTCATAAAACTAAAACCAATGAAAGAAAAGATTGATGATACAAGTATATAAAAGTTTAAAACTTCTACATTATTTTTTAATTAGAAACAAAAATAAGACAAGCAACAAACTGGAAAAAATTCTTGAGTATGTAGATACCAAAAGAAAAAGGCTTACTAACCGGAATATTAAAGGGTGTATGTCAATTAACAAGACATTAAATTATTTCTAAATAGCAAAAAGGAGCCAGGCATGGTGGTGCATGCCTGTAATACCAGCATGCAGAAGGCTGAGGCGGGAGGATCACTGTGAGTTCGAGACCAGCCTGGGCTACACAGTGAGTTCCAAGTCAGACCCAACTACATAGTGAGATCCTATCTCAAAAAATCAAAAAATAAATGGCAAAAGGGTACTAACTGACAAATCACAAAAGAGGAAATATAAATAATTCCATTAGCAACAACAACAGTAACAAAAGCTAACACTTGCTAAGCACTTGCATGAAGTTGCAAATATTATCTTCTGAAATCCTCATAGCATCCCTTGAGGCACACCTGCGGGTGAGTGATTACTAAGGAGTCATCAAGGGATGGAGTCTGAGTATGCATCCAGATGTTACTGCAGAGACTGCTCCTGATGATTTTCAGCAAATACGTCTATGAAAACATACTCAGCACCATTAGTATGAGGAAAATGAAAAAAACATGAATGAAGTTTTTCAACCACCAAAGCAGCAAAAATTAAATAAATTAGACAAAACCCTGTCTCAAAAAAACAAAAAAAAATAAATATAGAAAGAATATAGACCAGCATGATTTTAAAAGTAAGCTAAAAGGACTTTTTTTTTTTTACATCAAGCAGTTCATGGATTAGAGTCAAAGAAAGAGAAGAGAAAGGGGTCACATAAAAGGAAGACCTAGAAATCTTTCTGAACTACAGCCCAAAAACATCTTTTTCTGGCATCACCATTGTTACAAACTTTGGGGAATGGTATCTTATGTCAGAAAAAAAAAATGAAACTTTTACCTAAAATCTTATACTTAGTTGCATAAGATGTTTTTCTACGTTCTGGCCCTGCAGAAGCTTGCTCCTTTATCCCAAAGGATTGTGAAAGAAAGAGCACTTGTTCCAATGTTAAAAGTATTACATTCAAGTTGTGGGTCTCACTCACTAGCTACGTGATGTTGCACACGTGTTGTTTCAGGGCCTCCGTTCTTTTCTCTGAGTGTTGCCCCCCCAGAATTTACGCTCTGTTTCTCTGCACTGTTTACAGGTCCCGACACAGTGTCAAGCACCTTGCAGAGACTCAGGATGTTTCACTGGCTGATCAAAACCCATGGACTTCTCACATCTAGAATTCTTGGCAGTGGTGGTGGGGTGAAAGAGATGTAAAGGTTTCTGATGAATTATGAGTTACATTTCAACTCTGTTCCCACCTCAGCACAGGAGTTAAAATTCGGTTCCTGAAATTAAACATTACTGGGTTCAAATTGGCGTTTTACTTTCAGTCCCAACTTAGATGTCACCCACTTATGAAGTCAATCTCCATTTCCTTGCCTTCCATGCCCCACACCCTGAAGTTACTTGTTCCCTTTTCTCTGCTCAGTACCTTAGGCATATTTCCACTGCAGTAACCTCAATTCTGTGCATCTTCTGTTTCTTCTTCCAGATTTTTATTTCCTCCAAGGCAGGCTCTAGATTTTATTCATCTTTATGTCCAAAGAATCACCACAATGCCTGGAACACACAAAAATAACTAAAATAGACTAAAAATAGAGTAAAAATAAGATGAATTGAATTTTGAGAAATGTCTGAAAACGTATCCCCAATATGTCTACAAAATAGCCTATGGAAGAAGCCAGAGGAAAGAAATATAGGAGCAAGACAAGATCTGCTATACATATAATGTAATATAGAAGATTCTGAATTCATAAATCAATGTTTTATTTTATTTCCAGTTCTGTAATCACAAAGCTCCTTATGAAAAGTCATTGTGGAAGGAATCCTAGACTAGGAATTTAGAGACCTGGATTTAGTCCCATCCCTGCCATTAACTGCCTGTGTCACTCCCTGTCTCTAAGTCTGGTATTGGAAACAATGATTCATAAGGTCTCTTCAGACTCTTACCACATAAGCACATCTGGCTCCGCTGTCATTAACCTCATTCTACAGTTTTAAAAAAATGAGACATAAAAACTGCAACCAACTCATCAGAGATTCTTGCAGCAGCCAGCTACCCTAGCTAAGGTAGAACATGAACGGAAAGACCCCCTGTCTGGAGCCCACCTGGTGGATAAGGAACTACTCATAGAAAGAGTCCTCTACCAAAAATGGAGTTTCAGAAGCCAACTGAGTACACAGTGTTGGTCATCAGCACAATTACACTGGTTTCCCAGTAGACCTTCTGGGATGTCTTACTCAATGTCTCATCAGGTATCTGGAAACAGAAATTGCTGAAACTCCACCTTTGAAAATAAAAGTCTTGTCTAGATCATCCTGTTTGCTATAGTCACTAAGACATGATCAGAGTCTGACAATTAGATCCAGGGTCAAGTCCAGAGTTGAGAATTTGAATGGCCACTTTGT
This sequence comes from Fukomys damarensis, assembly GCF_012274545.1. Classification (NCBI taxonomy): domain Eukaryota; kingdom Metazoa; phylum Chordata; class Mammalia; order Rodentia; family Bathyergidae; genus Fukomys; species Fukomys damarensis. The sequence goes on along the minus strand of NW_022900936.1, from coordinate 46,538,595 downwards.
TTAGACACCCACATTCAAATAGATTGCTTTGAGAGTCTATGGCCATACCACCCTGAGCGTGCCCAGTCTCATCAGATTGCTTTGAGATCTTTATGTAGGAGTCTGTTCAATATATGTTGTAGGTGCACATTTTAGAGTAACAGTTTCAAGCAACCTCAGAAGAACCTAAAAATGAATCATAATTTAAACATTAAACATTTGTGACATGAGCAGTTTCATCCTACTTAATTTTTTTTTAGGGTTTTTTGTTTGCTTGTTTGTTTTTTGGTCTTTTGAGACAGAGTCTCACTATGTGGTTAAGACTAACCTGGAACTCACTATGTAACACAGGCTGATCTCAAACTCACAGTGATCCTCCTGTCTCAGCCTCCTAAGCGCTAGGAATATAGGTGTTTGCCACCACACCAGCTTCCTCTTTTTTTTTTTTTTTTAGTTTTTAAAGGGAAAATTGGAAAGTTATTGAGCTGCATGTATATATAATTTTTATTACTCTGCAATTCACATATTATAAAGTGCATCTTTTTAAAGCATAAATAATAATTCAATATTTTAGTCAAATAGTTGTGCAATCATTACAATCATCTAATTTCAAAATATTTTCATCACCACAAAAGAAACCTCATGCCCATTAGCAAGACTTCCCATTCTCCCCTTCCTTCCAGTCTTTAAAGCTACTTCCTGTGTATGGGTTTCCCCATTCTGGACATTTTATATAAATGGAGTAATACAATTTATGACCTTTAGACTGACTTCTTTCTGTGCAGCTTTGTGGCTCTACAACCTTATACTTGAGTGTCTAATGAGAAAAGAGAATCCTATCTTTAAAACATCATCTTTCTTTATTAGAAATTCCTATAAACACTAATGAAATGCTTCTAACTCAAGGGCCAAGTTCTGTTCTAACCCACAAATTCTCCACCCATAAGGAAACATACTCCTCAAACTGCCCAGGCTGATTAGTCTCACCTAAGTCTCAAATCACCCTAAGTATGAGTCGCTCCATAGGAAATGCAAAGATATCAGAAGCCCAGGAATCTGAACCCAGCTTCATCTACAGCTCCAGGGTGGTCTTGAGCAGTCTTCTCATTTTTCACTTAGATCTGCAAAATGGGGTTATCAACAATACCTTCCTTTAGGGTTATGAGAAGTAGAAAAAAAAATTGTGCATGCAGTGCCTAAGGCCCAACACAGAGGGATCTCAATAAACTATTGCTACTAATTTACAGGGTGACTTTTTAGCAACCAGCAGGAGAAGCAAACATGTACTAAGTCCAGGTGGTTTTTATTAAATTATTCCCAAAGAAGGAAACTGTTTCTCACCATTTTCACTAAATAACAAGGCTTAGAAAATGCTCCTGTGGCACAGCAGATCCCAATCTATAAAAGGAAGAGGGATGAGGTGAATGAGGCAGTGAACTGTCAGCAACTGGAAGAAATATCAAGCAAAAGTGGCTTTCAGGCCTAAATTAAGCCAATCATCAACTTTACTATCTGCTTAATTTCACTTGCTTAGACACAGCCACAGTATAAAGTAACCAATAGAGGGCAGGGCCTCAAAGGTAGAAATAAGATGGCAGATAAAGTACACCTACAAAGGCCGGGCGTGGTGGTGCATGCCAGCACTCGGGAGGCTGAGGCAGGAGGATCACTGAGTTCGAGACCAGCCTGGGCTATTCAGTGAGTTCCAGGTCAGTCTCAACTACATAGTGAGACCCTGTCTCAAAAAACCAAAACAAAATAAAAAGTACACCTACAACAGGAAAAAGTGGAGAAAGGTCAGGAGATGGATTGGAGAGGGAGATTTTAATCACAGAACTATGCAGGTCTGAAACAGGCACCCAGCAACTGGAAAGCAGGTCACCACAGCACCCACTGAGGTCTTGAAAAGCATAACTCCAGTTTTCAAAGAATTAAAACAGCTATGAGTGAGGCAAGAGAAAGAAATGACTCATTAATCTGAAGTTAAAATGAGACCTGTGAGTTAATGATCACAAGTATAGGAAGGCAGAGAAAAGAGAGTATTGTCGTCAGGTTCATGTCTCATTTTCCATAAAAGGCAGACACATACTTCAATTTAAAGATGAACTATGCACAAAATAAAGCAAAGTTTCAGAAACATTCACATGTCTGCAAACACTGCTAAGCTCCTCCTATGTGCCAGGTACTACATACTGGGAAAACAAAAAAAGAAAAAAATTCCTTATGACTGCCCTAAAAGACAAACCCAAAAAGCAATTAAAAGCCAGGCATGGTGGTGCACACCTGTAATCCCACCACGAGGGTGGGAAGCTGAGGCAGGAGGATCGCCACAGTTGGAGGCCAGCCTGGGCTACATAGCAGGACCCTGTCTCAAGAAAATTTTTAAAAAGCAATTAAAATAAAACGTAATGCATAATGGATCCTGTGATGCTAGAGGCTGGTCTAATTGCTATGAAAACTTTCTAAGAGAATGATCATATAACTTGTCCAAACCAGAAAACTTTGAAAGTGAAGACAGCATTATTAATAATTACACTGAGACAATTGCTCCTGTAGAAACTAAGATGAATGCCATCCTCTGAGGGAAAAATAAGTGGGGAAAAGGATTAGAGGGAGAATAAGATGAAAAGGAGAACACGAATAAAGAGGCCAGGTTGTCAAACAGGAAAGGGATGAGGAAGGTGTGTAAGGCAGAGCAGTGAGAAAATAAATTGCCAAAAAGAGCTATCAGAACTTTGAAGTCACAAGGATCTCAAAAGTAAACAAACTAAATTTTACTGTGGAGAAACCAAGGGGGGGAATTAATGGGAGAAAAACAACATATGTCCATATAATAAGCATTATGCCATTAGCACTATGCATTTAGACAGCGTGTTTTTACTTAGTCCTATCTAGAAGATAGGTTGGTTGGTTTTGTTTTGTTTCTTTGTTTGTTTTTAGGAAACTGAGTCTCACTATCTTCTCAGGCTAGCCTTGAACTCTTGTTCTCAAGCAAATCTCCTGCCTTAGCTTTCCCAGATAGCTGGGAGGCTTGTGCCACTAGGCTCAGGAAAGACAAGTATTATTATCTTCACTTTGTAGATGAACATACATGTCAGGTTAAGTAACAGAGCTGAGATATGAATCTTTGCTTTTAAACTACAAGATTCATATCCACATAATTAGCATAGGCAGAACTAGTCCCTAGGACTTCCAGGATAGTGCTACTTTCACTGCACTATACAGGGCAAGTGAATGTATTCTTAGTTGAATAGAGTCACCCCAAAACTCATTTCCACCTGGAATCTCAAAATGTGACGGTAATAGGGTCTTGCAGTTGTAGTCAAATTTAATGAGGTTATATTGGATCAGGATGGGCCCTAGTCTATCATCACCAGCAGTGATGTCCTGATTAAGAGGGAAATTTGAGCACAGACAAAGAGAATGCCATGTGAAGACATGCAGACACACAGAGAAGAGCATCTTGTAAAGACAGAAATGGAAATGACACGTCTATGAGCCAAGAAATACTGAGGATTGCTGGCAACCACCAGAGCCAGGAAGAAGCAAGGAAATATTCTTCTCTACAGCCTTAGGAGGGAGCATAGCCCCGCTGACACTTGTTTTTTAGAGTTCTCGCCTGTAGAAATGTGAGGCAACAAAGTTTTGGGTTAAGCCACAAGCTTGCGGTGCTTTCTTATCTCAGCCCTAGTACACTACCATAGAACCAGAGAAAGAAAGCAAAACATAGAACAGGAAGGATGGAGATAGAAGGAAAGTTATAAGAAAGTCATTGGCAAAGAGATACTGAAATTCTAAAGGACAAAACTGGAGCAAAGGAAAAGATGATGCCACCAAAACCTCAAAACAAAAATTATGTCTTTGCTTCCATGATGACACCCCCTGCCCCGATTGCCAACCTCATCATTCTCACCACTGCTCCCTCCTTCTTTTTAGGGCTCATAAGGTTGTTGGTCAGCTATGTCCAACTCAGAGGGAAAAAAATAGAAATGAAAGCTGAGAAAGAGTTGACATGAGCTTCTCATAGGAATGAAACCCACAACACTTTGAATGTCAGCATGAACAATGAGTCATAGCTTCAACTAGTGAAGATGATTTTGACAAATCAAAAATGGATATGGATAATCTTTTCTCATATGTATAAATATGGATAATCTCTAATAGAGGGTGGTGCCTGCCTCAAAAGTGCAAGGTCCTAAGTTCAATACCCAGTACTGCAAACAAAAGCAAAATAATAATAGAGGGTAAATAAAATAATGGAACATTAAATCAATATAAGACAAAAAGTTAAGAAAGAAGAGAAAAACAATATACAACCAGAGAGAAAACAAAAAGCAAAGACACACAAACATATCAGTAAATACATCAATAGAAGGGAACTGAATGCTCCAATTAAAAGACAAATGACTACGCAGAGGATTTAGTTCAGTGGTGCTGCCGCCTGCCTCATGAGCAAAAATCTTGAGTTCAATCCCCGGTACCAAAAAAAAAAAAAAAAGACAAATGACTGTGCTGTTAAAGAAAACAAAGCATACAACATATTGCTTACTAGAGAGAATCTAAAAGAAAGGGATATGGAAAGGTAGGAAATAAAAAGATGGGGAAAGACTTTTGTAAACACTAGAACATGTGAAACAGTCTTTGGTTGGCTTCCTTCTGAAAGAGAACTGAGACAGCTATTTGAGAACACATAGCATATCGTAGGACTCTCAAATAAGGGAATTTGGAATGGGAAAGGGTGATAAAAGAACAAGAAGGAAACCAATAATGGGTACATTAATAAGCAGGCTATCACAGTGGACACCTGGGACTCACTCTGCCCAAGAACCTCTGAGATATAGTAAGGAATATCTTTCAGTATAGTGCTACCCAACAGGTGAAGCCAAGTTATTAGTCCTCTAGTTCCCATCTGTCACTCCATGACTATTGCTACTGGGGTATCAAACGTCCCAGAACTTCTGCCTGCCACCCTTTCTAATAAGAGAAAGCCCTCAGCTGTACAGTCGCATTGCAGGAAAAAATCACCAGTGCATACAGCAATGGCAAGTGCCAAGGAAATATGAGCAGGAGATTAACAGGATCTGCTACATAATTAAACAAGGAAAAAGCATTACTAGAGGTAAATAGGGAAACTTTATAAAGAAAAGTTTTCTACTTACAAGCAATATATACTATGAATGTTTATATTCACTTTATATAGATAAAGTGAAAATATAACAGAACTAAAAAAAGAAAACAAATCAAAAATTCTACCTCAAACAAACAAAAATAACATGAGCCAAATCATGAAAAAGCAAAATGGAACAAACTCAAATTAAGGGCAATCTTATTTTTAAAAATTGGTCTATTCAACAAAAAAGACTGACTAGCAATTCCATATTAAGGACAAAAAAGACATAATGACAAACTGGAACATGTAAATCTTGAATTGTATATTACCCCAAAAATTATTTTTTTCTTTTGCTGCAAGTGACATTAGTAACACAATTAGAGAAGTTTGAATAAGGACATTTTTATAATAGTACTGCACCATTGATCATATGTCATTACATATAAATCCATTTATTTTAATAATTGCATATTTTTTATATAAGAATATCCTTTTTATAGAAATGTTTCTATAAAAATATAGAAACACATAATAGTGAAGTAATTCATAATAAATGGGTAGTATGTCAGCAAATTACTCCCAATTTGATCAGAAAAATAAAAGTATCTGGGATTTGTCTGTGCATGCACAGATTCATCTTGATCAGTTACAGTGTATGCAAAGTTGTCCTAGAAAAGGGTAAAAGTAAAACATGTTTGTACCTCAGAAAATTTATTTACCCTTTTTAAAGGAAAAAATTCTCACGGGCCCCAAAAGAGACTACAGGTTCAGGATCACAGATTTAAACTAAAATTTTTATAATTAGGGAAATCATTTTCTTTTTGTCCTAAAAATAAAATTTATTTTAACAAAAATGTATACATAGCTGAGTGAGATAGTGATGGAGGCTGAGGCAGGAGAATCGCTGTGAGTTCCAGGCCAGCCTGGAGTATACAGCAAGTTAAAGACGACCTGAACTGCCTAGTGAGACTCTGCCTCAAAAAGAAAAAAAGTATACACAGATTTCCTTGAAGAAATGTTAAACTAGGTGATATCTTGAAAGTCCTTTATTTCAAAAGAAATCAAAGCTACTTTGCAAAGAGCTTTATATATAATAACTCAATCACCATGTGAGAGGGACATCATTAATCCCACTCTAAGGAAAAAATGTTTTCTTCCATTTTCCTTCTACAATCCTTTGAAAGTTCCAAATAAAAAAAGGTATTTAATTATAAAATAACCACAGCAGTAACCTAGTAAATAGGGAGTCTATAGGAAAAAGGGGGAGGGGATTTCTTGAACTGAAAATATAGTCTAAGGAAGAATTAAGAACAATATCTAAGAGAAGAGTTATGGATTTAGATAAACACTACTGTGTTATAGACCACTAGTGCAGCACAAAATCAGATTTTTCCAAACGCTGAAGCAATTTAAAAGTGAGTCAGTGGTAACTGAGGAGTAGCTATTTACCCAAACTGCTTGAGGGCAATTTCCAAAGTCCAGGTATGAAGGTCACCAGTAATTCTTTAACAAGAAAACATTGACATTTAACACTTTAAAGAAAAGGCAGACTCGGGCTAAGCTACACGTTTGGATCCCTTCCCGAAGTCTTGGTGCCTATCTGCATCACTTCTAGTTACCATCTCACATGTGCAGCCTTTGGTTCCAGATGGCCTACGTTCAAACTCAGACTTGGTCACTTACCAGCTGTATCACTTTAGGTAAAATCATAGCCTCTTCAAACTTTCATCACTTTATCAACACAACAGAAGCGCCAATAACTACGTCATGGTGATTTTTGAGAAGACTGCAGGGTTTTACATACAAAGCTTTTAACTCAGTAGAGGTTCGATTAAACACTCAACAAATGTCCCCAGCCAGAGGCTCTCCCAGGTTTATTAAAAAACTGATTGTATAAGAAGCCCAGAGGCTCCCACATCCCATGTTCAGAAAGTCTTGTCTCAGATTTGGAGCCACTTACCCTCTTGATGGGGAGATTGGCCACTGTGGTGATATTGTGACACAGGGAAGCAAAAGGGAAGAAAGAAGGAATGCCCCTAAGTAAGACTGGAGATATTCATTCCCATCTATAGCACTTGTTCACTTGTGTAATCCAGAGTACTCGTCCCGTCTAAAAAGACTCAATTTAATCACACCTACAGAAACTTTTGCCATATAAAGTAAGATTCACAAGTCTCAAGGATTAGGACTTAAACATAATTGGTAGGGGCACTATTCAGCCAATCCACACGATAAACAAGTTAATGAAATGGATAAAAATGACTTCAAAAATTGTGACCTACATGAACAAACTGAAAAACATGAGGTTAAGCGGCCGGGAATTTAGCTCAGTGGTGCCGCTGCCTGCCTCAAAAGCGCAAGGTCCCAAGTTCAATCCCTGGCTTAAAAAAAAAATGAGGTTAAGGAAGTTATCAGAGAAAATCTAGTAACTGTAATATAATGAAATACTTAGATTTATAAAATGATGGCTTGGTAGAGACCACGTAGTCCAGTGGTCATCATCCTGGATACAAATACTGACTCTTCTATCTATTAGTTATGGGAATTCAGACAACTTCCTCACTCTCTGTGCCTTCATTTCCTAAACTGGAAAATGGTGATGATATTTAACTAATGTGTCTAATGAGGATTAAGTGAGCTAATGTTTCTGAAGTCCTTAGAAATATGTCTGGTACACAATGAAAATTGAATAACATTTTTAAAAATTTTAATATTATATGAGTGTTCTACTTTCTTTTTTAAAAAAAATAGCCCCAGATTTCAAAACATTTCAGAAATATTACTATCCATAAAACTTGCTACCAAAAACCGTATCTAAAACACAAATAATAGAGCAGTTTAGTTTTCAATGGTTAAAATTACTTAAAGTAAAATATAAAAATTTAATACAAGTTCTTTTCATAGCAACCTTAAAAGAGGAATGGTTTTTCTATGGGGCTAATTATCTAGAAATGTTTAGAGCATTCCTGCTCTAATAGAACAACAACAAACAAACAAATAAATAAGCTTTTAAAACATGGAGCTTATATGTTTCATTCTTTGGTGAGTTTCCTTCTACTTAATTTCCAAGCTCTAATAATAAAGAAATATTGCTTTGGGAAAGAATAGCAAAGACACAATATCTGCTGACATATTTGTCAAAGCAGGATGCAGGTTCTAAGATAAATCACTGCAGTCCTGACTGGCTCTACTGTCTGGAATGAAATGATGATGGAAGTTAACACCACAAGGGTGTCAGGATTGAGCAAGAAAGGAAAGCCCTATCTTCAATCAGAGATTCTTATTCTTATTCTTCTGCTGTGCTCCTCTACTCTTGACCCATTCCTGCCATGGCTTCCAAAACTATATTCTCAGTAAAATCTCAGGTGAAGTAAAATCAGAGCTAAAATAACACATAAGTTGGATAAATTGATTGCTCATTCCTTTTTCTTCTATGTCATAAATACATTTGTATGTTTTCTGTTTAGATTGCATGTAACTTCAAGAACATGATTTTTATTTTTCCCATAAGAACATATGCAAATTCTTCATTTGCTAATCATAATCTTATTTTCTTATGTCTAAAAATGTACATTTCATAACATAATGTTACCAATAATATTGTTACCAATAATATTAGAAAAGCTAACTCTCCTCTGCAGTTTTTGTCACAGGAAAAACACAAGGAATATTCCACAGGATTAGTGCACAACAACAGTTGTTTAGCAAATGCAATTTATACATTTTATTAGGATCCCAAACCTCAAGTTCAAGGGTTGATAAAGTGGAATCCATGGACTAGGACACCCAAGAACAGAATTCAAGTCATCCATGAATTTGATGCCACTTAATTCTTTACATTTTAGTTTATATATTTAAAATATTTTAAAACATGGTTCTAAGAAGGCCCATATTTCTCTAGCTTGCTAAAAAGATTGTACAATTTAAAAAATTTAATGGTATTCAAGTATTTAATTCAACTTAATAATCAGGTCAAGTATTTCAATCTCTCCAGCTTTGCTCTTTATACTCAAAATTGCTTTGTCTGTTTAGAATCTTTTGTGCTTCTTTATGAATTTTAGGGTTGTTTCTTCTAGGATTGTGAAGTATGTCATTTGTATTTTGTTGAGGATTGCATTGAATTTGAAGTTCTCTTACATTTTAAAATTAATTTTTCCAATCCATGGACATGATAAATCTTTCCTCCTTTTAGAATTTTTCTCAACATCTTCTTTATCCAGTCTCCAACTGATGGGCAAATGGGCTGTTTCCAAGTTTTAGCTATTATAAACTGCGGACATCAAATATTGGAGATGCTGTTTCTCTGCTGTCACCACTCTACCATCTTCCCAGAAGTCTATTTATACTTTTTTGAGAACATCTTCAAATACATCCTTAGGTCATTTATTTTTAATATTTTTTTCATTTGGCACTCATTACTATAAACTTTCTGCTTAGTACTATGTGCTTTTGCTTATCTAATGGATTTTTGAAAGTTATATTTTCAATTGTTTCAAGGAATTTTATTTTCTCCTCTGACTTCTTCAATGACCCACTATTCATTTAAATGTGTTATTCAGCCTTCACCTCTTTGTATTTTTTAAGGTTTCACATAATTGAATATTTGTATATTTTTTGCAGTTTCATGCCATTACATCAGAAAAGATATAGGATATTATTTTATTAATTTGTGACCTGATTGTGGTCTATATTAATGGAAATTCCATCCTCTGTTTTTAAAAAATTGTGCCCTGCAACTGTTGAATGGAAGTGGCTGAAACATCTGTTAACTCATTTGATCTGTAGCATAATGTAATGGTTTTTTTTTTTTTTGGTTGGTCTGGATGATATGTCTATTAATAATAATGGAATGATGGCCAGGGATTTAGCTCAGTGGTTCCAGTGCCTGCTTCACAAACTCAAGGACCTGAGTTCCATCCCTGGTACCAAAAAAAAAAAAAAAAAAAAAAAAAAAAAAAAAA
>NW_022900936.1:46526089-46528535 GCF_012274545.1 Fukomys damarensis | reverse complement strand
AAAAAAAAAAAAAAAAAAAAAAAAGATAATGGAATGGTAAAGTTTTCCACTATTATTGTATTAGAGCACATCTTTCTTTTTAGGTCTAATAGTATTTGTTTTATAAAATTGGGTGCTCTGATATTGAGGGCACATAAATTTATAGTCATTATATCTTTTTGATTACTTGATTTCATTGTTTTTTGGGGGGTGCTGGATATTAAACTCAGGACTTTGAATTTAAGAGGCAGGCATGGTGCCACCGAGCTAAATCCCCAGCCCTCTGCAATCATTTTATAGTGATCTTCTTGAGCTCACTGTTTTTGTCTTGAAGTTTATTTGATCAGAGTAAGGATACCTACTTCTGCTTTCTTTTGGATTTCATTTGTTAGGGACATCATTTTCCATCATTTCACTCTTAATCAGTGTGTAATCACTGGTAATCTTTCTTCTGCTTCATCTAACCTGTTGATGAGGCTTTCAACTGAAATCTTATCTGATTTATATAGCTTTTCATTTCTAAGATTTCTGATAGTTCTTGTTCAAAATATCTCTATGCCATATTGCTCATTCATATCCAACTTTTTTGTCCAAATTCCATTTAACTGTTTATCTGTATTCACTTAGATCTCAGTTATTTTTTAAGTTATTCTTTTGCATTCCTTATCGGGCATTTTTTTCACTTTAACATATCTGAAATTTGCTACTAAAGATAAATTTTAGGAGGTGTCATGTTACTTTGTTAATGTTTATATTGAATGTCTATGAAAAGCATCATATACTTATATATGGGCTTTTGGAAGGTGATTAAATAATGATGGCACTACAACTGATTTGTGCTAGGAGGTGAGGTCTGCTCAGAAGAGGCACGTCAATGGGTGTGGGGGCATGACATTGAAGGATATCACTCTCTTCCCAGCTCCCTCTCCCAGTCTTTGCTTCCTGGCCACCATGACATGAGTACCTGTCCCCTGCCCAAGCTCTTCCACAATGCAGTTTTTCATATGGATTGAAACTTCTGAAACACTAACCAAAATAAATCTCTCCTCCTTCAATTTGCTGGTGTCAGGTATTGAGTCCTAGTGACTAAAGCACTTGTTTTTTCATATTTCTAGTGTTCCCATGTTGAGATTTGTACATCTGATGAAATAAATAGATCTACCAGGTAGCCAATGGGGTGCCCATATCAGTAAGTAGCTTTCTCCTAAAGAGGTGTCCTAGGCTATCAATTTGGTATACAGTGTTGAGTTTATTTTCAGATGGGTATTATAATGTAATCTCCTACTAGCTTTTGGGGGCTGTTACAGTATCTTTTTCCTCATTGAGTTTATTGGTACATTTTAGGTATACAGTACAGTTACATTCATCATTGGGATCCTGTACCTTTACATGACAAGTCTTGGTTCTCATTTTTTCCACATACCCCTGCCCTCCCTTCACCCCCTCTTCCCTTCCCTATTTATAAGAACCTTGTTTTCATTTTTTTGTTTTCTCATATTTTTTTCTTTTCCCTTATTTTCTTTCCCCTACCCTTCCCACTTCCCCCACACCTTTAGGCTCTTACAGTATTAATGTTTGGACACAGTATACATCATATCAGAGTAGAAAAAAACCTAGTATCTCTGCAGGTCAAAAACGATGGTAACAGAAATCATTATTTAGCACTCAGTGGGTTTGTGTCAAGGTTACTCCACCAAACCAACTCCGGAGGCAGGCATCTACAGAGCAAGTATAGTACGTTGTATATGGGATTACAGAGATGGGAATATGCCAGGATTTCTGACTCCAAAAGAAGTCCAAATTCAAACAACAGGTCCCCTCTAAAGATGGCTCCTGGGTACAACATCCTAGAGATTTACTGGTATATGAAATGGATTCATTGTCCAAAGCCAGACTACTGTGAAGATTTCAGACCTCTTATCTATTTGCATTATAAATCTGAATGGGCTATTATTGTCAGTATCTGTGCTGACAGAATTTGCTGGGATTCTATCTTTTACCTTTATCACAGAGGAGGGTACAGAGTCAGGGAGGCAGGTGAGGGCAAATTTTATTTCTTTTGCTATGCTATTGTCTCAGGTCTGTGGATTTTACAAGGTTCACATTTCTTTACTGTTGAATTCCAGCATTCTTCCACAGTCACTCACCTCAGTCATATTCCTGTTGCTTTAGTTCATTGTGGAGAAGAAGGTGACTTCTATTTAGCCATTTTTCAAGTCTTTCTATTCTTTCTTCATCCTTGATCAGTTCCCTCAGTTAACAAATCAAAACATCTGAATTGAGTCCACTTATAGATTCAAGGGTTCTCATTTATATCTACAAAACAAAACAATTGGTAAATCCACCAATCTGAATGGGTTGGCCAGGTTACTTTGATCATAGATATACTTTTTTTTTAATTTCAAATTTATTAATTTCATATACAACCTTTATGAAATCCCTCTCCTTTTTTCTCTTGTTTTTTTTT
>NW_022900936.1:46511105-46525108 GCF_012274545.1 Fukomys damarensis | reverse complement strand
CCACAACCCCGCCAACATTTGTTATTGTGTGATTTCTTGATAGCAGCCATTCTTTGTGGGGTGAGGTGGAATCTCAGTGTTGTTTTCATCTGCATCTCTCGAATGATCAGTGATGTGGAACATTTTTTCAAATATTTTCTTGCTGCTTTTACTTCTTTGTCTGAGAAATGTCTGTTCATTTCGGATGCCCATTTTTGAATCGGGTCTTTATATTTGGGGGGACTGATTGTTTTGAGTTCTTTATATATCCTTGATAATAGTCCTTTGTCTGAGGAACAGCTGGTAAAAATTTTTTCCCACATTGTAGATTGTCTCTTAGTTCTGCTGATGGTTTCTTTTGAAATACAGAAGCTTTTTAGTAAGATGAGATCCCAGTTGTTGATTCTATCTGCTAGTTCCCGTGCTACTGAGGATTTGTTCATAAAGTCTTTTCCTAGACACATGGCACCAGGATCATAGATATACTTAAGACACATGTAAAAAGCTTGTATGTGACACTTTGAGAAAATTTTCCCAAGATTACTAGTTAGGAGACAGATTGTTTTTTAAGTATCCTTCTCTAAAATGAGGCATCTTTCAATAAATGATTAACTCAGAAATGTTTCCAACTTATAATATTGAATCTCTATTTTGAAATAAATTCAGGTATAAATTTGGAGTATAAATAAAATATCCATATTCATCTCTTTGTGTTCTCACTTCAATGAAATTTTTGTTTACCCATGATATATTTCACCCTCACCAGATCTTTAACCTTCAATACTATTTAGACAAAAACACTTTGTAAGAGCAATCAACAGGCATATTGGGGTAGGAGTGGATAATATATCAACAGAAGTAGACATACTTTAATCTTTTTTAAATTTTTTCATGACTTCTTCCATACAGAGTTAGAAGGAACCAGTGCAAATATTATTGGCAAACTGCAAATTTAGGTTACTGAAAAGGCCATTTGATCTCATGGTTTACGAAAGGAATGAGAGTATGAAGCCATATAAATGTTAACTGACCCTCACTGTTAATTGACAAAATCAGCTAACCTCCAACTGACCCAGACTGGGCAAATAAGATTTAGCAATAGCCTTAGCTATGTTATTCAGTCAATAGTTTTAAAAAATCAGTTTATGGAGTTTGGTTTTTTTTAATCAGTAAGTTGATTTAAAATGCTGAGTTGATTAAGGTTCTGCCCTCAAATATGCTGGGCCTTCCTCCAATACTTTCTTAAGGTCACATTTTCCAGATACTTGTCTGATTACTCCAGTTAAAATGCATTAACTTCTTTCTAACCAGAATTCATACCTTATTAGAAGCACTAATGTTTACCTTTTCTTATTCCCTATATTTATGTTTTTATTACCTGAAGGCAGGAGTCATGTCTTTTTTAATTTTTCATGGTGACATATATAGGAAGCACCCAAAATATTAATTGAATAGACAACTTTAATTTTCCTATTATGCACAATTACATGGAAAGGTTTCTAACTATCATAATTAAGGAAGGGTTGAGGAAAGGTTGATAACAATCCAAACTTTTCTTACATTTTATTTCTAGTACATTTGCTTTCCCCTTTATATTGTAATCAGGCTAACCTTAAAAAGTTTGATTTCTCAGAACACAACTGCCAAATAAAGGAAAATATACCCCAAGAATGTAGACTGAGTGGCAAGAAGAAATAATTTTGAAATAAAACTCTTCCTTAACTACTTTATATCATGTTCCATGGGAAAGACATTGCTATAGAGATTAGCATCAAGATTTTATTGGAGAATGTGTGACATCAGAATCATCTATAAAGGGGTAAAGAATGAAGGATTGAGGAATAGACACTGAACTCTGATATAGAAACACAGAGGTTTCAGTTGATTCCACGGGGAATAGAGTAGACTTCAGAGTTGTTCTAAACAGAGGCAAGGTAGCCAAGAATGTTTGGATATTGCCTAGTCCTTGGATACAGAATATTTTCAAGCAGGTAGGCTTGGACAAGGGAGCTCCCTCAAGCTGAGCACAATCCTTAGAGAAGGACATAAGCAAAAGCTGTCAGCTGCTCGTGCTCCAGGGTACTGAGAGAATGAGTGCCTCAGTCTTGAAGTGAAGGATCTGCGTAGTACACAACTGTATCCCCTACACAAACTAATCTAAAAAGTAAATATGATACATATATAGGCAATGAAGTGTACATATATAAACAAAACTAAACTAGTATTAAACCAATAAAGGTAAATCAGTAAGATGTGAATATTTTCTAAATTGTTTGAGGAAGTTACTGAGAACATTAGGTACCCAAACTTCTGTCATTTCTTCTGCCAAACATCTGGTTATAAAGATTATACCACTATATGTCATGATTAAGTTAAATGAAATTAGGAAAGAAATGTCTGTGTAAGAAAATGCCGCAATTAAACCCAGTATTCCATATAATTAATATGAATAGTAAATACAGCTATGAGGGGGCAAAGAAGAGAATATCTGAATCCATTGCTTTCTGCAAGAGACTGACAGAAACATACACTCTCTTTATTGAGCCTCTTGATAATATTACTAATGCTGCAATGAGAAGACATAGTATTATAGCTATGGACACAGGTCCAGCCTAGCACACACTAAATTCCCTTTAATGGCAGCATGAGGTGAATATAAACTCATATAAATAATGTAACTCTGACCAGTTTATGGCTATTTTTAAGCACAAATACCTACCCTGTAAGAATGTTACTATCTGCACCTGATATAAAGTCATTACCTACAAAAAAATTAATATATTTTTCTCATGAAATATGAGCTTATTTAAATGAGACATTAACATTTATTACTCAAACATGCTTAAATGAACCCAGATAAGTACATTAACCGTGATTCTAAACATCACAGTAGTCCACCATTAAAAATTCTTAGCCTGAGAGACTTGAACACTAAAAGTAATAATTCTATAATCACAAGAATATCGTACAAATGGAAATACTATCAACTGACCATTGGGCAAGAGTAATATCATAGATGTGTAATAAAAAAGTAGATAGAAATGGGAGCCCTTAAATTAGACTGGGGAAAAAATATACTACAACCCCTTTTTTGGTATGTAAACTTTTAAGCACAAGTTAATTAACTTTTCTGATCTTTACTTTTTATATTTGCAATTAGTAATAGCGCCAGCCTCATTAATATTATGGTGCCATTACACAAGATTATACATAGAAAATGCTGAGCAGATGGTTTCACATACTCAGGTAAGGAATAAACACCAAGGAGTAATAATAATACATTTTAAGATAAATCATAAATTTGAAAAAATATGTTCAAGTGACATACTTAAGAAATATCTTCGGTGAAATGTCTTCTATGAAAGATACAAAAACATAATATCTTATGGAAGCTTAGGTTGTAAAACTTCCCAAGGCTACCCAGTATTGTGAAATAAGCATCAGCCTCAATTGCCCTAATTCAGCATATTCTTGTATCATGTTTTCAAACTTCTCAGCTTACAACTCTGCCAAATGATTTTGAAAAAACTATTGTTATATAACCCTTTACATATTTACATGTATAACCCTTTACATATTTAAATTTATTTTATTAGGGTTTTTTAATTTTTCTTGGAAATATTTATACATTTCATGAAATAAAATACAGGAGGTCTGATTGAAGTAAATATTTTATAATATGGTTTAATGAAATAAGTATTGAATAATGTGCATCTCATCTGCGAACCCAACTCAGAAACAGTTTCCTTATTAGTATTTCTAAAAGACTGTGTCAGTACTATATATGTGATTAGTTCTTCACACTTATCAAAGAAAACTTTATATCTTCATCTCCTGTAATTAATTCTCTCTCTGAATAGTCATTAGGTGAGAAAACAACCATTCTCAAATCTTACAGAGACATCAAAGGGAAGATGGCAGAAATTAAGCAGAAGTTAAAATGTTCTGAAACTGATTCTCCCATTTTTTCCAAAGACCACCCCAAGGGAGTTGTATGAAAAAACTTCCAAATTTTTCCCATAGATTTTTGTTTTTCTAATTTAATTTGGCCTACCACTGAAAGGGCTTTTTTTTTTTTTTTGAGGAAAAAATTTTCTACTCATTTGTTAAGAAAATGGAAGGATGATAATTTCCCACATAGTTAACGGAAAGTACTATCAGTGTGTTTATACTTTGTTTCAGTGAGATAGGTCTGGAGGGGGGTGGTTGTAGATTTTTTTTAAGTATTATAACTGTTGAAAAGGAAAGGGGTAATTTCCCTTTCCATAAGATCACTGATTCTTGGGTCATAGAGGAAATACTGACAGAATCTGAAACTTCATTGATTGCTATCAAAGCATTACACAAATATCTCAAAAAACTGTTAGGTAATACCCACCAATTCTCCTTCACCAATATCCTGGAAAGAACTAAATTTACCTTACATTTTCAATGAAGGAAAGGTCACAGAATTCATTTTTTCCCATAAAGTTTATTGGTACATTTAAAATAAATACAGGTACATTTATCATTGAGATCATGTACCTTTACATGATGTATCTTGGTTCTTATTTTTTCCCCATACCCTTGACCTCCCTTCACCCCCTTCACCCTTCCCTTATTTACAAAGACTTTGTTTCCATTTTTTTTCCTTTTTCACATAGTTTCTTTTCCCTTATTTCCTTTCCCCTCCCCTTCCCCGTTCCCCTTTAGCTATTTTCTTCCTATTTCACACTATCAATTATACAGTTTGAACTTTACACTTTTGGTTTTTCACACCAGAGAAACCATTCAGTATTTACTCAAGTGTGTCCTATTTATTTCACTTAGAAATATAGCCTCAATGTACATCCAATTAGCTATAAATGTCTCTAGTTTCTCATTCCTTATGGATGAGTAGTACGCCATTTTATAGAAAAACCACATCTTCTTTATCCAGACTCTAGTTGATGGGCATTTGGGTTGTTTCCAAGTTTTAGCTATTACAAACTGTACCAATATAAACATGGGTGCACATATATCACTGTGGTATGATTCTTTTAATGCTTTTGGAAAGATACCCAGCAGAGGGATGTCTGGATCAAATGGGATCTCTAATCCTGGTTCTTTGAAGTATCTCCATATTGATTTCCAAAGTGGTTACACCAACCAGACTGCACTCCCACCAACAATGAAGAAAGGTTCCTCTCTCTCCTCACAGCCCCTTCAGCATTTGTTATTGGTTGATTTCTTGATAGCAGCCATTCTTTCTGCAGTGAGGTGTAATCTCAATGTTGTTTTCATCTGCATCTCTCAATGACCAGCGATGTTGAACATTTTTTCATATATTTATTTGCTGCTTTTATTTGTTTGGCCGAGAAATGTCTGTTCATTTCAGATGCCCATTTCTGGATCAGGTCTTTGTATTGGGGGGTCTGATTTTTTTGAGTTCTTTAAATGTTCTAGATAGTAATCATTTGTCTGAGGCTTAGCTGGTTAAAAATTTTTCCCACATTGTAGGTTGTCTCTTAGCTCTGTTGGTGGTTTCTCTTGCAGTGCAGAAGCTTTTTAAAAAGATGAGATCCCAGTTGTTGATTCTTTGTGCTAGTTCCCATACTGCTGAGGATTTGTTCATAAAGTCTTCTCCTGTGCCATTATCTTCAAGAGTTCTACCTAATTTACTTTTTAGTAATTTAGTGTTTCCATTTTGATATTTAGATCTTTAATCCACTTCAATTTTAATTTAGTACATGGTGAAAGATATGAGTCTAGTTTTAATCTTTGGCAAGTTGAAATCCAATTTTTCCAACACCATTTTTTTTTACCTTTGACCTGATCCATGCTTCTCTGGGCAGCAAAGACCCCAGACCTGGAGCTTGCCACACCTTTATTCAGAAGATCAGCAAAACAAAAGTAGCAATTGATGCAAAGGCCATGATGATGATCCTAGAACAATGAGGAACTATGCAGATGAAGACTTGGTTCCTCCCAGGATGTCTCCAACTGGTATAGTCCTGCCCTGGAACATCACAGTATTAGGTGACCTATAGACAGGAAAACTAGGCCCTAATCATGATTTAATTATGAAATGACTTTTCCCAAAAATCATACAGAATGGCCCTTGACCTTTCCATTTAATGTAAGTGTGATTTTAGGAAAAAGAGAGCATGCCCAAAAATGGCTTGTGTGTTTAAGTGGCTTAGCTGTCTATAATAAGCCTTTTTAAAGGGCTATTCACAGTGGCTAATTGAGAAGGGACTCAGATTTCATTGACTGCTTCAAGCAGAAAATTGACAAAGTAGGGAATCCCACAGTCAGCAGCCCCTTTAGTGAGCTAATTTAAAAGGCCTTAAATGAAAACCATATCCAACACTATTTATTAAAGAGGTTATCTTTCCTCCAGTGAGGATGGTTGGCTCATTTGTCAAAGATGAGGTGGCTGAGTATGTCTGGAGTTGTTTCTGCATCTTCTAATCTATTCCACTGATCTTTGGGTGTGCTTCTTTGCCAGTACCATGGAGTTTTTATCACAGTAGCTTTGTAGTATAGTTTCAAGTTGGGGATTGTGATAACCCCTGCAATGTCTCTGTTGCCTAGGTCTCTTGTGACTCCAAATAAATTTTGAATTATTTTCTCAATTTCTTGAAATATACTGTTGGAATTTCAATCAGGATTGCATTGAATCTGTATAGCAATTTGGAAGTATGGTCACTTTCACTATGTTGATTCTTCCTACCCAGGAGAAAGGGATGTCTTTCTTTTTCTAATATCCTTCAATCTCTGTTTTTAGAGTGTTGTAGTTTTCAGTGCAGGACTCTTTTGTCTCCTTCATTAGTTTAATTCCTACATATTTCATTTTTCTGGATGTTATTGTGAAAGGAATTATTTCCCTAATTTCTCTCTCATTATTATTTGTGTCCATTATTTGTGTACAAGAAGGCTATTGATTTTTTGTGTTGACCTTGTATACAGCTATGCTACTGAATCTGTCAATTAAGTCTCGAAGTCTTTTGGCAGGGTTTTTGGATCTTCTATGTAGAGTATCTATCATTAGCAAATAATGACAGTTTAACTTCTTCCTTTCTTATCGTTATTGCTTTTATTTCTGTCTTTTTTCTAATTGCTTTCGCTAATGTTTCTAGAACTATGTTAACAGGAGTGGTGATAGTGGACATCCTTGTCTTGTTCCTGATTTTAGTATGAAGATTTTCAGTTTTTGACCATTTAGTAGGATATTGGCTGTTGGTTTTTCATAAATAGCCTTTATCAGGTTGAGATAAAGATCATCTACTCCAATTTTCTGCAGGGTTTTCATGATGAATGGGTGTTGAATTTTGTCAAATGCTTTTTCTGCCTCTGAGATGATCACATGGTATTTGTCCTTGACTCTGATAGTGTATTACATTTATTAATTTACATATGTTGAACCATCCTTGCATCCCTGGGAAAAATCCAACTTAGTCAGGGTGTATGATCTTCTTGATGATGCTGTGTATTCTGTTTGCTAGTATCTTATTGAAGATTTTGCATCTGTGTTCATTAGGGAGCTTGGCCTGTGGTTCTCTTTTTTGGTTGGGACTTTCCCTGGTTTTGGAATCAAGGTAATACTTGTTTCCAGGAATTAATTTGGAAATATTACTTCCCTTTCAATTTCACTGAAGAGTTTAAAGAGTAGTGGCAATAGTTCTTTGCTAAATGTCTTGTAGTATTCAGTAGTGAAGACATCAGGATCTGGGATTTTCTATGTTGATAAGTTTTTAATTACATTTTCAATTTCACTAAATGTAACTGGTGTTTTTATACTTTTTATATCTTATTCATTCAAGTTTTAAAGTTCATATGTATCTAGGAATCTTTCCATTTCTTCTGTATTTCCCATTCTATTCAAGTACAAGTTTTTGAAGTAGGTATTGATGATCTTGTGGATTTCTGCTGGATCTGTTATGACTTTATCTTTTTCATTCCTAATTGCATGAATTTGAGCCTTTTCTTTCCTTTTTTTGATAAGGCTGGGTAAGGATTTATCAATATTATTTATTCTTTCAAAAAACAAACTCTTCTATTCATTGATTTTTTTTTTGTATCATTCTCAGTCTCCATTGCATTGATTTCTGCACTGAGCTTCATAATTTCCTCCATTGTATAAGCTTTCAGTTTGTCTTGCTCTTCTTTTTCTAAAAGCTTAAGATTAAGCATTAGGTTGTTTATTTGAGCTTGCTCTATTTTCCTAGTATGGGCATTTACTGCTTTGAATTTCCCTTGTATAACTGTTTTCATTGTGCCCCATAGATTACTGTATGTTGTACTGGCATTATCATTTAATCGTAGAAACTGTCTAATTTCTTCTTTATTTTCTCTGTGATCCAAAGGTTGTTCAGAAGGGTATTATTTGATTTCTTCATGTTTGTGAAGTTATTGTGGTTTCTCATGCTCTTGATTTCCAGTTTAACTGCACTATGGTTTGTTAATATACAGAGGATAACTTCAATTACTTTTCATTCACTTAAGCATGTTCTATGAGCTATCATGTGGTCTATTTTGGAGAAAGACCCATGTACAGCCAAAAAAATGTATATTCTGATTTTGTGGGATGGAACACTCTGTACACATGTACTAAGTCCATTTGTTCAAACACTTGGTTCAGTTCTATTATTTTCTTGTTGATCTTTTGTTTAGTTGATATGTCTATTTTTGTCAGTGGAGTATGGAGGTCCTCCACTACAATTGCATTAGTGTGTATTTCATTTTTCATTTCCATTAATATTTATTTTGGTTCCATTAGTGTGTGTGTGTGTGTGTGTGTATATATATATATAGTCATTTCTTAACTCTGTCATTTCATCCTTTACAAAGATGTAGTGACCTTTTTTGTCTCTTTTAATTAGTTTTGGTCTCTGTCTGCAAATAAGATAGCTACCCCTGCTTTTTTCCTGCTCCTGTCTCATGGAGAACTGTTTTCCATCCTTTTACTCTAAGTCTATGAAATTCTTTGTGGATTAAGTGGGATTCTTGTATACAGCATACTGCTGGATTTTGCTTCTTAATCCATTCTACCAGTCTATTTCTTTTGATTAGTGAATTAGACCATTATTTTGTTCTTCTGTTGGGTTTCTGGGATCTTGATTATCATATCTCTAGGTGTAGATTTTATTTAATCATGGGTAGTTGTAGTTCTACATGTCTCACTTATCTGTATGTCAA
This sequence comes from Fukomys damarensis, assembly GCF_012274545.1. Taxonomy (NCBI): domain Eukaryota; kingdom Metazoa; phylum Chordata; class Mammalia; order Rodentia; family Bathyergidae; genus Fukomys; species Fukomys damarensis. The sequence goes on along the minus strand of NW_022900936.1, from coordinate 46,515,970 downwards.
ATTGTTCCCCTCTGTTTGGGAAGTTTTCTGTCATTAATTCTGTGAACAATTTTTTAATGTCAATTATACTTTCTCCTGCTTTTTCATGGACTCTTATCAGTCTTATATTCTTCTTCTTTGCACCATCTAAGAGTTGTTGGACTGACTTCTCATGATCCCTTGCTGTTTTTAAGAGAACTCTCTTTTCATGGTCACTGACCTCAATCCTTTCTTCTATATTTGAGATTCTATCTTCACATTCATTCATTCTGCTATGAATGGTTTCTATGAGTTTTTAATCTCCTGGATATCTGTTTGAATCTGTTTCATGGATTCCATTTCTTTCCTATGTTGGGCATTCAGGGTTTCCATTTCTTTCCTATTCTGGGCATTCATGGTTTTCATCATGGTCCTGAGCTCATCTATTTTTTATGTGTTTCTGTTCTAGAGTCCCTAATCATGTCTTTCATTCTTCTCACCCTCTCTGTGGTTATCTGGGAAATTATTTTTGTTTTTTTCTAGAGTCTCATTTATCTGTTTTGTTACTTCCTTTGCTATCAGTTCAGGGTGTCCAGATAGTTGACTGTCAGAGTTTTCCACCTCATTTCCCCCAGAGTTTACTTTTGGTGAGGTGCAAGTCTGTGTCTGTGCCTTGTTTAAATGTCTTTGCATTTCTATTTTTATTGTAGATACTATCCTTGGTTTAATTCCTGGGTTAATACTTCAATCTTCCTGTTATAGCTTGTCTTTAGGTTTGAGTTTCTAATGACTCTGAGGCAATCTCATGTTCATTATACCAGGAAGGACAACTGATTAGAGCAATCATGACACCTTAGCCAAAGTGGTACAATCAGCATCAAGCACAGCTTAGAAAATGACAATTTGTGGCACTTATTAATCTATCACCTTTAATTATGTAAAGTCATCAAAATTGAGGACGAGCCCAAAATACGTTTATAGTGAATAAACTCTTCAATATAGCAACTTTACCCTTCAGGTTGGGGACTTAGAAGAAGTTGGGAGGTAGGGATAGATAGATAAGATAGAGAAAAGTTAGAAGTTAGGTCAGGAGACAGAGGAAGATCACACCAACTCTTGGAAGCTTCTAAAGAGAAGAGGAGAAGCCAAAATGAAATATACACAAGAACAAAACAAACTAACAGCAATAGGGAGGCTAGAGACTATAATCACTTTCTTTGAAAACTAATGGCAATTGAGAGAAGGAAAAAGAGAAGAAGAAAAAAAGAGAATATCAAATTATGATAGGAACAGACATGAAAAGATAGAGAAATGAAGATCAAGATGGAAGAGAGAGAGAAAGAAAAGATAAGAAAAAGAAGATTAAAAAGGAAAATAATTTTGAGAAGATAAAAATTTTTAAATGTTTAAAGATAAGAGAAAAGTATTACTTTGAAAATAAGAAATACAAACAGAAGTAGAAGGCCTCCTTCAGGGTGTGCCTCTGCTCAAACAATAGACAGCGTGGGCAGAAGTGTGAGGATCTAAGTTAATTAGTCTCAACAAGCCAGCAACTGGCCCCTGTGGTTCAGGCTGATTCCTGTCTGCAAGGCCCAAGTTGATATCTCTGACCACCTGCTGGGTTGAACTCTGCAAGCTTCTGCTGCAGGTTCCAGCTTTCTCTCCCCTGAAGTTAGACAAGGTTCTGATGTGAGGTGCTGGTCCCTCTGACTTACCAACGAGGTGGTGAGGTATGCCTTTATCACAGAGATTTTCTTTACTTTTCCATTGGGCTTCAATTTTCATTTAGGAGCCTCAGAGAGGCCCTTTTTCTCTTGTTCATGGGGGGGCACAGACACCACAGTGTTGGCACCTATGCAACACATTGGGCTCCTCTGCTGTGCTGGCCCAAAGTGGCAAGCCTACCAGAGGGTCTTGTGCTGCTTCTGTGCTCCTCTGTTGCTCCACACTGAAGCAGAATTCTTGAAATAGAAACAATTTGAAAATATCTAGTCCAGCTTATTTTTAGACACCAAGAAAAGAAATCATGAAGTTTTTTAAATGTTATCTTTTGAAGTCTATTATTATTGTATTATCACTGCAAATTAAACAAAAACAAATGATATATAGTACACAAAGTAAATGGTAAATAAAAGAAGAATCTCCTCTGTAGCATCCCTACTGCTAAGGTAGAAATTAAAAACGTTTTTTTCTACAGCCACACTGCAAAGTGCTGGTACAGCAGAAACTCATTATAAAAATGCCAGGCACATTATTTACAATAAAAGTTTAGCTGTTATGTGTTAGGACTACGTCATCTAATTAAATGAAATTATTAAATGAAATTTAATGTAAATAAATCTAATTAAATGAAATTCTAAGAAATTGAATTGCTTAGTTTAGAGCTCAAGTTCCATAAATTTAATCCTCAGATTGTTCAGAAACTTGAGCCTTGTTCTATAGCTAATGCCACCCCCTTACATTGACTGGATTTTTCAAGGATATGTATTAAAGTTACCAAAGTTACTAAGTAACAGAGTACAAATGATCCAAAAGAAATCATTCACCATGACTGGAAAGGCACCCTAAAACACAGATGCTGTTAATTAGTTATCTGAAGGATACAGAATCACAGAACAGTAGTGCTAGAAAAGACCTTTGAGACCATCTAATAGGAACCTTCAATTTACATGTAACAAAGTTTAAAATTAGAGAAGCTATATAATTTGCCCAAGGCAAACGGCAAAGTTGATCATTCTAATTGTCAAATTCCTTGACAAGGAAATGAATATATACTATTTCCTGTCCTACTCACCTCACAGGGTGGTAGTAAAGTTTAAAATAAAGGGAAAAAGATTAACGTACTAATCTAAAGCCATCTAAATAGTCCACTTAAATGTAAGGCAATATTATTTGAGAAGTAGCAAAGTATCATATAAAGAAAACCAGAACTAAAGTCCTAGCTCAACAGTTTTCATGTTATGGCCATGTCACTGAACACCTCTAAGCCTCAGCTCCTTTTTTATTAGTATTATATGTTTGTGATACATAATGAATATGTTCATCCTGGGGTATTAGTGCATATACTTATCGAATCATGGTCCTTTTTACTTCACCTCCCCCTCTCCTCCCTCCCATCTTCTCTACTTCCAGATCCTCTTCCTTATTTAAGTCAAAAAAGAAAAAATAATGAACCACTTTGCTAATGTCACATAGTTTCACAGAACCAGGTGGCAGACAATATGTGGTAAAGCCCATAGTACACTGCAGTATGCTATGGCAATGAAACCAAAATATAACTAATTCTCTATGAAGCTCAGTTTACACAGAGTGTTGAAAAAATACACAAATATGGAAGTACACAAGAATCTTGCTATTGACTGGTGATTTTTTTCTATTTAGCCATACTAGTGTATAAGAATATTATTTCCTTATGGTTTTGCTTTGTGTTTCCCTAATGATTAATAATGTTGAGCATCTTTTCATGTGCTGAGTGACTATTTGTGTGACTTCTTTGAAGAAATGACTGTTCAATTTCTTCCCTCCTTTCTAACTCTATTGTTTTTCTTTTTCTTTTGGGTCATAACAGTTTTTATATATTGTGAATATAAATTCATTATCAGAGAAATAATTTGCAAACATATTCTCCTATCCCATTGGTTTTGTTTTTACCTTCTTACTGGTATCACCTAAAGCACGTGATTTTTAATTTTGACGAACTCCCATTTTTCCCTTCTGTAATTTGGGCTTTTAGTGTCTTCGTTTTAAATTTTGCATTCATTCAAATACATATTTACAATGCAGAGAGGGTTAAAACTAATCCATGGACCGGGGGCACCTTGTCCTAAAGCTGTCCTTGACAAATTGGATCTTGATTGGACATATGAAACAGAGCAGAAACCTGCCCTATGTGAAAAAATTGAATTATCTGCCATGCCACCATTCCACCTTTTTGCTCTCATTCTCCATCCTTAGCTTCTATAACATTATTTTTTGAAGATTCCAATATTATCTTAGCTAAATTAAAATGCTACACTTCTACCAAGATGCACAAGGAAATCAGTATGTTCTCCGTGATCAAGTGTCTTTATGGTATACCTTTAATTTAAAAGTGCAGAAAAGCCAATATAGAAAATATGAACCCCGAAGGGACAGAACTGAGGAGTTTCATGACCACCATTTTTTCTTGGAAGAACAGAATGACAAGAAACAGCAATTAAAAGCTTAAGAGGAGAATCATAAAAGTGTAAAAAGTAACTACAAGGACTCAGAATAATTTTAATGATAATGATTTTTGCTTACTTTGCAAAGGAGCAGATTGTTTTCCATTCCTAAAAGAGGGTACAAATTGGTATTATGAGTCAGTGCTTTTCCAAAGTAACTGAAAGTTAGTATTACATCCAACTAAAAGGAGATCAGGGACATTTTAGAATTAAAACTACCACAAAATATAACTAGTATAAAAATATTTAGGTCCAGGCCAGAGATTTAATTCAGTGATGCCACTGCCTGCCTCACAAGCACAAAGTCTTGAGCTAGATACCCAGTACCAAAAAATAAAAATAAAAATTAAAAAATATATATATATATATTTTATGCCCAGTTTCCTGATTATAGAAAAGAATATTTGATTGGTCCAGGGAGATCAGATTATCAACTCTGCTCCAATCAAACTGTACACCACACAGCATAAACCTAACTCCTATAGTAAGAAAAGCTGGAAACATTTAAAATGAAAACAGCTTATGGAAATGTCACCAGCTAATAGGAATAGTGCTAGTCTATCAAGTCACTTGACCTTTGAGCAGGTTCTGAGTCTTCACAGCCAATCTTCACAGTTAATAAATCTGTCTCATTAAGAATCAATGCCCTCACAAAAGACTTGAGTTTGATCCCCGGTACCAAAAAAAAAAAAAAAAAAAAAAAAA
>NW_022900936.1:46478899-46511040 GCF_012274545.1 Fukomys damarensis | reverse complement strand
TTTTTTTAACACATACAAATCACATAGACCAGTTACCCCTGCAGCTTACAAAATCAAAAACTTTTTAACAAATTCATACATATCTTAGTTCACGATACAAATAACCTAAATTTTGAAGAAATCTTGTGTTGTAAAGTAATACTACATTTAACTTTTTCAAGTGAAACCGTTTCAAACTATATTTTCAACTAGGAACATGGATCCGTGGTTAAAAACAGGAAGTTTGACGAGTAAACTTGAAACCAGTGAAAATGCAGAAGATAATGAGGGAAATTCAGAAAAATATGAAACTGTCCACAGATGTGAGCTATGGAATGGTTCCTAAGTTTTCCCATAGAAACCTGATAGCAAAACACATGATTGCAATGTCCTGCCAAACAAGCAGCAAATCAACGGACGGCAATCACAGGCTCTTCTCACATGCTGATGGAAAGGGTTTTCCTCAGTATTTTAGAGATTTGATAAAGTTTTGCGACTTTTGTTTAAGAAATGCTATACTAATACCTATAAGACCATGATGCTAGCAGATTTTTGAAAAGCTAATCATGCAAAATTCAAATGCATCACAATTCAATGACAACCACAATCAAAAAAGCCAAATAAATTTTTCTTGATATTTTCCTCAAAGGCAGTTTTATAACACCCTTAGGAAGTGAACTTACATACTACTTCAAGCTAGAGGGAGACAGAAGAAAGAAAAACCTAAAAATCATTCTAAATAATTCATTTTCATACTTTAAAAAGCATGAACAACCAGGCATGGTGGTGCATGCCTGTAATGCCAGCACTCAGGAGGCTGAGGTAGGAGGATCACTAAGGAGTTCCGAGACCAGCATGGGCTACACAGTGAGTTCCAGAGCAGTCTCAATTGCATAGTGAGACCATATCTCAAAAAAAGCATGAACAACTATTTGGCTAAATGAAGTTTGGGTAAATGAATATTTTTTTACCTTGCATTTGAATTAGAATATCAATATTAATAATTTTGTCATTTCCTTGTTCTTTGCTTGCTATATTTTTATAATGGTACATTTGATGATAAAATGATAAAATGGTGAGTGAGCAGAATTTCCCTAAGCTGTTGGCATGTGTTCAAATCTAAGATACACAAGGCTGTAGGAGAGGTGACAATCGTGGTCGAAGCCATCACAAATTCTGAATGCCAAACAACTTATTCAGCATCTCAGAGAATGCATCTGATTTTCCAAATGTGTTCAGTGGAGCAGTCCATATTCTACATTATACTTTTAAATGTGTTATGAATACTATTCTTTTTAGAAACAGTCATGATGAAATCAAACCTTTCCAGCTACATGGATATATGCTGTATTAATTAGAAGAAAGGGCTGAAGAGGGTCAAACCTTAATTTTTAATCTTGAAGAATTTTTTAAAATCACGCTTAATTTGCCTGATCAAACCCCTTCTTGGATTTTTATCCAAGTACACACTTTTGATTTAAGGCTGTGAAATGAATGGCTTCTAGGAGCATAAAATATAACCATTATTAAATCCTAGTCCAGCCTAGCCGACTTGTCCCAGTGACACTAAGTAACCTGGCAAACCCAGGCAATCTCTGAGGTGCTTATCCTACTCTGGGATCCCACACTGGAAGAATCTGACTTTAAGAAGTTTTGTCACAACCTGTGGTCCATCTACTACAAGCCCTTTATTTAACAACATTGTGTATTCAGCATATAAAGTGCCAAACATTTAACCTTCTCCCTGCACTTAGGTTGTCTTAGAGATGCTTCTGTCAGTGTGACTACCATTGCACAAGAGCAAGAAATATTTGCGGGTCCTATCAGCCTGTCTGACACAGGCTGTGATTTGGGGTGCTCCTATAATGACTTACAGCCACTCTTTCCAGTACATTGTCATTTCCTCTCCCCACCCATTCTTTCCAGGGTATTTGCTCTCTGTTCAAAACACAATGCAAGTTGCCAACATATCTCCTATCATGGATACTTATCATCATACTACACCAAGAATTATAATGGAATTAGAATAGAGTCTGTTTTCGAAACTCCTCACTCTGTCATCATAATCTTGTTATTGCTGCTTTTCATAGGACATACACTTTGTATTTCCTACTTTTCTAATCCAATCCAAATAATGACCTCATGCTTCAAGTAAGCTGCCTTCTGTCTTCATCTTTTGCACATATTGTTATTCCCTTTCTTCTCTCCTTCTTCCTCTCATAAACAGTTATCTGAGTCTATGAGAATTCCACTTTCAAGAATGGTGTGCATAGCAGTTTTATCATTTTAATTGAGCCAAAGGGTATCGAGGGCCTAATAGATTAGATACCTCAAAACACAAGCACAGTTATTAGATATTATCTTTAAAAGCTTATGGTCTCATGGAGAGAGGAGTAAGTGAATGTGAACATGTTAATGACTAACCACTAAAATGCAGGATAACGTGAAGGTGAGAAGCAAAAATTATCTGTGGACTCAAAGGAGAGAGAAGTTCCAAGCATTTGGATGATCACGGAAAGCATCACAGTACAAATGAATTTCAAAGAGCCTATTTAGCATCATTTCAAACCCAAAAGAAGGGTAATAAAATAGAAAAGTAAGGAAGTTTTGAAGAACTAGGGAGTGGTACCACTTGGTCAAAATTCAGGCCATGTGTAGGAAAATCATGACACAACATCTTTAAAGATAACTTAGACCATATGTTTTCCTATCTCATTTTCTTGGAGATGATGAAACACTGAAGATTTCTGAGCAGTCAGCAAGCCAGAGGAAGATGAACCAGCCAACAGTGACCAAGTTAAACCCAAACGTCAGGACAGGAGCCAGACAGTGGTCCAGACAAGAAGCAATGCAGACCTATACTAAGGAATAAATAATATAAAGAAGGACAGAGAAAAAATATATGCCATGGGTACCTACCTACATGTCAGGAGCTACATAAGTCCCTTTGTACATAAATTCCATTTAATATAAAATAGAGGTAGAGGCATAAATACAAAAAAATGAAATTTTAAAAAAGAAAATAGAGGTGGATATAAGAGACATAACCAGGGTTAGGGTAGAGAATGAGATCATTACTTATTGAGAATAACAGGTAAAATGTGTAGCTCTCATCCAATCCTCTCAACTGGCCATACAGGGAATGTTATTTTATATATAAAAATACTAGAACTCTTTGAGCTTAAGTAACTTTCTCAAGGTAAAAAAGGTAGTAAGTAGCAAAACCATTATCTGAACTCAGACTTATCAGACCCCAAAATAAGTTCTCTCCCTACACTGTGTGTCATAAAACCTATAGAATCTTTCTTATTCAACAGTTTACTAAGTATGGCGCATGAAAAGTGAGGAAGAATAGAAAATTACAACTTTTGAAATGTGACTCATCTACAGTAGTGTCTAATAAAAATAAAATAGAGACAGTATCAGATGGAATTTGGAGTTTGGTGAATATAAGTTAATTAACTTCTTTCAGATATGCTAAATTACTTAAGTAGGAAAGCCTTAACAACATTTGGAAATTGTCAGGCTTAACAAATCATAAAAAGAGACAATTTTAGGTGAGAGAAAAATAGATCAAAGGAATTTAAGTGTAATGAAAAGATGTCAATTTCTCTGAGAAAAGAAGGTGGAGAAAATATTTTCATGATGAAGCAGTTAGTGAAGAAAATGAAAGAGAAGTCTTAAGAAAGACAAAGGAATCAGCGACTATATGGTATCACAGAGGCCATAGGAAGAGAAAGCTCAAAAAATTAAATTTCTTCAGAGAGAACAAGAAGAATGAGGAAAATTCACTAAACTCGTTGACGTAGAATTCTTGGTGACTTTACAGAGCACTTCATAGAAGACTAACAGTAGAAGTAGTATTACAAGGAGTTGAGAAGTGAGTGCATGAACAGGAAGTGAAAGCAGAGTTTACACTCTTTTAGAAGTGTAGTGGTGAAAGGAAGAGTGATAAGGCTGCCTTCTGCTGTAGTAGCAGGGTCAGAGGAGGGTTATTTTAGGATGAAGAAGGTTCTGACCATATTTGTCAGTGTAGGAGGAAAGATAGGGCTAAAAGATGGAGGAGCAAAACTGAGAAGGAGGTGATCAATAATAGAGTCAAGAGGAGTGTTCTTGGCAAGAAAGAGACCAGATTATGTTTTTCTGGGGTAGCAAAAGGGAAAAATGAGCAATCCATCAGAAGACTTTGAGAAAGTTCACATGGACTGGCTCATTCACAAAAAAAAAAAAAAAAAAAAAAAATGAGGCTAGGTAATACAAGACAGAGAAAGGAAGATTTACCCCAAATAATCAGAGCTCATGTTTTTAAAGGGCAAAAGGAAAAATGCTTATATAAATCAGAATATGAAATTCAATTTTTAACAATTTCCAAATGTTAATGATTTCTTTAGCTACCCCCTATAGCATTTATTCCATTTTTTTCAAGAATCTCTTAAACTTCAGGTTTTAATTTGGATGAGGAAGATAGCTTTTTGATCAGAAATAAAGAGAGTCTCTCGATTCTCATCTTTGTTCTTTTGAGGAGAATCTTCAGAATATTTACTTCAGTAAAATTTGCTGATCGCAATGTTTATTACCAAAGTGTCTAAATTATGTGGTGATTTCAATTGGTCCACAAGCTTAAAACACTATATTTTATCAAAGTATTACACTGCACAATGATTAACAGAACTTTTAAAATAAACTTAGTTTCTGGAGCTGTATTCCTCATCCTGTCTAGTCTCATTTTTAATCACTAAGAACTCAAATTCATTAATGTGGTATCCATATTAAATCTATCATATACATGAATGACTTTATGTAATACTCATTTAAGAACTATTACCATTGTCATTTTCCAAATAAGTAAGGATTAGGACAAGTGACTTCTCCAGGATATCATAACTAGTAATGGTAGAACCAATACCTGTCCTTGTCTGTTTTAAAAGCTTGTGCATCTAAAGAGCAAACTGTATTACATCGAAATTTAGTTGAATATTTTGTTATATATAATGTTTGTTTATCTTCTAATTTCTTTGGTTATATGAGAACTCTCATTTCTCCTTGGTTCTTTGCTGTATGTGTATAAATACTGAGCTACAGATATAGTTCAGTGGTAGAAACCTGGGTTTGATTGAAGGCACCTAAAGAAAGAAAGAAGAAAGAAGGAACATATTCCTTGAGATCAGATATAAAATCCAATATTCTTGGAACAGTCTGGAACATTGTTCATACTGAGAAGTAAATGAAAGCAAATTGAAATAATAAAATAAATTTTAAGAGATTAATCTTGGGACATGAGGGTAACTCAGTGGATTAATCTTATTCTGTTTTTTGTCACATTGGGTTTATTTTTACTACTATTTCTGTACTCAGAGCCCTTGGTCTGAAGAGAATATCCAAGATTGAGTGTGGCTGTTATTATGAATATATCACTGGAAAAACAGCTTCTATAAACAAAACTGTTTGTCAGGTATGTGACTACAGTGAAGATGAAGAGATTCTTATCATCAACAATTACCCAGGAAGATTTGAGCTGAGAATTTAATTCCTTTAGAGCCAATGTTCACCAGCTAATTCAGTGGCCATTTATTGAGTACGTTCTTTGCTTAATCCAATTTCTGTCATAGATAGCTTCTCAAGCAAGTGTGACAGGCAGGTATTACTCAGTTAAAGAACAGCCTGGTAGAAAGGATGGCTAAGCAGCAGCTTGACACTTTTTCATCATTAGTATGTATTTATTTCAACCTAACTTCCCAAGATGGGCTCATTTCCTTTTTGCATCAACATGAAGCCTCCAATGAAACCACACAGTGTATTTCATTTCAAAACGAAACTCATCACACAGCTAAGTAATGAGTCATCTTCAGAGACCATGAAATTTCAATCCCAGTGGTTTTAAAACTCATTGGGTCTTTTCCATCATTAAGCTACATTGTGTATCTTGGGCTGAACTTTTGATCATTAACTTTAGTTTAGATGATAGTTGTCAGAATGGCTAATCTTTGTATTATAATGATAAAACTTGGCACTTTCCAATCCCTAAAAACTGAGTTTGGGTCTAAGAGGAAAGTAAGGATAGTGGAGGAAATTAGAAATTTGATCACAATATTTCCATGGTGACTAGCCTCACAGCCTAACCTATATTACCATTTTACTGTATTATATGCTCTATAAAAACTTTTTAGTTTTTATTTTATTGTTTGTTCTTATTTTTGTTTTTGTTTTCATTATGTGGTGTTGGAGATTGAACCTGGGGCTTTGCACTCCCTAAGCAAAGGCTCTGCCACTGAGCCACACAAACAGCCCCAAATTTTTATAAACAAATAAAAAGCTATGTTCTTTTATTTTAGAATGCTAAGTAAATAAGCAATCCAGGAAATATTAAAGAGTAAAAACTCAGGTCGATAACATTTCATAATTTTTGAAAATGTCACAAATGTTGCTTCCTAGGCAGTATGGGTGATATTATAATTGTTCATCTGTTTTTCATTCTTCTTTTGGGGAAAAAAGCCTCCATGATTTCTCAGGGTCAAAACATATGTCATTGTGAACCAACACTAGCAAAGATCATTAGATTTTATTGACCTCGAGCTGACACACTAAAACAAATCTACATATTACAAAAGGGGAGAGAGACTAAAAGTATACTTCTATAATGCAAAAATTAATTTATCTTTACATCAACTTCTAGCTCATGTTTCAAAAGGTTGTTTTGTTTTGTTTTTTTTGCTTAGACTTTTTTTCAGCTTTAATTGAGTTTATTGGTACATTTTAGGTATACAGTACTGTTACATTCATTGTTGGGATCTTGTACCTCTACATGACAAGTCTTGGTTCTCATTTTTTTCCCCTTGTCCCTGCCCTCCCTTCACCCCCTCCTCCCTTCCCCATCTACAACTGCTTTATTTCCATCTTTTCATTATCTCACAATTTTTTCTTTTCCCTTTTTACCCTTCCCCTACTCGTCCCACCTTCCCTACACCTTTAGCTCCTTTCTTCCCATTTCTCAATGTCAGTAATCTTATTAGGATCTTATGCATTATTGCAGATTATTCACACCTGAAAAACTATTCAGTATTTACACGTGTGCCTTATTTATTTCACTTAGTAGTATATCTTCAATATGTATCCATTTTCCTATGAATGAATCTATTTCTATAAAATGGAATATTACTCAGTCATAAAGAATGAGAAAATAGATTCAAAAATATTTTTGTGTGTATTTGAGCACACCAAATTTTCTATGTGGTAGAGGTTGCAGGACTAATTCAATCTCACCAGTCTTCACTTCAGCATTTTCACCTCAGAACTCCTTCCCTTCATTATCACTGTCTCCTTGACAGTTGTGAACATATGTCCCAAGCTAAGGTTATGAAAAGACTCCACAGATGAGCCAGAAATTTTAAAATCTCCATAGAGGCCAGGTCCAAGGCAAATCAGGTCACAAGTAAGCCACATAACTTCTAATGGCACTGATATACAGAAAGACAAAGGTAGTTAAGGCAATATTCACTGGAAAATCCTAACAAATCACCAACTATATAACAAACAAGGAAACAGATGGCACATACTCAACCTCCTTATCCTCTGTAAAACAGAGGTGATAATAAATCAGATAGAGATTCTTAGACTTCACAACTTACAATAGTTTGGTTTTGATCAAAATCAAGATCTTTCCTAAATACTTACCAGCTAGAAAGATGGATAAGATACAAAACCACTTCACTGTGAAATCCTTTATTGGCCCTGTCAATTTTAATGCACACCTAGATCAAATCTTAGCTTCTCTTTCTTTCTTTATAATGTAATCACATCTTACTTCAGGAGGAGGTGAACAAGCTCACAGAGTAAAAACTGATGTAATTCAAAATGCCCTTGAAAACCATTTAAGTCTCCCATAGAGTTAAATGCCTTCTATAGTTGACTTTATAAGTTCCTCTAATATTTCTCTAGGACTTTAGATCAATTTTTCAATTCCTATATTGAGTGTGTCAACAAATCTTTCACCATTCACTTATCAAATCCCTTTAAAATCTGTTTCATGTCTTTATTGATGGTCAGGAAACCCTTAAAATCATTCGTACAATCTTTCTTTGGATTTTTTTCCAAAAACATTGACTATTTTAGGCTTGACTGAATCTTTTCACTTGCAGTACAAATAACTGCACTAGTTGTCCTAACCCTGACGCCCATCTTTCTGTCTTCCCACCTCCATCACTGTCTCTCTGTCCCCGCCATGTTCAATTCAGATTAATTAAAATAAAAATCTCTTATATTGAGGGAATATGCTCAAGAAGCATTCATAAACCTATTTGCCTTTCTTTCATAACTTTTTTATTGTTCTCGCTTATCCATTCCTTTATGTACTTATGCATTCCACACATATTCAGCTTGCAAAACTACATACCAGTCTCCATTCCAGGTATGGGGGATCCATCAGTGTTTACATTAGGGCAAGTTCCTACTCTTGAGGAACTTCCTTTCCAGTGGAGTAGACAGTAGAAGGATGTATTCCTAGTAGACTTTAAGACAGATTTGAGTGTTGAAAGGGCCGAATGGTCAGACAAGGGCACTGAAAAGTGATATTGAGCAAAGATCAAAGAAAGCACTGAAATGAGTCATGTGAGTATCTATTGAAATAGTGTTCAAGACAGAAGCAGCACCAAGGTAAAGGCTGTAACAAGAGTGTAGGATTAGAGAGTTGCAAAAGCAGCAAGTAAACTTCCTATATGGATGAAGTTAAGCTTAAAGGATAAAATGGTATGCATTTGAAAGTTGGCCAGAATCAAGAACTATGGGATCCTATCTATGAATACAAAGCCCTGAGTATGTATGACTCTTGACCAGGGAAGTGGCATGATCTGACTGAGGCACTTTAGAATGATGTTCTCCAGTTGTCATGTGGAAATAGTGGGAGTGAGTGGTGTAGAGTGGAAGACAATAGACAGAGAAGGACCCTGCCCGCCATACCCTAGCGCCTCCTAATATCACAAATTTGTGTTTTCCAGGATTTAACTTATCTGTTAGGGAAAAGTGAAGAAGTCTGTTTACGTGGTTTTTGTTAATAAACTATACAACTTTCACACTCCCTCTTTCCCACTGTCAGGTCCAACTCCTACAATGAAACCAGCTGGAAGACTCGCCCTGAAACCATTGCTCCCTGACACATGGGATCCTTCAGCACCTAGAAGTCACCTAGATTCAGGTGACTTAACTGGATCTTATACCATTTCAAATATAGGATTTCACCTTTTGACCTTCTTTTACACCAAAGAACTTCTAAAAGCTTTATCAAAAAATATAATTCAGGGGCCAGGGATTTGGCTCAATGGTTCCACAGCCTGCCTCTCAAAAGGGCCCAAGTCTGATTCCCAGTACCACACACATACATACACATGCACACAGGACCAGGGATTTAACTTAGTGTTTCACTGCCTGCTTCGCAATTGCAAGGTCCTGAGTTCGATCTCCTGGTACCACACACACACACACACACACACACACACAAACATAATTCAGTAGTCCTCTCCCTATCCATGAGGAATACATTCCAAAATCTCCAGATGTATGCCTGAAACCTTGGCTAGTACTAAAGCCTACATATACTCTGCTGTTTACTATATATACAGATCTATGATAAAGTTTCATTTATGTGTGCTTTGACAGAACAGTAAAGGGCATAACTAATAAAAGAATAGAACAATTATAATAATATACTGTAATAATTATTTATTCAAAATTTTCAACTTAGTATCTTAAGACAAGATTTAATTATGATTAGCTAAAAAGGTAGAGAGCAAGACCATATATAAGGGGAATTACCATAGATTGTAATCTGAAACTCAATGTCAGTTTCTTCAGAAAAAAGATAAATATTTGTACTAATAAAGTAACATGTATTTAATATGGACAGAAATATATCTCAGAAGCACAGAGTATGCATATAATAGTCAAGACCCTGTGGAAGGCCCAATGGACTTCAGGGCATTGCTATTCATTCTTTGGCAGGCTCCCTTTGACCTATTTGAGAACAAGAAGAAGAACATCAAACGCTATGTCCATCTCGTGTTTATCATAAACAGCTGTGATGAGTTGACCCCTGAGTACCCAAACTTTATCTATGGTATGGTCAACTCAGAGGACCTGCCCCTAAACATCTCCCAAGAAATGCTTCAGCAGAGCAAGATCTTGAAAATCATCTGCAAGAACATTGTTTTAAAAATGCCTTGAGCTCTTCTCTGAGTTGGTAGAATACAAGGAGAACTACAAGAAATTCTACAAGCCATTCTCAAAAAAATCTAAAGTTTGGAATCTATAACAGCTCCACTAACAAGTGATACCTTTCCAAGCTACTGCACTATCATACCTCTAAGTCTGGAGATGAGATGATGTCCCTGTCTAATATGTATCTCACATGAAGGAGACACAAAAGTCCATCTACTACAACACTGGTAAGAGCAAGGAGCGGGTGGCCCATTCTTCCTTGGTAGAGTGCATGCAGAAACAGCTTCAAGGTGGTGTGCATAACTGAGCCCATGGATAAATATTACATGCAGCAGCTTATGGAATTTGATAGGAAAATCCTTGTCTCCATGACCCAGAAGGCCTAGAGCTGCTTGAGGATGAGGAGGAAAGAAAAAAATGGAGAAGAGCAAGGCCAAATTTGAGAACCTGCGCAAACTCATGAAGGAAATCTTGGATAAGAAGGCTGAGAAAGTGACAATCTTCAATAGGCTTGTGCCTTCACTCTGCTGCATCCTACTAGCACCTACAGCTAGACAGCCAATATAGAGCAGGTCATGAAGGCCTGGGCCCTCCATGACAATTCTACCACAGGTTATGCAATGGCCAAGAAACACCTAGAGATCAAACCTGACCATCATGGAGGGTCCATGGCAGAAGGCTGAAGCTGACAAGAATGACAAGGCCATCAATGATGTGGTGGTGCTGCTGTTTCAGACAATTCTGCTGTCTTCCTGGAGGACCCCCACTATAGGGAACAGGAAAAGGGGATGTTACCAGAGCTGCTGCAGTGGTTCCTGGTCTCCAGTGAGCCACATCAGCATAAGATGAATTAAAGAATCAAGATGGAAAATAAGACTTAGAGAAGAAGCTAGGTTCTGTTCCTGATCAATGCTCCTCTAGGCAGCAAAGACAAAGGCACCCCGAGCTTGCCACTATTTATTAGGCTCATGGAGAGTAATAGATGACCCAGAGGGCAGCAATAATCCTAAATTGACAAGGACCTTACAACCCGAGGAAGTACCATATGTCTCAGAGGATGGTGGTAATCCTATGACCATGAGGATATTATGCTGATGAAGATCTTAGGTTGATGAGAAGCTTATGTTGATTAGGATGGTAAGATAACAAAGACTTTCTTACAACAGTAGATGAGATGAGTTTAGCTAATAAGGAATTTGTCCCTCCTAGGTAGTTCTCAGGAAGCCAGGATATCTTCAGATGATCTAATCTTGCCCTTGAGTATTATGAGACTATTGAGGTCTCAGCTGTGACCAGAGGGAAAAACAGAATTATGGTTCAGCATGTCATATCCAGCTGTAGGCAAGAAGATCAGGCCTAATCATAATTTAATTGTGAAATGATTTTTCCCAAAAATTATGTAGAATAGCTCCTGACACCCCATACCCACTCCTGCATGATCCATCTACTGCTCCATCTACTGCATGTTCAAACTGGGCCAGGGCATCGATGAAGCTGAGGTGATCACAGAGGAGTCCAATGCTGCTGTTCCTGATGAGATCCCTCCACTCACAGAGAATGAGGATGCAAATTGGATAGAAGTCAGTTAAGACTTCCACTGTGCCCTCTGTATAGTGTCTTCATGCTGCCCCCAGCAGCCCGAGAGGTGCTATCCCTTCTTGCTCCCTCTGCTGAGGTCTAGTGGTTTCTCCTGCCCTGTGTTGAAAGCAGGAAGCAAAGGCCACAAGTCCCTATTGACTCCATAATTTGACAGCAGGGTTGGATGTTGTGTGCTGTTATCTATTTTTTGTTTCTTTTGTTCTAATATTAAAGTACGTGAAGCAAAGAAGATATAGTTTTACACAAAAAAAAATAAAATCTAGTTGTTTTGATCATGGCACACACACACACATAGATAGATAGATAGATAGATAGATAGATAGATAGATAGATAGATAGATTTATATAGATAGATATATAAATATCTAGAGAGAGAGAGAGTTACTTTTTCATCAAATTCGGATCATGAGGAAGATGAGCAAGCAGGCCTCCTCCTGAGAAATAATGATTCTTCATATGTGGATATGTTTTTACAACATATTGTTTAAGATTTGTAAAAAGAAATTCAATATGTTTTAAATTTCTTTGTTAAACACCACTTTAGATAAAACTTTTAGTTCTAGGAGAAGTCTTAAGAATGTAACAGATTGAGTTTTAAATCTGTAAGAAGTAACTTTTACTTTACCTTTTTCATATTTAGACACAAAAATGAGTTTTCAAATTAAAAAATTAAAAATGTACCTAATGCAAAATATAAAACATAGCATAAACTATCATTAAAATATATATATATATAATGAAATACAACTATAGAAATTGTTATCAAGTATGTCTGGGGTATTTTTCTTTAAACCTTCCAGCAACCCTATTACCTACCTCACCTAATCCTTTCTAATCACTGAGTGCTGATCAACTACTTGAGTATATCTATTGCCTACTAGGGTCATTCCAAACAAAGTAGAATTAATTATTTAAGCAATGTGGTTCCATTGAAGATTTAAGAGAAGAATGATGTCATTTTTTAACATTCGCTCATTCACATGTTTGTTGTCAGCACTATACTAAACAATGGAACTACAACAACAAATAAGACATATCCTGTGCCCTTATAGACCAATGTGACTGTTATATGGAAAATAGCTGGTAGGGAGCCAAGGCCAGGGGTGAAAGGCAGTAGCCACATTTTCTCATGATCTGGAAAAAAGATAGTGAAGATAAAGAAACCCAAAGGACATGTCAGAAATATAATTAACAAGACTCTGTCACTCACTTTACTGACAACTTTCCTTACTTATCAGTCTCACTTATTTCCTCTGGGATTTTCTTTATAAAAGTTTATAGCATTTTAGAACCCTGCAAATGATCCAAGTTCAGAGAAAGCTTTCCTCAGTAACCTGCTTAATTTGCCTAGAAATAAATAGAATATATATTGCCCATGAGTTTATTCAAGGTACCTAGATATGGTACCAAAGAAGAAGAAATACTTTCAGGAAAGCTTTGAAAAACAAAGCTCTGTTTTATAATGGCCATGGAAACAAAATAAAGGTACTCAAGTGTTCATTAAATAGACAGTCTTCATTACTTTTAATAAAGTATTTCCTGTGCAGCACTCTCTAGTACTTCATGGAAAAACTCAGGGCTAAATTTTGGCACAATCTCAATCTGGCAGGCATGATGTTTGGCTGACCTATAAAGCTGCCTTTCTCCTGTGACCTCCTCAAAAAAAATGCAGACTACTTCAGAACACATCCTAAAATGAATAGTCCTTGTCAAGGGGAAGTTCTCTCTCTTTTTTTTTTTAGTTTTTCTCTGTCTATGATTTATTTAATAATAAAAAGTTTTATTGATAATACTCAATAAAAATTTCAATATAGTTTTATGTAGAACTTTTTAAGCTAAAGAAGAAAAATAGTAACAAGAACAAGAACAAGATGGGATATCTTCCCTAGATATTATCAAAATTCATCACCCTTAAAAACAATATAGTGTTTTTTTAAATTACTGTATATTAGAAATACTCAATAGTTACATTCATTCGAGAGGATGGGTACATATATACATCATAGCTTCATCGTTTTCATTCCCTTTACACTAATTTCCCATCCTCTCCCTTCACCACCTTCCTCTGATTCCTCCCCCCACCATTTCCAAAAAGTCTGTTTCCTATCATCTCTCCTTTATTTCACTCTTTATATTTCAGGTTTCTCATGTAAGAAAAACCATGCAACATTTAACTTTCTGTGTCTGACTTATTTCACTTAACATTAGGTCTCAAGATTCATTCATTTCCTGTAAATAACATAATTTCATTCTTCTCTGTGGCCAAATAGTATTCCATTCAATATTATATTTCCTTTATCCACTTATCTATTCATGGGCATGTAGGCAGTTTCCAGATCTTAGCTACTATGAATTGACCTGCTGTAAATACAAGTATGCATATATAACTAAAGTCTTGAAGTATAAACTGCCTGTTTGTCCTTATTTTTTTCATTATCTATCTACCTAACAAACCTCCTGGAAACACAATGGCATAAAATAACATTGCTATTGTATTCCTGAAAATTCTACCACAGAGGGTGACTTACCTTATCTAAGTGACAACTGGGCCCCAGCTATGATGATTCCAAAGGCTGTCAAGTGACCCAATGGATACATCTGGGGAAGCAAGGATAGAAAAATCCACTTTCAATCTTCTTTCCTTTTCTTTTTTTCCCTTGGGGAGGGAGGGTTGTTCTGGGGATTGAACTCAGGTGCAGGCATGGTGCCACTGAGCTAAGTCCCCAGCCCTCAATTTTTTCTTTGATCACACAGCTGACACTTGTTCCGGGGTGAATAAGAGCAAGTTCAGCTGAGGCTGACAACCAGCGTCCCTACAAGGCTTGTCCAGCACTCCTTTCACGCTGGTTCAGAGCTCCAAGAGCAAGTTCTCCTATGAACAAAGGAAAAGCTGCATCACCTTTTGTGACCCAATCCCACAAATCAAGATTGAAGTGTGAGGGACTTAGAGCCCACTTCCTGATAAGATGAATGTCAAAGAATAACAAATACACCTTGAGGCCACACTCTTAAGTGAAATAAATAGGACACACATGTGTAAATACCAAATAGTTTTTCTGGTGTGAAAAACTAAAAGTGTAAATAAGGTTCAAATTGTATAATTGACAATTTCAAATAGGAAGAAAAGGTCTAAAGGAGTAGGGGAAGTGGGAAGGGTAAGGGAAAGAAAGAAGGGAAAAAGAAAAAATACAAGAGGAAAAAGTGGAAACAAAGTATTTGCAAATAGGGAAGGGTGGAGGAGGTGAAGGGAGGGCAGGGCAATGGGGAAAAAATAAAAACTAAGATACATCATGTAAAGGTACAAGATCCCAATGATTAATGTAACTGTATTATATACCTAAAATGTACCGATAAACTTAATAGAGACGTGCCTGTGGAGAGTTGGTGCGAAGTCCGTTTTGGCAAGCGTGGTTGAGCTGCGATGGATTCTTCTTCAGCGTCTTCCACAATGGGGTGGGGCACAGTGGACCCGCAGCTGCAGCATTTCAACGAGGTGGGGGCTCAGAAGCAGCGCCTCCAGCAGCTGGTGCACCAGATGACTGAACGTTGTTGGGAAAGTACGAACAAGTCTGGGCCAAAGTTGGACAGTCGGGCTGAGGTCTGCTTTGTGAACTGCACTGAGCGCTTCATGGATACAAGCCGGTTCATCTCGAATCGACTGGAGCAGACCCAGAATCCAAGACAGTCTTCTCAGAAAGCCTTTCTGACTGATTTCAGCATTACCTCTTTGGAAAAGGAAGGTAGTTCAAGAAATGAAGAGCTATTGATGGGATGGTTGAAGAAATGGCTATGGATGTACTGACACCCACTTTTTGTCATTTAAGGGACACCTTATCATCAAATTTTCATGTGGCGTTTTAGGTTGCATGTGTATTTGGTTGCATTTTTAATGCCAACCTTGTGATTGAGGATGAATGTGAAATTATTAGATGTATATTACTGTACATGGGACTATGCTTTTCTCAGCCAGTCTAAAGTTTTTGCCTATGAATCCAAATTTCTATAGACAGTTCAAATTCTAAAATGTAAGGTCAGTAAACTATATGTAGAAATAGCCTTTACATGGAACAGAGGAAAGCAACTGATGGTCCTTTGAAAGAATTTTTCCCCACATTAATACTGTAGTTAAAAATTTTTTATCCTAGGGTGATTTGATTCCAAAGACTATGTAACAGCATGGCGCTTCTTGTACTTCAGAGCCCCTCCCACATCAGTGGTGTTAAGGATTGAACCCAGGGCCTCATACATGCTAGGCAAGTACTCTGCCACTGAGGTACCTACATCCCCAGCTCAACCTTATTTTTGTGAGCACCTTCTAGACTCAAGATTGATAGGGAAAGTTCTAGTGTCTTCATCTTCATTTTATGTAAGATTATTTAGATTCACTGATGTCAAGGATTACATTTTGATATGGTTTGAGTGTGTCTCCCAAGGGTTCATTTAAAATAGATATATTAGAACTCATGGCATTTGAGAAATCAGAATTTATTAAATTTTACATTCATGACTAGTGGAAGCAAACTTATCAAAAATATTTTCATTAAAATTAGAAGCTTAAGTCTAAATTGCCTGGATGAAAAAGCTCAGCTGGCGGAAGAGGACGTAGAACTTGAGGGAAATTCTAGTTATCTGGTGCAATTTAAAAGCAAGTAAACATTGAAGAATCTCTGGAGGTGAGAATCACTAGGTAGACATGGGCTATGTAGTCATTTCATGCTAAGGAGTGTGCATGTGTGTGTGTGTGTGTGTGTGTGTGTGTGTGTGTGTGTGTGTTTTGCTGGCGATGTAATGCAAAGCCTGACACGTGCTAAGTGAACCCTCTCAATGAGTTACATCCCCAGCCTTGGATTTTATTTTGAATGTTATGTGAAACCTCTAACATTTTAAGCATGTGTTTTAGGAAGATTATAATCACATGAGTACTGAACACGAAAAGAGGATAAGACTGGAATTAGAAACCTGGTAGATTTAAAGTAGAAAGATAATTCCAAGCCAGTTATGGTGGCACAGCCTTGTGATCCCAGGACTCAGGAGACTGAGGCAGGAGGATAGCTGTGAGTTTGTGGCCAGCCTGGGCTACAGAGTGAGTTCAAGCCCAGCCTGAGATACACAGTGAAACCCTATCTTTAAAAAAAAAGAGAGAGAGAGATGTGATTCCAAGATGGATAGGCTACGTTTTGATGATTAAATATGAAAAGTAAGAGGAAACCAATTAGGTAGATGAATCACTCAAGTTTCACCATAAGCAACCTGTTCTTTATCTATATCATATGTTTATTCTTAAAATATGTGAAAAGAAATAAATTTCACCCACTCTTGGTATCCATTATCAATATAAGACATTATCAAATTATTGAAAAATAATTTCAGGAAGAAATAACTAAAAGGAATGAAGAGGGATATTTAATATTAATTGTCGTATTTCTTTAAAAATATAACATAATTTTTATGTTAGATACCATCAAAATATGCCATGCCAAATATAATAAACAGTCATCCCTTGGTAACTGTGGGGGATTGGTTCCAGGACCTTTGCAGATACCAAAATCTGAGGATGATCAAGTCCATTAAATGCCATTCCTCTAAATTATCTCTAAATTACCTATAATATTTAATGCAATGTAAACATTACATAAATAATTGTATTATATAGGAGATAATAAAGAAAAGGTCAATATGGGTTTAGTACAAAAAATAAACTCGATGGAATAAAAGAATAACAAATAAATAGACAAAATAATAATATATAATAGATATAAAAGACAAAGCCAAAATTTTATAATTAAAAAACTAGGGCCGGGGATTTAGCTCACCGGTTCCGGGGCCTGCCTCAGGAAGAGATTGCCGTGCAGTGCATTTCTATCATAGAACTACACTATGTCACCAGTGTTTACACTCAAAACAGAAACAGAAATTTCAATATATTTAATTCGTATTTGAAATAAATTTTGCATGCTTTCCAAAGAAATATATAAAAAAAAAACTAATATAACTGACAGACCTCTGATAAGATGGATTATGAAAATAAAAGCACAAATAATGGCTAGGGCATATAGCTCAGTGGTACAGTACTTTACTAGCACACAGAAAGCTAGCACCAAAAAGCACAAATAATATCAAGAATTTAAGAAGGTTTTAAAAATCTGAAAACTTACATGACTTCTAAATTTTTTTAGAAAACTATCACCTAAAACCAGTTCAAAAAAGAAGTTTTGTAACCATTAAAAATATTGGATCAGCAACTTAGCCACTTTTGTAGGCTTCTATGATATTTGTTCCTCTTTGTTTTGTGTGTGTGTGTGTGTGTGTGTGTGTTTGTGTGTTGCTGAGGATTGAACCCAAGCCCTCATTCATGTTAAACATGCACTCTACCCCAAGCTATCCCCTCAGCCCCAGGCAATTGATTCCCTTATAGTGCAAGAATATTTGTTTATTGAAGGTGTATAAATTGGTTTTTATATGATTTAAGTATATTTTAACATGAGACACATAATTTAACATTAGAGAAAATATATTCCTCATTTCTTTTTCTAAGCCTTATATACTGCTTATTTCAAAAATTGCCAAAGGCAATACAAAGAAGGAAAGTTGTAGGCCAGTTTCAATCATCCACACAGATATTAAAAAAACAACCAAATATAAGTTAATCAAGTCATCCCTAAAAGGTTCTCTACTCTACTGAAATAACTAATTTCTTGACCTGATTCATAGGTATGTTGGGTTTTTTAAACCACTATTCTTTAAACTGAACAAACACCTGACATACTTTCCCATTAAACTCATGTGCTATTCATCTAAACCTCTCAAAATTCTGTAGTTGGTGCTGCATAAAGTGTGGTCTAACATTTTTTGCAAAAGTAATATTACATGGAAACTTGCTAAAAAATAAAGATTCTGGGCCCCAAAGCAGACCTACTGAATCAGGTTTGTGGACATATGACTCAAGGATGCACATTTTCACCTCTCTCTCTCTCTCTCTCTCTCTCTCTCTCTCTCTCTCTCTCTCTCCCTCCCTCTCTCCCTCCCTCTCTCCCTCTGTGCTATTTACACACAATGTCATTTCATGTAAGGAAACCTCCAGTTTGAGAACTTCTGCTTTATGTAATAGTGAGAAGCAGTAGATGACTTATGTGTGAGAGGATAGGACTTGAGCCCAAGGAAACTTGGGCCAGATGCAGTTTGGTGTCCAGAAATCCACCCACAGTCTTACCTGTAACCTATATTGCACCATGTTAGGATTTATTTCTTTGAGGAACCAGCCTTACCTGAACTGGTCATATTTTATGGTAAGGACGATCAGTTTTCAGTGACTCACACCAAAACACCTGTCATTTACAGAGCCATGGTTCTTTAATTATATCACATGTTGGTCGTGATGTAAGCCACCCACAGTAAACTCTTTTTTCTAACGCTGAATGAAAGGGAAGTGTGTTGATTCAGACTTACTCGGGAATAAGGACTGTCCTTAATTCATACAATGATCAGTGTGTGTGATATCCAAAGTTGTCTTCCTTCCTGCCACCTCTTTCTTGTCCTTTTCACTGTTCCCCTGAACCTTTGCATACACAGGACAAATAGAAGGTTCCTTTTTAATAGGTTCTTAGGATGTCTGCAAATGACTCCATTGGAATAAAATCAAGAACTGACCAAAATCAGACATCTTTCAATTGTTAAAATGTGCTTTTTATAGATTAATAAAGTAAGCTATAAGTTAACCAGCCATCACTGACAGAATCAGAACAAAATTTATTCTAACATTTTTGTTTTTTGTCTGATGTACATTTCACATAATTTGAAGAGGCAGTTGTTTCAAACTATTAAAAAAAAACAGCATCCTTATCCTAGAGACATCTTTCCTTCCCTTTGGAGGGTTTTATCACTACATCTCTAAATAACATTCATGTATTGTATTTCTTGTTTGTTTTTTTTTTAGTTTTAGCCCTCATCTGTTGGTTTTCTACCAGGGAAGGTGAGGCTTTAGACTCTTCAAACACCCGTCTGTACCTCCACAGGCACATTTTCCCATTACTGCCATCATCCATTCATTCGCTCCATAGAGTGTATTGAAATTTTGGTTAAATTCATGTTCATAGTTTACAGTATTATGGCAAGGTAAATCTCATTCAAAGGTGAGACGTGTAGTTCACTAGAATTGTTTCCATTTTCTTTTCTCATTGAGTTTATTGGTACATTTTAGGGATACGGCACAGTTCCATCCATTACTGGGAACTTGTACCTTTACATGACAGGTCTTGGTTCTCATTTGTTCCCCTTGTTCCCGCCCTCCCTGTTTCCATTTTCTTCACAAGCTTTTTTGACTAAAGGCTTGGAGTGGCTAAAGGTGGGTGGAAAGTTAGTAACGTCTGGGTTTTTTTTTTTTTCATTTGTTCATATGCTTGGTTTTCCATCAAATTACCAGCCCAAGCCCAAACACCGCCAGACTTCTAAAACATTCATAAATACATTGTGAAGTACAGTGCCCGATAGTTTATGAATTTCATCTTCAGAAAATCTCTTTTGGAGCCCTCTGATTCGCTTAATTCTGGATATCAACCTTTATGCCTAATGCTTAGCTATTGTGGGATCTCACTTCATTTTATCTGAAGATTCCTTTCCACACTCTCGTTTAAATCCATTTTTTTAACCAATATATTTTGTAGCCAGGCATGGTGGCTCACGCCTCTAATCCCAGCACTCAAGAGGCTGAGGCAGGATGATTGCTGCAATTTCAAGACCAGCCTGGGCTACACAATGAGTTCCAGAGACAGAGACACTGTCTCAAAAAACTAAAAAATAAATAAATAAATATATTTTTAAAAATAAAATAAAACCCATATATTTCTACTTTTCTGTTTATGCTTTCACTATTGCTTTATTATATCCAACAAAAGATCTGTGGGAAATAAACATTTTCAGGTCTTGAATATCTCACTAAGGTAGAACTCTTGAAGACGTTGCCATAGGAAAACACTTTATGAACAAATCCTCAACAGCAGGGAAACTAGCACAAAGAATCAACAACTGGGACCTCATCTTCTTAAAAAGCTTCTGCAGTACAAGAGAAAGCACCAACAAAGCTAGGAAACAACTTAAAATGTGGAAGAAAAATTTTACCAGTTATTCCTCAGATAAAGGTACACTATATAGAATACATGAAGAACTCGAAAAATCAGACGCCCCAAATACAAAGACTCCCCCAAAAAAATGGGCATCTGAAATGAACAGACATTTCTCAGACAAAGAAGTAAAAACAGCAAGTAAATATATGAAAAAATTCTCCACATCACTGGTCATTTGAGAGATGAAGATGAAAACAACACTGAGATTCCATCTCACCCCAGAAAGAATGGCTGCTATCAAAAAATCACTCAATAACAAATGTTGGCAGGGTTGTGAGGAGAAAGGAACCCTTCTCCATTGTTGGTGGGAGTGCAGACTGGTGCAACCACTGTGGAAATCAATATGGAGATACCTCAAAGAGCTGGGACTAGAGGTTCCATTTGACCCAGACACCCCTCTTCTGGGTATCTTTCCAAAAGAATTAAAAGAATGATACCAAAGTGATATATGCACACCCATGTTTATAGTGGCACAGTTTGTAATAGCTGAAACTTGGAAACAGCCCATTTACCAATCAGTTGGAGATTGGATAAAGAAGATGTGGTTTTTCTATAAAATGGAATATTATTCAGCCATAAAGAAGGAGAAATTAGACTCATTCATAGGAAGATGCATACATATTGAGGATATACTCCTAAGTGAAATAAATAAGTCACACATGTGTAAATACCAAATAGTTTCTCTGGTGTGAATAAACAGTACATAAGAATAAATAGTACATAAGATCCTAATGAGATAACTGACGTTGTGAAATGGGAAGAAAAGGGCTAAAAGTGTAGGTAAAGTGGGAAGAGCAGGGGAAAGGTAATAAGGGAAAAATATGAGAAAATGAAAAAAATGGAAATAAAGTGTTTGTAAATGGGGAGGGGAGGAGGGGGTGAAGAGAGGGCAGGGACAAGGGGAAAAAATGAGGACCAAGACCACCTGTCATGTAAAGGTAAAAGATCTCAATAATGAATGTAACTGTACTGTATACCTAAAATGTACCAATAAACTCAATAAAAGAAAAAAAACAAGTGGACTTACTGATTCTTTAGGAATTTAGGAATTAAAAGAAATATTAGAACTATAATTACATGTTTGGATACAATTCTTTACATGAAAACTCGAAGGATGTACTTCAAGATGTTAAGATGTGTTTTAATTTTACTTCTTTATAAATTTTCTGAAATAAACATCATTTGATTTTGTAATGAAAAACAAAAATATTTTCCAGTGCTAGAGATTTCAAGGTTCACACTGACATATATGCCCAACTCTTTTTTAAATCTTGAGATAGGGTCTCACTACGACACTATTTTAGTGACAAGCACAGGCTGGGCTTGAACTGGCAACCCTCCTGCCTCAGCATTCCGGAATGTTGGGATTACAGGTATGTACCACCACTACTGGCAAATATTTATCTTTGAAATGTAAATTTTTCAAATTATTCTATTCTCATACTATACACACAGACTACTGGTTTGTAAAGTAAAATCTGATTTACTTCTCTATTACTGTCACTGTGACATGTATTCAGGTCTCTGTGCCTCTTTTATCCATCTTCCTTACAGTAACCAGCTCTAAGGACAGCTCTGAGGTCTGTAAGAGGCCAAGTCATAGTTGACTGTGAATGTATCCAACATTACATTTTCTAAGGTAAAAAATTACTACTTTGATTTTTTTATTTTGCTACATTCAGAGTGGAATTTTATGCAGGTTCATTAGTGGTAAATATCTACTACTATCTAAAAGGCTTTTATGATGAAAAGTCCACATCAGAAAAGCCTGGTCTTTCCAGAAGTACTGTGAATGCCTTCTTTGATTGACAATTTCAAATTGTTTTATCTTAAAACAGTGCAAGTGCAATTTTCAAGCTCAGATAATTATTGATGCTTCAGTCCTACAAGTAGCAAAAAAAGGCTATAAAGAGGCAAGGGTATCTGACCACTGATTCTTCTCTTAACTACGTCCTTACACTACATCTAACTATACTTAAGATTTCTTGAGCACACGGGGATGGTATTAAACATATTTGATGAAGTTTCTCAATTCATAAACCTATTTTCTCTGTTTTATAGATGAAGATACAACATCCCAGTGGTTAAGTAACTTACCTGTGGGTGTATAGTTACTGGCAGGCAAGACAGGCAGTGAATGTTTCCTGGACATGTGCATCTCAATGGCACTTTTAGAAATCACTGAACCTAACAAAAATACAGAACTTACTAAGCCATCTCACATTTCTTTTCTGACTCCCTAGACTCATAATTTTTTCCTCATTGAGTTCATTGGTACTTTTTAGGTATACAGTACAGTTATATTCATCATTGGGATCTTGTACCTTTGCATGACAGGTCTTGCTTCTCATTTTTCCCCCTTGTCCCTGCCCTCCCTTCATGCCCTCCTCCCTTCCCTATTTATTAAAAACTTTATTTCCATTTTTTTCATTTTCTCATATTTTTATTTTCCCTTATTTCCTTTCCCCTACCCTTCCCACTTCCCCTACACCTTTAGCCCTTTTCTTCCTATTTCACACTGTCAATTATACCATTTGGATCTTATTTACACTTTTAGTTTTTCACACCAGAGAAACTATTTGGTATTTACACATGTATGACTTATTTATTTCACTTAAGAGCATGACCTCAATATGCATCCATTTTTCTATGAATGACTCTTAATTTCTCATTCTTTTTTTTTAGTACCCGGGATTGAACTCTGGTCCTTGTGCTTTCAAAGCAGGCGGTGGAACCACTGAGCTATTTCCTCGGCTCCTAATTTCTCATTCTTTATAGCTGAGTAGTATTCCATTTTATAGACAAACCACTTCTTCTTTATCCAGTTCCCAACTGATGAGCAATTGCGCAGAAACCACCAACAGAGCTAAGAGACAACTTAAAATGTGGGAAAAAAATATTTTACCAGCTGCTTCTCAGACAAAGGACTATTATCTAGAATATACAAAGACTTTGAAAAAATCAAAGCAATCAGCCCCCCCAAATATAAAGGCCTAATTCAAAAATGGGTATCTGAAATGAACAGACATTTCTCAGATAAAGAAGTAAAAACAGCAGGTAAATATAAGAAAAAATGTTCCACATCACTGGTCATTTGAGAGATGAAGATGAAAATAACATTGAGATTCCACCTCACCCCACAAACAATGGCTGCTATCAAGAAATCAACCAATAACAAATGTTGGTAGGGTTGTGGGGAGAAAGGAACCCTTTTCCATTGTTGGTGGGAGTGCAGACTGGTGCAACCACTATGGAAATCAATATGGAGATACCTCAAAGAACTAGGATTAGAGGTTCCATTTGACCCAGCTATCCCTCTGGTGGGTATCTTTCTAAAAGAATTTAAAAAATCATACCACAGTGATATATGCACACCCATGTTTATAGCAGCACAGTTTGTAGTAGCTAAAACTTGGAAGCAGCCTAGACTCATAATTAATCCCCAGCTTTTTATAATTGTTTGCATTCTTCTCATCCACATATTCAGTGTACCCACAAATAAACTGTACATTTGTCTCCCTGGGGCTTTCAGAAAAAGACTTACCTGTTTTTCTACATTGACTCAATATATGGGGTTTTTTAATTCTTTCATATTAAAATAATATTTGAATAGACAAGTTTGTAGAATAATTGGAGTTCTACTATCATTATTATTCCTCATCATATCTAGTTTTCATTCAGTATGTTTTAATTTTTCTCATTTATAAGCCCCTTAAAGTTGTATGTTCTTTTTGTACAGGGTCCATATCTTTTTACTTGAAAAAATAATAATAATAAAAGATTGAATGGTCTTTTTTAAAATTAATTTTATTGGTACCTTTTAGGTATACAATATAATGACATTCATCATTGGAGATTTGTACCTTTACATAATATATCTTGATTCTTATTTTCCCCATTCCCCTGCCCTCCCTCCACCCCTATTTTTGAAGACTTTGTTTCCATTTTTTCCTTTTCTCATATTAATTTCATTCCCTTCTTTCCTTTACCTCATCCCTCTCACTTCCCCTTACCCTTTGCACCTTTTCTTCCTAGTTCACATTATCTATTATACATTTTGATCCTTACTTATACTTTCTCAGGTTGATAAGACTGTATTTAATTTTTTTCTTTACTTTGTAAATTTTGCACAAAATGCTTATAACTTTGGAAAATTATTCTTTGAAATCTTTTAACTTTCTGTGTCTAGAAGAGCATAATTTGATTTCTACAAAATATTTCAGCACTGAAAAATATAATGATAATACCAGTAATAAATAGAAGTATTATTGTTACATATATCCAAAACAAAAGTTCTATGTGTGAAAGATCTAGTAAGAGGAAGTTATGCCAACTACACAAAGGGGAAAAAAGTTGGAGATAGGACATCCTTGCAACCTTACCATTGCCTCCCTGAATGCAAGTGGTCCCTTTTCATAAACCCACAAAATGCTTTCCACAGGTTCACAGCACTCCATGTGACCACATGGGTGCTGTAGTAAAAAGTATGGCTTACCACCTACTTCAGTGCATGAACTGTTCATAGCTCCAGAGATGTTTTTTTCTGGGCTGTATGGTGGTTCTGAAATTTTGTCTATGAGGCATTTAAATGTAAACTGATATAAAGCTACTGAATTAGCACTGGAAAGACCTCTATCTCAGAAAAAATGGAAGCTACAGAAACTTAGTTTTCTCAAAAGAAATTGATTTCTCTGTCATTGTTGATTTTTTGAGATAAGCAACAACCACTGCTATGCTTCCTGATGCTATTGTTATCATCAAACCTTGTAACCTCATCACTTATGAGCTGGTGACAGCACAGTACATTGTTTGAATTGTATTAATTACCCAAGGACTGCTGCCCAGAGAGGACAGGTGCAAAAATGGCAGAGAAAATGTAGTAATCTCCTCCTACATGTGAGTCAGAGAGGAAGTGTGGGGGCATCCGTGTATGAGATGGATATGTAGAGATAGACTTTTTGGGCCACCAACCTGAAACCATACAGAATGCATGGTTAGAGTTTTTAAATAGCCAACAGGTTCATAATGCCAAGTAGGATCAAAACACATTGCCTTAAGGAGTGAATGCTTTGGCCTTCATCCTCCCTGTACTCTAATTTATTAGGCTGCCCTAAGGTCAGTCATGCAGACCATACTGATCTTCCCTCATCCTTACCCTATTTTCTACCTGAATTTCTCCAAAGAAATCCTTTTTTTTTTTTTTTTTTTTTTTTTTTTTTTTTTTTTTTTTTTTTTTGTCCTTTATCTTTGCTTCTTGGTTCTATCAATTTAAAAAAACCACAAAAACTTCAGTTTGAGGCTATTTTTTCCGGGACTCTCTCACGCTGAGAGATCTCAGTTAAGGCAGCCCCTCTTGGCCTTCTTGGAGGTTAAACTGGATGTGGACTTTGAGTAATCTCTCATTCTTGTAAACTTCAACAAGGACATGCAACCATTTTTGAAGTCCACTGAGTAGCACGTACCAAGTGCTGGAAGCTCCAGGGGAGATCCCTCAGCTGTCCTTGTCTGAGAAACCCTAAACAATGATCAGAATATCTGCTGCAAGATCTTGGGCCAGACCACAAAGCAGAATTACAGATGACAGACACAGAAGAAACAGGAAAACAGAAAGACTTTCAGATGAAATACTCCAAGAAACAGTAAAATCTGCCACACTTCTGAAAGGTACAATAGAGGTGAATCTTGTCAGAAGCTCTTCCTCAATTCCTTTGAAAATATAAGTTTCCCTGTGGGCAGAATCCTAATGAAGCGCCTCAGTGAATCCGAAGGATAATGATTAAAAGCCAATATCATGATTTGAAGACTGATTAGGCTAATGTCACACTTCTGACATGCACCAGATGTGTGCTTTATGATGGTTTCTTAACCTCTCTAAGCCTCAGCTTCCGCATCTGTGAAATAATTAATGGCACCTAACTCATAGAGATGCTGTAAAGTTTAAATGAGGAAATTATAAATACTTATATTAGTCAGCTTTCCTATTCCTTGAACAAATTATCCAACACACACAAGTGAAAAGAGGGGGGCTTTAATTTGGCTCACCATTGCAGAGGATTCAGTCCATGGTTGACTGCCTCTGAAGTATAAATATCTTGGCAGAATGCCATGGCAGAGCAAAGATGCTCATGGTGGCCAGGGAACAGGGCAGGGAAACAGTGAATGAGAGAAAGGAACAATGCTAGTCAAGATCACACCTGCATGACCTGCCCAGACACACTCAGAGGTGTGCTTCATTAATCATCTAGGTGGTTCCCAAGCCAATAAATTTGACACAATCATGCTTAACAACTACCATGTATAGAATGCATACAGTGCACAACATGCAGTAGGCCTTCAAAAAAGGATGGCTATTACGAATTGTTGGTGTAGGGGTTTATGGATGGGTGTGTGTGTGTGTGTGTGTGTGTGTGTGTGTGTGTGTGTGTGCATGTGTGTGGTTGGGATACCTTGTATATCACATGAGTCAGAAGGATGAGAAGCATTCTGGTTTTAATTTTGGATTTACTAAAGGTGATTAATAGCATGCAGAATGTTTTATCTGTTAGAACTCCAGTAATGAGGCCAAATTACAATGTATTATGATCCTGTATTCTGGGTTAGTGGCTTTTCAAACTCACTGGGAGCCACTTTAAGTAAAATACTGTGCAAGTTTCTGTGTGTCAAAAAAAAATTTATTGCACAGTGTTAAACATGAAGGAGAGACTTCATTAAAGACTCTTGCAATAGTGGTCACATCTATTGCCATAAAAGTGAGATTGAATACAATTCCATTAAAAAGCTGAAGAGTTTTTAAGCAATAGGGTGAGCTAGTGGAGAAATACCAAGGACACGGTGAGGAGGGTAGTCAGTATGAGTAGGCCATCTGTGTTTGCTAGCTGGAGCTTTTTGAAGTTCAGCTCCTACCTTCCTCCAGGCCCTTGAGAAAAATACTTCTGGGTTGTAAAACTAGCAACAGGCAGAGAGAAGACTTATGTCTCAAAGGGATAGAGAAAGAACTTATGACTGTAAGCTTTCTAAATACTCTGAGAAAAAGGAAATCAGGAGCCTAGAGTTAGAAAGAAAACTTCCAAATTTTACACAAGCTGAAGGAAACTTTAAGACCATCTTGGACATAAAACCAGACTGGCAGATGTGTTAGTCACCTTTCCATTGCTGTGACAAAACACCTAAGTTAATCAACTTTTAAAAAGAACAGTTTGTTTAGCTCACAGTTTCAGATGTCTTAGTCCAAGGCCACGTCGCCCTATTGCTTTGAGTCTGTGGCAGCAGAGTATATCATGATGATGGAAATGTGTGGCCAAGGAAGCCTTTTCACCTCATAACTGCCAGGAGTTAAGCAGGAATGAGCTGGTTCCCAAAATCCCCCTCAAGGGTATATCCCTGATCACCTAACTTCCTTGCTATAGGCCTCACCTCTTAAAAGATCTATCACCTCCCAATAGCACCAAAGGCTGGGGACTAAGCCTTTAACACATAGGCTTTGGGGGAATATTCAATATCTAAGCTATAGCAATGGATCAATATTAATGCCCCCATGAGGAAGTAGTCACCTATGGTATATTTTCTCTGCTATCACCAGGCATCACCTGTCCAAAACTAGCTGGTCATTCCCATTTGTAATTATCTGACTCTTACCCATCTGGACATTCCCATCACTTGAGTCAATACATTGTGTTAGACAGAGAAAGGTACATAATTTGGAGAAAGCCACTATTATAAGTCTGGTATGCTTTGGGGGCAATGATGAAGGTCCTCTCTGCATCTCTGTTAACTTTGTTTCAGGGCAAGACCTTCAGCAAAATCTTGATGTAGACAAAGGCTCACCATTTTTTCTTCCTTTACAGCCCCTCTTCTTGTTTCAGAGGCACCATGTACTTCCTTCCCCACCCGGTCTGTTACTTCACTTCTTTCCTTCAAGAAATCTTGCTTCTAGCTGGGTGTGGTGGTGCAAGCCTATAATGCCAGCACTCAGGAGCCTGAGGCAGGAGGATCGCTGTGAGTTCAAGACCAGCCTGGGCTACATAGTGAGTTCCAGGTCAGTCTCAACTACTACGTAGTGAGACCCTGTCTCAAAAAACCAAAAAAAAAAAAAAAAAAAAAAAGAAAGAAAGAAAAGAAAAGAAAGCTTGCTCCTGACTCTTGCAGTGAATGTAGTAAAAAAAATGGCTAACCACTTGGAGCCCAGAGTGTTTGTACAATTAAATCTTAAACTTAGCAGTATTTCTGGGTCTGCCAACAGTAGGTTGGAATTTTAGAACATCTTCCCCTTGGAGCTAAAACTGCCCTCTTCCAGCAAATGGCTGCCACATTGAAACACAGGGCAGGCAAGCATCCACAGGGACCTAGCCTGCCAAAGCCAACCTGGAGAGCTGGAGATGGCCCAGTGCCACACTGAGGATCACAGTCACTAAGAGAGCTATCTGGAAGTGAAAAGAATGGGGACTCTCTGAGTCTTGAGAAATAATATCAAAAGAATATGTCACTAAAGGTACAAGATCCCAATGATAAATGTAACTGTATTGTTTGCTTTGAATGTACCAATAAACTCAATGGGTGAAAAAAATATGTTAAACAAAAGCAGATGAAAAAAATCAGTGTTTTCACCCTTTTTCTTTTGCCCCAGATGAATTCCACAAGTACACAGATACAGTATATAGAAACCAAAAAAGAGGTTCTATTGTTTACTTTTATCCTTCAAGTATCATCTAAAGCTTTAACTTCTGGCTTGAATCTCTTTTAGTTTACTTACTTCAAATACCGCCCCAATTGCTTCTATACTCCAATAATGCACTTTAGTGTAAGCATCCAAGGCACTGTTAAATGACTTAGTAAAGGTAAGACAAGAAAAGACTCTCTGGTCTGAAAGAGCTATGTATTTATTGGCTTTTATTTTATTGGTAATTATGATGCCACAACTATGATTGTACGGGAATTTTGGCAGACAGAACAGAATAATATTCTGGTTATAGCTCCTATGTCAGCACTATAAAACAAAAGAACCCAATAAATTTCCATAAAGGAGATATGTAATCCTGTCTGATTCCTAACAGTCATGAGGTAAAGAGGCTTCCTTAAAGACGAAGCAGAGTGGATATTTTCCTACAGATGGACTTCCCCAGGGATGTTGGTCTGCCTGCCTTATATCAGTCAACTGAATCTATTCTTGTTTGGGGTTATCTCTACTCAGTACAATACACAAATGTAGGATCTGACTATGGAGGATTCTCAGCGATAGTGATATTTTCTTAAGATATTTCTACAAGAAATTCATCAGTAATGCAAATATAATGGAAAATCCTGTGATACCTGAAGGGTGTTCTCCCTTGACTCTTGTCAGCATCCTTGAAAGTGACCTGCTCAATTGGTTTCATAACATTCAGACCCAGCAACAACAGTTCTTCTTCCTGGGAAAAGCCAAACTTCCAAAATTCACTACAGAATTGTTGATATGGGGCAATTCAGTGCTACATTGACCAAGCAGAGTGTTTTGTTTTGTTTTGTTTTTCTTAAAAGGGAACAGTGCAGTAAGAAAATTTGTTTTTATTCCTGACGTAAATCTTTCACTTCCTTTCACAAGAGAGAAGCAGATGTTCAGGACAGGGTAGGGGAGAGAATGGGGGAGATAAAGAAAACAAAATAAAATTATGGTTCAAGCTATTCTTTAAACATCAGTCAGATGGCCCCTCATTAATGTGTTTTGAACTTCAACAAAGAAAATCATCTTGATTTTCATTCATTCTTTATGCCCTAACTACTTCACCTTTCATTAAATGAATGAATAAAATAAAATTATTAAAAATAGAATCAACAATATGCAAACATCTCTTCAACAAATAGTACTGGAACAATTAGATATCCATGAGGAAAAGGATTAATTCAAATCTTTATCTCACATCATACACAAAAAATTAACTCAAAATGAATCATAGACAAAATAGCTTTGACCTACATATAAAAAAGAAATTTTTACAATTTTTAGAGGAAAGCATAAGAGAAAATATTTGTGAAGAAAAAAAATCTTTGCAGCTTTATACTAAGCTAAAATTTCTTAGTTAAAGCACAATTTGTAAAAGAAAAAAATTAATAAATTTAACAATAAAAATTGAAAATTTTAGACTTCAAAGGACACCTTTAAGAAAATAAAAAAGCAAGACAAACTGGGAGAAAACATTTGGAAATCACATATCTGATAAGGGCCATATCTAGAATACAGTTGATAAAAAACACTTAGAATTCAGTGTTAGAAAGCATAATTTTTAAATATGCAAAAGATTTGAAAAACCACTCACTAAAGATATATGAATGTCCAGGAAACATGACACTTAACTCTAATACCCGCTAATCTGCTCCAAAGGCAGATAATGACAACTACCGGCAAAAACATCAAGAAACTGGAACCCTATAAGTTGCTAGTGAAAATGTAAAACTTTACAGCTACACTGGAAAACAAAGCAGTTGCTTTAAAAGTTAAACACAAATTTTTTTTCACACTAAAGATATGAATGTCCAGGAAACATGACACTTAACTCTAATACCCGCTAATCTGCTCCAAAGGCAGATAATGACAACTACCGGCAAAAACATCAAGAAACTGGAACCCTATAAGTTGCTAGTGAAAATGTAAAACTCTACAGCTACACTGGAAAACAAAGCAGTTGCTTTAAAAGTTAAACACAAATTTTTTTTCAGCTTTAATTGAGTTTATTCGTACATTTTAGGGATACAGTACAGTTACATTCATTGTTGGGATCATGTACCTCTACATGACAAGTTTTGATTCTCATTTTTTCCCCTTACCTCTGCCCTCCCTTCACCCCCTCGTCCCCTCCCCATCTACAAACACTTTATTTTCATCTTTTCATTCTCTCACATTTTTTTCTTTTCCCTTTTTACTCTTCCCCTACCCATCCCACCTTCCCTACACCTTTAGCTCCTTTCTTCCCATTTCTAAATGTCAGTAATCTTATTAGAATCTTATGTATTGTTGCAGATTATTCACACCAGGGAAACTATTTGGTATTTACACATGTGGGACTTATTTATTTCACTTAGGAGTATATCTTCAATATGTATTCATTTTCCTATGAATGAATCTATTTTCTTGTTCTTTATGGCTGAGTAATATTCCACTTTATAGAAAAACCACATCTTCTTTATCCAGTTTCCAATGGATGGGCAAATGGGCTGTTTCCAAGATTTAGCTATTACAAACTGTGCCGCTATAAACATGGGTGCACA
>NW_022900936.1:46441598-46478522 GCF_012274545.1 Fukomys damarensis | reverse complement strand
CCATTTGGATTTTAATTTAGTGCATGGCGAAAGATAAGGGTCTAATTTTAATCTGTGACAGGTTGATATCCAGTTTTTCCAACACCATTTATTAAAGAGGCTATCTTTCCTCCACTGAGGATGGTGAGCTCCTTTGTCGAAGATGAGGTAGCTGAGTACATCTGCATTTGTTTTTGTGTGTTCCAGTCTGTTCCACTGATCCTCAGGCCTATTTCTTTGCCAGTACCATGCTGTTTTTATCACAGTGGCTTTGTAGTATAGTTTCAAATTGGGAATTGTTACACCTGGTGCCATGTGTCTGTTGCCTAAAATGGCTTTTGCTATTCTAGGTCTCTTGTGGTTCCAAATGAATTTTTGGATTCTTTTTTCTAGTTCTGTGAAATATAGTGTTGGAATTTCAATTGGCATTGCATTGAATGTATATAGCAGTTTTGGTAGTATGGCCATTTTCATTATGTTGATTCTTCCTACCCAGGAGCAGGGAATATCTTTCCATCTTTTTATATCCTCTTTGATTTCTTTTTTCAGAGTGCTGTAGTTTTCAGTGTAGAGCTCTTTTACTTCTTTTGTTAGACTGATTCCTATATACTTCATTTTTTTGGATGCTATTGTAAAAGGAATTTTTTTCCCTTATTTCTCTCAGTGAGTCTATTTGTGTCTAAGAAGACTATTGATTTTTGGGTGTTCACCTTGTATCCAGATACTCTACTGAATCTGTCAATTAAGTCTAGAACTTTTTTGGTGGAGTTTTTTGGATCTTCAATGTAGAGTATCATATCATCAGCAAATAATGATAGTTTATAAAAGTTAAACACAAATTAATAATAAAATCCAGAATACCTACTCAACAGTAATAAAAATATATATCCACACAAACACTTATATATGAATATTCGCAGAAGCATCATGTATAAGGGCCAAAAGCTAGAAACAGTCCTCATGACCCTCAAATGTTGACTAGATAATCATAATGTGGTGTATCTATACAGAAGAATGCTATTCATCAATAAGGATTGAAGCAATGATATAGGCTGCTACACAATTTTTCTTCAAGACATTACACTCAGTGGAAAAAAGTTACAAAGGACTATATATTTATATGATTCTATTTACATAAAATTCCCATAAAGAGGGGTGGGGGAAAGGGAAAAGAAAAAATATGAAAAAATGGAAACAAAGTCTTTGTAAATAGGGAAGGGTGGAGGAGTGAAGGGAGGGCAGGGATATGGGGAAA
This sequence comes from Fukomys damarensis, assembly GCF_012274545.1. Lineage (NCBI taxonomy): Eukaryota > Metazoa > Chordata > Mammalia > Rodentia > Bathyergidae > Fukomys > Fukomys damarensis. Next base: position 46,477,288 of record NW_022900936.1, on the reverse strand, counting down.
AAATGAGAATCAAGATCTGTCATGTAAAGATACAAGATCCGAATGATAAGTGTAACTGTACTGTATACTTAAAAAGTATCAATAAAATCAATGAGAAAAAAAAGATAAAAAGATAAAATACCCAGAAGTGGTAAACCTATAGAGACAGAGGTAGAATAGTGGTTTCCTGGGGCTAGGAGAAGGAATATTTCAGGAATGGTGAAAATATTCTTAAATTGGATTGTAATGATGGCCTCAGAACTCTACAAATTTACTAAACATCATTTAATTGTGTAATTAAAATGGCTAATTTTATGGTATGTAAATTATACCCTTCATATAAGCTACTAATAAAAGAATGCAAAAGCCAAATAAAAAGAAAAATCATCAAATATTTATATCAAAAAATATTGGATTATAAAGAATGAGTTTCATCATGATTTTTCTAAGAGAGAAAAAAAACAAAGAAATTCATGAGACTATGTAACTTTATGAAAGAAAAGAAGGAAGAGAGAGAAAGGAACGAAGCAAGGAAGAAAGATGAGGAGGGAAAGAGAGGGGAGGGGGAGAAAAGGAGGATGAGAAGTGAGGAGGAGGAGGAGGAGAGCAACAACAATAAGAACAAGAAAGAAAGAGGAAGGAGAGAAAGAAAGAGGAGAAGAGGAGAAAGAAAGAAAGACTTTCAGAAACCACCCCCTGCTATGACTGCTAATCAAAAAGGAGAGAGAAAAATTTCAAGTGTTGCACACATTAGAGAGAGCATCTACTAAGGCTGAGAAAATGTCATTAGGTCTTTATTTAAGCACAGAATTTTTTTGGCAACATGCTGTCAAATGGAGTTCGTGACACAGTGACTCAATATTAGGAAAATGCTCAGAAAAGCTAAAGGAATGAATTTTTAGCATCCTTCCTTTGTTGTATTTCTCACATATCATTTTTCATATTGCAGCTTTAACTAGGTTTCTAAAAGACAATTCAAAATTGAGCTTACTAGATCCTGCAGCTCTCCAACCAGATACCAGACTTTGGTAGCACACTGGTAAGAGACAGAACTGTATGGAGCTATCCTGGAGCTCTGTCCCTAGCCACTGGACCTGAACAGCAGCCTGGTAAAAGGCAGAGCTGAGTGGATGCCTGCAGCCCCACCTCTGGCCTCCTGGCTGTGCTAGTACCTGGATTCACACCACAGAAGCACAGGGACATCAAAAAGGCCATTGTCCTGAGCTCTAGCCTTGATTTTGTTTCAATTCACACAGTTAAAGGTGATAAATTAATAACAATAACTACCATGAATTGGCATTTTTCTAAACTATTTTTGATGCTTTTGTGTTGCTGATTGCATCACTTGGGATAAGATGTTGTGATTGATCTAATCAGTTGTCCTTCCTGATATAATGAAAAGGAGATTATCTGAGTCATTAGAGACTCAAAACCTAAAGGTAAGCTATAACAGGAAGATCGAAGTATTAACCCAGGTATAAAACCAAGGACAGTACCAACAACAAAAATAACAATGGAAATACATTCAAACAAGGCTCAAGGACAAACAGACTTCTGGCTTTCTGAGGGCAAATTCTAGGGGAAATGAGGAAGAAAGTCTGATACTCAGCCACCTGGACACCCTGAACTGATAGCACAGGAAGTAACAAAACAGATGAATGAGGCTCTAGGAAAATTCAAGACAAATAATTTCCCATATAACTACAGAGATGGTGAGCAGAATGAATGACATGATTAGAGGCTCTACAACAGAAACATGTAAAAAAAAAAATGAGCTAAGAACCATGATAGAAACCATGAATAGCCAGCATAGGAAAGAAATGGATACCGTAAAACAGATTCAAAGAGATAGCCAGGAGATTAAAAACTCTATTGAATGTTTACATAACAGATTGAGGCAATCTGAAGACAGGATATCAGCTGTAAAAGACAGCATGGAGGTCAGTGACCATGAAAAGAAGTATATCTTCAAAATAGGAAGAGAACATGAGAAATCAATCCAGCAGCTCATAGATGATACAAAGAAGAATACTATAAGATTGATAATTTTTTGTTTCTTTTCTTTTTCTTTCTTTCTTTCTTTCTTTCTTTTTTGTGCTTCAGAGACACCAGAATTAATAACACTATTTTTTATTTTTAAAAAAAGACTGATAGGAATCCATGAAAAAACAGGAGAAAGTACAAATGACATATTTTCTCATTGAGTTTATTGGTACATTTTAGGTATACAGTATAGTTACATTCAGCATTGGGATCTTGTACCTTTACATGACAGATCTTGGTTCTCATTTTTTCCCCCTTGTCCCTGCCCTCCCTTCATGCCCTCCTTCCTTCCCTATTTACAAATACTCTATTTCCATTTTTTCATTTTCTCATATTTTTTTCTTTTCCCTATTTCCTTTCCCCTACCCTTCCCACTTCCCCTACACTATTAGCCCTTTTCTTCCTATTTCACATTGTCAGTTATCTCATTAGCATCTTACTTACATTTTTAGTTTTTCACACCAGAGAAACTATTTGATACTTATACTTGTGTGACTTATTTATTTCACTTGAGTATGACCTCAATATGCATCCATTTTCCTATGAATGACTCTAATTTCTCATTCTTTATGTCTGAGTAGTACTGCATTTTGTAGAAAAATCATACCTTCTTTACCCAGTTTCCAGTTGATGGACATTTGGGTTGTTTCCAAGTTTTAGCTATTACAAACTGTGCCACTATTAACATGGGTGCACATATATCACTGTGATATAATTCTTTTAATTCTTTTGGAAAGATACCCAGCAGAGGGATAGCTAGGTCAAGTGGAACTTCTAATCCTAGTTCTTTGAGATTTCTCCATATTGATTTCCACAGTAGTTGCACTAGTCTGCACTCCCACCAACAACGGAGAAGGGTTCCTTTCTCCCCACAACCCTACCAATATTTGTTATTGGTTGATTTCTTGATAGCAGCCATTCTTTGTGGGGTGAGGTAGAATCTCAATGTTTTTATCTGTGTCTCTCAACCAGTGATGTGGAAGATTTTTTCACATATTTACTTGATGCTTACAAATGACATTTTTAAACTGCTCACAGAATTAAGGACAGAAAACTTCCCAGAGGGGCAAGAGAATTTGATATACAGATAAATGAATCATGTAGGACTGCAAATAGCCATGATCAAAAAAAAATCTACACAGAGATATACAATAATCAAGATCCCAGAAACCCAGCAAAAGAACAAAGTACTGCAAGCAGCTAAAGAAACATATCACATTCAGAGGAAAGTCCATCAGAATCACACTAAACTTTTCAACACAAACCCTCAATTCAAGGAGAGCCTAGAGTGAGGTATTTTAAGCACCAAAAGAAAACAACCTCCTACCTAGACTGATGTATCCTGCAAAACTTTCTTTTAAAGTTGATGGGGAAATAATATACTTCCATGACAAAGAACACCTGGGAAATTTCATGCATACCAAACCAGCACTCCAAACAATTCTAAATAATATCCTAGAAAAAGGCAATGAAGAGGTACAAGATCTCAACAATGAATGTAACTGCACTATATCCCTAAAATGTACCAATAAGCTCAATTAAATCTGAAAAAAAAAGGCAATAAAGACCACAACTCCATGGGGCACAACAGAGCAAACTGAACAGACAAGGCAAGAAATTAAAGGGAGAGGGAGAAAAAATTTAAAACAGCCAACAACAAGAAAATAACATGACAAAGATAAGTCAACACACATAAGTTATAACCATCAATGTTAATGGCCTCAATTCACCAATCAAAAAAAAAAATAGAGTGGCAGAATGAACTAAGAAGCAAAATGCAGGGTCCAGGAGAGCAGCTCAGACAGCTCCTTCTTGCTCCTGCCTGCCTGGGGCCAAATGGTGAGGACTAGCTAGCCAAGCCCTTGCCTTGCTTGTGCCATGACCAGCATCCAGCAGAAGGTGGAAGGTGAAGGTCCAGGACAGCTGCTCAGGGAGCCCCTTCTCACTCTGACCTGGCTGGGGCCAACCAGTGAGGACTAGCTTGCTGTGTGGTCACCCCTGCAGCTCCTCCATCTTCGCCCCCAGTCTCAGGACTCCTGATTGTGCCAGTCTTTAAATCTGTAGCAGAACTTTGTGGAGTTCAACTTTGCAGGTCAGAGAGCTCAATTTGGGCCTTGCAGACCCTGCATCTCAGGGGTCTGCCATCAGCTAGCTGAGATCAAAAGACTTAGTTCTGCACATGGCTGCACACATTGTATATTATGACAATAGAGATAGAGTCTGAAAAAGGCCCTTCAAATTAATTTTCTTCTTTCTTTTTCTCATTCCACTCTGCAAATTCTTTCTTTTTTCTATCCTCTTTTTCCAACTCAGTCTCTTGTTCACCCATATTATTCCTCATCTCCCTTTCTGTTCCTGTTCCTGCCCTATCTCAGATTTCTTTTTTTATCATTTTTTCTTCTTTCTTTATCTTCTTTTTTCTCTCACATTTCTTCACTCAAGGGTCAATAGTTTCAAAAGAAAATGAGCCCCTATTACTGTTTTTGTTATATTCTTGTCCTTATTCTTGCACTCTGTCTTTCCCTCTTGACTTTAACAGTTTCCTAAAGTTGGTACGGTCATCCTATGTCCTCTGGCTTCACTTGAAACTTTCTCCAATTCTTTTGCTTATCTACTCTTCTCATCCTAAATCTGTCTAAGCCCCCATCCTAAATGGTAAAGATGCTATACTGAAGAGTTTATTCAATGCAAACATATTTTGGGCTGCTTCTTGATATTAATTTAATTCACATGGCTTAAAGATGATAGATGAATAACTACCACAAATGGTCAATTTTTAAGTTGTGCTTCATCCTATTGTGTTGCCAATTGTATCAATTGGGCTAAAGGGTTGTGATTGATTTAATTAGTTGTCTTCTCTGATATTATGAAAATGAGAATGTCTATGAGTCATTAGATACTCAAAAGCTGAAGTGCAACTATATCAGGAAGACTTAAGTAATAACCCAGAAATTAAACCAAGGACAACCCAACAACAAAAATGAAAATGAGAAAACACTTAAGTAAGACACAAAGACAGATTTCCAGTTCACCAATGGCAAACTGTAGGGCAAATGAGGATAAAAAGTCTGACAGTAAACCACCAGGACACCCTGAACTCATAGCACAGGAAGAATCAAAACAGATCAATCAGGCACTAGAAAAATTTAAAACAGAAATAATTTCCCATGTTACTACAAAGACAATGAACAAAATAAAAGTCATGATTCAAGACTCACAGACAAAGTAAAGTGAATCAAAACTGATTGAGACAAAGAAGGCCACTACATCCTTGTAAAGGGAACAATTCAAGAGGAAGAGAGGACAATCATAAACATATATGCAAAAAATATTAATGCCCCCAACTATACAAAACAAAAATTAAGTAACATGAAAAAACAAATAAGAACTAATACAATTGTAGTGGGAGACCTAAATACCCCACTATCACAAATAGAGAGATCATCTAGGCAAAAAATCAACAACAAAATATTAAAACGGAACCAAGATTTTTAACATATGGACTTAATAGATGTCTATAGAGTGTTCCACTGCACAAAATCAGTATATACATTTTTTTTGGCTTAACATGGGTCATTCTCCAAGATAGACCACATACTAGCTCATAGAACAGATTTGAATAAATGCAAAGAAATCAAAGTTATCCCCTATATAATATCAGATCATAGTGCAATCAAGCTGGAGATCAAAAGCATAAGAAACCATAGGAACTTCACAAACACTTGGAAATTGAACAACACTCTCCTGAACAATCAATGGATCACAGAGGAAATTAAAGAAGTGATTAGGCAGTTTTTACAAATAAATGATAATACCAATACAGCATACAGGAATCTATGGGACACAATTAAGCCAGTTATATGTGGAAAATTCATACAGTGAATGCCCACACTAGGAAAACAGAGCTAGAAACAAATAAACAACCTAATGATGAATCTTAGACTCCTAGAAAAACAAGAGCAAGAAAAACCCAAAGCTCAAACAAGAGAAGAAATTATAAGGATTAGAGCAGAAATCAACGCAATGGAAACTAAGACAACAATACAAAAAAATCAATGAATTGAAGTTGGTTTTTTTGAAAGAATAAATAAAATTGATAAACCCTTAGATAACCTTATGAAAAAAGGAAAGAAAAGGCTCAGATCCATGCAATTAGGAGTGAAAAAGGTGAAGTCACAACAGATCCAACAGAAATCCAGAGGATAGTCAATACCTAGTCTGAGAAACTGTACTCTAATAAAATGGAAAACACAGAAGAAATGGACAGATTTCTAGATACTTATGAATTACCAAAGTTGAACGAAGAAGATAAAAAAAAATTCAACACCCCAATTACAATCAGAGAAATTGAAAATGTAATTAAAAGTTTACAAACAAAGAAAAGCCCAGGTCCTAATGGATTCACTGCTGAATTTTACAAGACATTTAGAGAAGAAGTGCTGCCACTACTCTTTAATCTTTTCAGTGAAATTGACAGAGAATCAATACTTCCAAATTCATTCCTGCAAGCAACTATTACTTTGATTCCCAAACCAAGAAAGGACCCAACTAAAAGAGGGAACTACAGGCCAATATCCTCAATGAATATAGATGCAAAAATCCATAATAAGATATTAGCAAACAGAATACAGAGGATCATCAATATCATACATCATGACCAAGTCAGTTTTATTCCAGGGATGCAAGGATGGTTCAACATACATAAGTCAATAAGTGTAATACACTATACTAACAAAGTCAAGGACAAAAATCATATGATGCTCTCGATAGATGCAGAAAAAGCATTGGACAAAAATCAACACCTATTCATGATAAAAACCCTGCAAAAAATTGGGATAGATGGTCTATATCTCAACTTAATAAAGACTATCTATGAAAAACCAATAGCCAACATCATATTAAGTGGCCAAAAACTGAAAACCTCCACGTTAAAATCAGGAGCAAGACAAGGATGCCCACTATCACCACTCCTCTTCAATATAGTTCTGGAAACATTATCCACAACAATTAGACAAGAGAAAGAAATTAAAGCAACAAAGATAGAAAAGGAAGAAGTTAAACTATCATTATTTGCTGATGATATGACACTCTACAATGATGACCCAAAAAATTATACCAAAAGACTCCTAGAATTAATTGACACTTTCTGCACATTAGCTGCATACAAAGTCAACACTCAAAAATCAATAGCCTTCTTGTACACAAAGGACAGGCTCACTGAGGAAGAAATTAGGGAAACAATTCCTTTCACAGTAACATCCAAAACATATCTAGGAATCAATCTAACAAAAGAATCAAAAGACCTCCACACTGAAAGCTATAGCACTCTGAAAAGAGAGATCAAAGAGGATAGAAGAAAATGGAAATATATCCCCTGCTCCTGGGTAGGAAGAATCAACATAGTGAAAATAACCATGCTACCAAAACTGCTATACAGATTAAATGCAATGCCAAATGAAATCCAACACTATATTTCACAGAACAGAAAAAAGAATCTAAAAATTCATTTGGAAGCAGAAGATATCTAGAATAGTAAAAGCCTTCCTAGGCAACAGAGACATGGCAGCGGGTATAACAATTCCCAACTTGAAGCTATACTACAAAGCCACTGGGACAAAAACATAATGGTACTGGCAAAGAAACAGACCTGAGGATCAGTGGAATACATTGGAAAATACAGAAACAACTCCGGATATACTCAGTGACCTCATCTTTGATGAAGGAGCCAAACAACCTCACTGGAAGAAAAATAGCCTCTTTAATAAATGGTGTTGGAAAAACTAGATTTCAACCTGCCAAAGATTAAAACTAGACACTTATCTATCACCATGCACTAAACTAAAATCCAAGTGGATTAAAGATCTAAATATTAAAAAAGAGTCACCAAATTTGCTGGAAGATAAGTTAGGCAGAAATCTTGAAGACACTGGCATAGGAAAATGAATAAATCATCAGTAGCACTGGAACTAGGACAAAGAATCAACAACTGAGATTTCATCTTATAAAAAAATTTCTGCACTGCAAAAGAAACCATCAACAAAACTAAAAGACAACCTACAATGTGGGAAAAAAACTTTTACCAGCTGCTCCTCAGACAAAGGAATACTTTCTAGAATATATAAAGAACTCACAGAAAAATCAGCTCCCCCCATGTAAAGACCTGATTCAAAAATGGGCATCCTAAATGAACATACATTTCTCAGTCAAAGGAGTGAAAGCATCAAGCAACTGTATGAAAAAATGTTCCACATCACTGGTCATTCAAGAGATACAGATGAAAACAACACTGAGATTCCACCTCATGCCACAAAGAATGGCTGCTACAAAAGAAATCAACCAATAACAAAGGTTGGTGGGTTGTGGGGAGAAAGGAACCCTTCTCCATTGTTGGTGGGAGAACAGACTAGTGCAACCACTGTGGAAATCAGTATGGAGATAACTGAAACAACTAGGATTAGAGGTTCCATTTGACCCAGCCATTCCACTGCTGGGTATCTTTCCAAACAACTTAAAAGAATCATATCACCATCCAGTAAGGACCCAAGGACCCTGCAGGAGGTCTCTCCAGCTGCCTGCCCAGGCCCACCCAGCGGGTGCATGACCTCCCCAACTGTGCACCACTGGATCCAGTAAGGACCCAAGGACCCCGCAGGAGGTCTCTCCAGCTGCCTGTCTGGGCCCACCCAGTGGGTGCATGACCTACCAGACTTCACACCACCAGATCCAGTAAGGAAGGTAGCCACACGAACACCCTTGAAACACCCCCATGACCTGCTCCCCCCCATTCTCAAACCTCCTGATTGGGCCAGTACTTAGACCCACTCTGCAGAGGCATAGGTGGTCATGAATGGTATTTTTCTGAGCTCCCAACTTTGAACATCTTTAAAGAAAGGGCAGGGGAAACCTGTAATAGAACTGAGTGGAGTTCAACCCTGTGGGTTGGGAAACTCAAGTTAGGCCTTGTGGAATGAGATGAGTCTCAGTCACAGGGACCTGCCATGGGCTAGCCAAGATCAGGGGATTCAGTTAAATATATGGCTGTACACATGATATAATATGACAACAGAGACATAGTCTGAAAGAGGCCCTTCAAATTCTTTTTATTTTCTTTTCCTCATTCCACCCTAAAATTTCTTTCTTTTTTCTGTCCTCTCTCTCCAACTCAGTCTCTTGTTCGACCATATTATCCCACATCTCCCTTTTTATTCCTGCTCCTGCCCTAACTCAGACTTCTTCTTTTGTTATTTTTCCTTTTTTTGTTGTTTTTGTTGTTTGGGGGGATTTGGGGGGGTTCTTCTTTATGCTCTTTTCTCCAGTCATTTTACCTCACTCATGGCTCCACAGTTTCAAGGTAAGGTAAGCCCCTGTTACTGTTAAGGGGATATATTCTTGTCCTTATTCCTGCACTCTGTCTATCCCCTCCGAAGTTAAAGCTTCATAAATATAGTAAGGTCACTCTACATCCTCTGGTTTCACTTCAAAACTGCTCCAGTTCTTTCACTTATCTGCTCCTCTCCTCCTAACTCAGCCTAAACCCCCCCCATTTTAAATGGTAAAGACACTATATTGAAAAGCATATTCACTGCAAACATATGTTGGGCTGCTTCTTGATATTAATTTAATTCACATGGTTTAAAGGTGATAATATCAATTGGTAAAGGATTGTGATTGATTTAATTAGTTGTTTTCTCTGATATTATGAAAATGAGGATGTCTATGAGTCATTAGAAACTCAAAGCCAAAGCGCAACTATATGAGGAAGATTTAAATAATACCCAGAAATTAAACCAAGGACAACCCAAAAACAAAAATAAAAATGAGAAAACAATTAAGCAAGACACAAAGGCAGATTTCCAGGTCACCAATGGCAAACAGTAGGACAAATGAGGATGAAAAGTCTGTTAGTGGACCAGCAGGACACCCTGGAGCCATAGCACAGGAGGTAACAAAACAGATCAATCAGGCTCTAGAAAAATTCAAATCAGAAATAATATCCCAGTTAACCATAGAGATGATGAGTAAAATGGAAGTCATGATTCAAGACTCTAGAACAGAAACTGAGAAAAAAATAGATGAGCTCAAGACCATGATAGAAGCCATGAAGACTCAGCATAAGAAAGAAATGGAAACAATGAATGCCCAACAGAGGAAAGAAACGGAATCCATAAAACAGATTCAAACAGATACCTAGGAGATTAAAAACTCTATTGAAAGTGTACACAACAGAATAAAAGACTGCGAAGATAGAATTTCAGATATAGAAGATAGGATCACAGTCAGTGATGGTGAAAAAAGAGGTCTCTCAAAAACAGTAAGGGATCATGAGAAATCAATCCAACAACTTCTAGACGATGCAAAGAAAAATAACATAAGACTGATAGGAATTCATGAAAAAACAAGAGAAAATGCAAATGACTTAAAAAAGCTCTTCACAGAATTAATGACAGAAAACCTCCCAAACAGAAGGGAAGAATAAGACATAAAGATATGTGAGGCATATAGAACACCAACTAGAGATGATCAAAAAAAATCTACACCTAGACATATAATAATCAAGATCCCAGAAATCCAACAGAAAAACAAAATACTACAAGCAGTAAGAGAAAAGAAAAAAATCACATACAAAGGAAAGCCCACTAGAATCAGAGCAGACTTTTCAACACAAACCCTTAGGTCAAGGAGAGCCGGGAGTGAGGTATTTCAAGTCCTAAAAGAAAAGAACCTCCAACCTAGACTGATGTATCCTGCAAAACTCTCTTTCAAAATAGATGGGGAAATAAGATACTTCCACAACAAAGAACATCAGAGAAATTTCATGAACACCAAACCAGCACTACAAGGAATTCTAAATAATATCCTAGGAAAGGACAATGAAGGTCACAATACCATGAGGCCCAACAGACCAAATCAAATAGGCAAGGCAAGAAACTAAAAGGAGATGGGAGAAAAAGTAAAAAGAGTCAACAAAAGGACAATAACATGACAATAATAAGTCAGAATATATCAGTTATAACAATCAATGTTAATGGTCTCAATTTACCAATCAAGAGAAATAGACTGGCAGCATGGATTAAGAAGCAAAACCCAACAATATGTTGTATACAAGAAACACACCTAGTGCAAAAAGAAGCCCACAGACTGAGAGTGAAAGGATGGAAAACAATTCTCCACATGTCAGGAGCCCAAAAAAAGCAGGGGTAGCAATCTTATTCTCAGACAAAGTAAATTTCAAACGAAAACTGATTAAGAGAGACAAAGAAGGCCACTACATCCTTGTAAAGGGAACAATTCAAGAGAAAGAGTTGACAATCATAAACATATATGCACCAAATATAAATGCCCCCAACTATATAAAACAAATATTAAGTAACATGAAAAACCAAATAAGCACTAACACAGTTGTAGTGGGGGATTTAAATACCCCACTATCACAAATTGACAGATCATCTAGGCAGAAAATCAACAATGAAATAATAGAACTGAACAAAGCTTTGGAACACATGGATTTAATAGATGATTCCACCCCACAAAATCAGAATATGCATTCTTTTCAGCAGCACATGGATCATTCTCCAAGATAGACCACATATTGGCTCACAGAACAGGTCTGAGAAAATGCAAAAGAATTGAAGTTATCCCCTGTATATTATCAGATCATAGTGCAATCAAGCTGGAGATTAATAGCACAAGAAACTGTAGGAACTTCACAAGCACATGAAAACTGAACAACACTCTCCTAAATGATTAATGGATTACAGAAGAAATTAGACAGTTTTTACAAATAAATGAAAATGCCAATACAACATACAGGAATCTATGGGACACAATGAAAGCAGTTCTACGGAGAAAATTCATAACACTGAAAACCCACACTAGGAAAACAGAGCAGGCTCAAATAAACAACCGAATGATGAAACAGACTCCTAGAAAAACAAGAGCAAGAAAAACCCAAAGCTCAAACAAGAGAGGATATTATAAAGATCTGAGCAGAAATCAATGCAACTGAAACTATGAAATGATACAAAAAAATAAATGAAACAAAGAGCTGTTTTTTTGAAAGAATGAAATTGACAAAGCCTTAGCTAATCTTATCAAAAAAAGGAAAAAAAAAAGGCTCAGATCCATGCAATCAGGAATGAAAAAGGTGAAGTCACAACAGATCCAATAGAAATCCAGATGATCATGAATACCTACTTTGAGAACCTGTACTCCAATAAAATGGAAAACACAGAAGAAATGGACAGATTTTTAGATACTTACTAATTACCAAAGTCGAACGAAGAAGATAAAAATATTTTAAACACCCCAATTACTATCAGCAAAATTGAAAATGTAATTAAAAATTTACCAACAAAAAAAAGCCCAGGCCCTGATGGATTCACTGCTGAATTTTACAAGACATTTAGAGAAGAACTACTGCCATTACTCTTAAAACTTTTCAATGAAATTGAAAGGAAATCTATACTTCCAAATTTATTCCTGGAAGCAAGAATCACTTTGACTCCCAAACCACGGAAAGATGCAACTAAAAAGGAGAACTACAGACCAATCTCCTTAATGAATAAAGATGCCAAAATCCTTAATAAGATACTAGCAAACAGAATACAGAGGATTATCAAGAAGATCATCCATCCTGACCAAGTTGGATTTATTCCAGAGATGCAAGATTGGTTCAATATACGAAAGTCAATAAATGTAATCATTATATTAACAATTTCAAGGACAAAAACCACATGATCCTCTCAATAGATGCACAAAAAGCATTTGACAAAATTCAACACCCATTCATGATTAAAACCCTGCAAAAAAATTGGAATAGATGGTCTATACCTCAACTTAATAAAGGCTATCTATGAAAAACCAACAGCCAACATCATATTAAATGGCCAAAAATTGAAAACCTTCATGTTAAAATCAAGAACAAGACAAGGATGCCAATTATCAGCAATCCTCTTCGATATAGTTCTGGAAACATTAGCCACAGCAATTAGACAAGAGAAAAAAATTAAAGCAATAAAGATAGGAAAGGAAGAAATTAAACTGTCATTATTTGCTGATGATATGATACTCTACATTGAAGATCCAAAAAACTCCCCCAAAAGACTTCTAGACTTAATTGACAGATTCAGTAGAGTACCTGGATACAAGGTGAACACCAAAAAATCAATAGCCTTCTTAGACACAAATAGACTCACTGAGAGAAATAAGGGAAAAAAATTCCTTTTACAATAGCATCCAAAAAAAATGAAGTATCTAGGAATCAATCTAACAAAAGAAGTAAAAGAGCTCTACACTGAAAACTACAGCACTGTGAAAGAAGAAATTGAAGAGGATATAAAAAATGGTAAGATATCCCCTGTTCCTGGGTAGGAAGAATCAACATAGTGAAAATGGCCATACTACCAAAACTGCTATATACATTCAATGCAATGCCAATTGAAATTCCAACACTGTATTTCACAGAACTAGAAAAAGGAATCCAAAAATTCATTTGGAATCATAAGAGACCTAGAATAGCAAAAGCCATTATAGGCAACAGACACAAGGCAGCGGGTATAACAATTCCCAATTTAAAACTATACAACAAAGCCACCGTGATAAAAAAAACTGCATGGTACTGTCAAAGAAACAGATCTGAGCATCAGTGGAACAGATTGGAAGATGCAAAAACAACTCCAGATTTACTCAGCTACCTCATCTTTGACAAAGGAGCCAACCATCATCAGTGGAGGATAGATAGCCTCTTCAATAAATGGTGTTGGAAAAACTGGATTTCAGCCTGCCACAGATTAAAACTAGACCCTTACCTTTCACCATGCACTAAATTAAAATCCAAATGGATTAAAGATCTAAATATTAAAAAGAAACATTTATCTTGCTGGATGGTAAGTTAGGCAGAACTCTGGAAGACATTGGCATAGGAAAAGATTTTATGAACAAATCCTCAGTAGCATGGGAACTAGCAGATAGAATTAACAACTGGGATCTCATATTATTAAAAAGCTTCTGCACTGCAAAAGAAACCATCAACAGAACTAAGAGACAACCTACAATGTGGGAAAAAATTTTTACCAGCTGTTCCTCAGACAAAGGACTATTATCTAAAATATATAAAGAACTAAAAACAATCAGCTCCCCCAAATTTAAAGACCCAATTCAAATATGGGCATCCAAAATGAACAGACATTTATCAAAGAAGTCAAAGCAGCAAGTAAATATATTAAAAAATGTTCCACATCACTGATCATTTGAGAGATGCAGATGAAAACAACACTGAGATTTCACTTCACCCCACAAATAATGGCTGCTATCAATAAATCACACAATAACAAAAAATGTTGACCGAGTTGTGGGGAGAAAGGAACCCTTCTCCATTGTTGGTGGGAGTGCAGACTGGTGAAACCACTATAGAAATCAATATGGAGATACCTCAAAGATCTTGGATTTAAGGATCCATTTGACCCAGCCATCCCTCTGCTGGGTATCTTTCAAAAAAAAAACTAAAATAATCATATCACAGAGAAGTATGCACACCTATGTTTATAACGACACAGTTTGTAATAGCTAAAACTTGGAAACAGCCTATTTGCCTATCTGTTGGAAACTGGATAAAGAAGATGTGATTTTTCTATAAGTGGAATATTACTCAGCCATAAATAATGAGAAAATAGATTCATTCATAGGAAAATGAATACATATTGAAGATATACTCCTAAGTGAAATAAAAAAGGCACACGTGTAAATACCGAATAGTTTCTCTGGTGTGAATAATCTGCAATAATACAGAAGATCCTAATAAGATTACTGACATTGAGAAATGGGAAGAAAGGAGCTAAAGGTGTAGGGAAGGTGGGACAGGTAGGAGAAGGGTAAAAAGGGAAAAGAAAAAAACGTGAGTTAATGAAAAGATGGAAATAAAGTGGTTATAGATGGGGAGGGGAAGAGGGGGTGAAGGAAGGGTAGGGAAAAGGGGAAAAAATGAGAACCAAGACTTGTCATGTAGAGGTACAAGATCCCAACAATTAATGTAACTGTACTGTATCCCTAAAATGTACCAATAAACTCAGTTAAAGCTGAAAAAAAAAGAATCATATCACAGTGATATATGCACACCTATGTTTGTAGCAGCACTGTTTGTAATAGCTAAAACCTGGAAACAACCCAAATGCCCATCAACTAGAAACTGAATAAAGAAGATGTGTTTTTTTCTGTAAAATAGAATACTACTCAGCCATAGAGAATGAGAAATTAGAGTCATTTATAGGAGAATGGATATATATTGAGGGTACATTCCTAAGTGAAATAAATAAGTCACACATGTATAAATACCTAATAGTTTCTCTGGTGTGAAAAACTTCAATTGTAAGTAAGATCCTAATGGTATAATTGACAATGTGAAATAGGAAGAAAAGCACTAAAAGTGTAGGGGAAGTGGGAAGGATAGGGGAAATGAAATAAGGGAAAAGAAGAAAAAAATGAGAAAATGCAAATAAAGTATTTGTAAATAGGGAAGGGAGCAGGGTGTGAATGGAGGGCAGGGACAAGGGGAAGAAATGAGAACCAAGACCTGTCATGTAAAGGTACAAGATCCCAATGATGAATGTAACTGTACTGTATACCTAAAATGTACCAATAAACTCAATGAGGGAAAAAAAGAAGCAAAATCCAAAAATATGCTGTATACAAAAAATACACCTAGTTCCAAAAGAAACACATAAATTGAAAGTAAAATGATGGAAAAAAGTTGTCCATGCAAGAGAAACCCAGAAGAAAGCAGGGTAGCTAACTTATTTGTAGACAAAGTAAATTTCAAGCCAAAACTACTTAAGAGAGACAAAGAAGGTCACCACATCCTTATAAAGGGAACAATCCAAGAGGAAGAGATAACAATCATAAATATATATGCACCAAATACTAATGTCCCAAGCTATACCAAACAAATATAAAGGGACATGAAAAACCAAATAAGTACTAATACAATTGTAGTGGGGGACCAAAATACCCCAATGTTACAAACAGACAGACCAACTAGTCAAAAAAAAACAACAAAGAAATAATAGAAGTCAACCAAGCTTTTGAGCAAATGGACCAGCAGATGTCTACAGAGTGTTCCACCCCACAAAATCAGAATATACATTCTTTTTGGCTGCACAAGTGTCATTCTCAAAAATAGACCACATATGAGCTCAAAGAACATGTTTATGTAACTGCATAGGATTTGAAGTTATCCAATGTATACTATCAGACTATAGTGCAATTAAACTGGAGATCAATAACAAAAGGAACTGCAAGAAAGTTACAAACACATGGAAACTGAATAACACTCCTGAATACCCAATGAGTCACAGAGGAAATTAAAAAAATAAATTAGGCAGGTTTAAAAAATAAATGATAACATACAGGATTCTATGGGATACAATGAAAGCAGTTCTGTGAGGGAACTTTATTGCAGTGAATGTCCATGTTAGGAAAACAGAGCAAGCTCAAATAAACAGCCTAATGCTGAATCTTAAGCTTCTAAAAAGAAAACAGCAAGACAAA
The DNA here is from genome assembly GCF_012274545.1 of Fukomys damarensis. Taxonomy (NCBI): domain Eukaryota; kingdom Metazoa; phylum Chordata; class Mammalia; order Rodentia; family Bathyergidae; genus Fukomys; species Fukomys damarensis. The sequence continues at coordinate 46,460,725 of NW_022900936.1, read as the reverse complement.
CTGAAATCTCATAAAAGGGAGCAAATTATAAAGATCAGAGCAGAAATCAATGCAGTGGAGACTAAGAATGATACAAAAATCAATGAATTGAAGGGTTGGGTTTTCAAAAGAATAAATAAAATTGATAACCCTTAACAAAAAAGAGGGGGGACTCAAATCCATGCAATAAGGAACCAAAAAGGAGAAGTCACAACAGATCCACCAGAAAACAGAGGGTCATCAATACCTGCTTCAAAAACCTGTACTCTAATAGAATGGAAAATACAGAAGAAATGGACAGATTTCTAGACATATAAATTACCAAAGTTGAACGAAGACCTAAAAATTCTATACTACCCAATATCAATCAATGAAATTGAAAATATAATTTAAAACTTACCAAATAAGAAAAGCCCAGGTCCTTATGGGTTCATTGCTGAATTCTACAAAACATTTAGAGAAGAACTACTGCCAATACTCTTTAAACTTTTCAATAAAATTGAAAGGGAAACAATACTTCCAAATTCATTCCTAGAACAAGTGTTTGCTTTGATTCCAAAAGCAGACAAAGACCCAACCAAAAAAAGAGAACTGCAGGCCAGTCTCCCTAATGAACATAGATGCAAAGATCCTCAATAATATACTGAAAAACAGAATACAGAGGGTCGTGAAGAAGATCATACACCCTGACCAAGTTGGACTTATCCCAGGGATGCAAGGATGGTACAACATGTGGAAATCAATAAATGTAATACACTATATTAATAGAGTCAAGGACAAAAACAATATGATCATCTCTATAGATGCAGAAAAAGCATTCAACAAAATTCAAAACCCATTTATCATAAAAAGGGCTAAAGGTGTAGGGAAGTGGGAAGGGTAGGGGAAAGGTAATAAGGAAAAAGAAAAAAATATGAGACAATGAAAAAATGGAAATAAAGTGTTTGTAAATGGAGAGGGGAGGAGGGGTGAAGAGAGGGCTAGGATAAGGGGAAAAAATGAGAACCAAGACCTGTCATGTAAAGGTACATGACCCCAGTGATGAATGCAACTGTACTATATACCTAAAATATACCAATAAACTCAATTTTTAAAAAAAAACTGCAGAAAATTGGAATAGATGTTCTTTATCTCAACCTGATAAAGGCCATCTATGAAAAACCAACATCCAACATCATACTAAATGGTCAAATACTGAAAACCTTTACACTAAAATCAGGAACAAGAAAAGGATATCCACCATCACCACTTCTGTTCAATATAGTTTTGGAAACATTAGTCACAGCAATTAGACAAGAGAAAGAAATAAAAACAATAAAAATAGAAAAGGAAGAAGTTAAACTGTCATTATTTGCTGATGATATGGTACTCTACATAGAAGACCCAAAAATCTCCACCAAAAGACTTCTAGACTTAATTCACAGATTCAGCAGAGTAGTTGGATACAAGGTAAACACTCAAAAATCAATTGCCTTTTTGTACACAAATAGCACACATTGACAGAGAAATTAGAGAAACAATTCCTTTCACAATAGCATACAAAAAATGACATATTTAGGCATTAATCTAACAAAGGAAGCAAAAGACCTCTACATTGAGAACTACAACACCCTGTAAAAAGAGATAGAAAAGGGTATAAGAAAATGGAAAGATATCCCTTGTTCCTGGGTAGGAAGAATCAATCAACATAATGAAAATGGCTATACTTCCAAAACTGCTATACAGATTCAATGCAGTCCAGATTGAAATCCCAACAGTATATTTCACAGAATCATAGAAAACAATCCAAACATTCATTTGGAATCAGGAGGGACCTAGAATAACAAAAGCCATTCTAGGTAACAGAGACATGGCAGCGGGTATAACAATTCCCAATTTGAAACTAAACTACAAAGCCACTGTGACAAAAACAGAATGGCACTGGCAAAGAAACAGACCCAAGAATCAGTAGCATAGATTAGAAGATGCAGAAACAACTCCAGACACACTCAGCTACCTCATCTTTGAGAAAGGAGCCTACCATTCTCACTGGAGGAAAGATACCTCTTTAATAAATGGTGTTGGAAAAACTGGATTTTAACTTGCCAACAATTAAAACTATACCTGTATATTTCACCATGCACTAAACTAAAATCAAAGTGGATTAAATATCTAAATATTAAAACAGAAACACTAAACCTGTTGGAAGATAAACTAGGTAGAACTCTTGAAGATACTGGCATAGGAAAAGACTTAATGAGCAAATCCTCAGTAACATGGGAACTAGCACAAAGAATCAACAACTTGGATCTCATCTTTTTAAAAAGCTTTTGCATTGCAAGAGAAACTACCAACAGAGCCAAAAGACAACCTACACCATGGGAGAAAAAGACAAAGGTCCACTCTCTAGAGTATATAAAGAACTCAAAAAATCAGCTCCCCCACAAATATAAAGACCCAATTCAAAAATGGGCATGTGAAATGAACAGACATTTCTCAAAGTGAAAACAGCAAATAAATATATGAAAAAATGTTCAACATTACTGGCCATTCGAGAGATGCAGATGAAAACAACACAGATTCCACCTCACCCCACAAAGAATGGCTGCTATCAAGAAATCAATCAAGGGACATGGCACAGGACACATTCTGCCTGTGGGACCTTCTGCAGGGCACCCTGAGCAGACTCTCCTTGCACGTGCCCACCCCCAGATCCCCTGTTCTGAAGCTTGAGATGAGATGATGGCTACACGCCAGTTTGGCCTACCCGACACAGACCATGAAGCACCTGATAAAGATGGAAAAGAACAAAGTGAAACTGTATTACCATCTGAAGATGAAACTTTCATGGCCAGGTCACAAAACAGTTATGTTGAAAAGAACATCTCAAGGCTTTGGCTTTACATTAAGGTATTTTATTGTTTATCCTCCAGTCTCCAGTTAAGTTTTTATATAAGGATAAAGAAAGTGGAAACAGATGAGGTCATCTCAATGATGTATATGGAAACTACAAATACACATACTGGGCATGTGGCATAATTCTGATCATTGAGGTGTCTATCTCTTCATTGGTATGGGCATCAGTTAGTCACTTATGGCAAAGAAGAAAGAGCAGAGAAGCAGAAAAAACAAAGGAAAAGAGGTGAGACCAGTATAGATTTTGATGAGAAGTCAAAAGAAGCAAGTAAAGCAGCAACATCTCCAGAGCAGAAAGGCACTGGAGACCCCAAAGAAGAAAAGAGTCCAGTCTGATCCTGTGAGGCTAGAGGGTGAATGGAACAGATCATTACCCAAGTCTTCTGAAAATATCTACTTGCCTGCAGTCTACCAGTGGTGCTCAATGAAGACCATGGACATTTATGTTGAAAACATACCAGTTGTTCATTGATAGAATTTCTATATCACTCCTTCCCAGTAGTTTGAATTTAGAATACCATACTCTTTGGTATTTGGGGAGGGAGTGGTTGGCAAAAGATGTTGGAAAGCAATAGGGTTGTTTTGTTTTGTTTTAATTTTAGCTTTAACAGTGTCATGAAGATTATATTCTGTGCCTTGAGTTTTAGTCTTCAGAGCTCCTTAGAGAGCCTTAACTTTTAAACCTATTCTGCTGAATTCTCTATTTTATGTCATATTGAAAGGAAAATAACAACTAACTTTTTTGAGACAATTTGAAAATTTAATCTTGCTTCATTGTTACTTGTAATGTATTGTTAAACATTGTTACTGAAACATGAATGAGTAGAAATATTGGTTAAAAGTTGAAAGTTTTCTTGATTCTAGTGCCAGGGATTGAATGCAAGGCCTTTGCACTGAGCTATGTCCCTATACCTTTTTACATTTTTGTTTTGTTTTGTTTTGTTTTGAAACTGAATCTCTCTAAGTTAGTAAGTAGCCTTGGTTGGGATTGAATTTGTGAGGGGTTTTATAAAATGCCAAAATATTCTTCTAGCATCAGTAGTTGCCTGGCATATGTGCCTAATAGCCATATATTTCGGAAATTTAAAGCATAAAACTTGGGAAATGTCTTGGTTATTCCAGCCACAGTGTTTATCAATACTTCTTGTTTATATTTGCTTGAGTACTTACTGGAAGCCAAGTATTTGAGCATTGTTTTCTCTAATTTACTACTTTCTCGCCCCTGTTCAAAAGATATTTTGAATGGATCTAAATTATTACCCATTTTGAATCTCTTGGAATTATCTCTCTCACTGTACAAGTTAGTATTAAAGTCTAAGAAATTATTTTTAAAAAGAAGAAATCAACCAATAACAAATGTTGGTGGTGTTGTGGGGAAAAAGGAACCCTTCTTCGTTGTTGGTGGGAATGCAGACTGGTAACCACTGTGGAAATCAGTATAGAGACACCTCAAAGAACTAGGATTGAAAGTCCCATTTGATCCAGACCTCCCTCTGCTAGATATCTTTCCAAAAGAATTAAAAGAATCATACCACGGTGATATAATATGTTCACCCATGTTTATAGAGGCACGGTTTAATAGCTAAAACTTGTAAAGAGCCTAATTGCCTATCAACTGCAGACTGGATAAAGAAGATGTGGGGTTTTTTTATAAAATGAGTACTACTTGGTCATAAAGAATGAGAAACTAGAGACATTTATAGCTAACTGGATGCACATTGAGGACATACTCAAGTGAAATTAATAGGACACACATGTAAATACCATATAGTCTCTCTGGTGTGATAAACTAAAAGTGTAAATAGGGGTCAAAATGTGTAATTGATATTTTGTAATAGGAAGAAAAGGTTTGAAGGTATTGAGCAAATGGGAGGGGTAGGGGAAGGTAAAAAGGAAAGAGAAAAAATAAGAGAAAAGGAAAACAATGGAACTAAAGACTTTGTAAATAGGGAAGGGTGGAGCACGAATGGGGAATGAGGAAAAAATAGGAACCAAGATATGTCATGTAGAGGTACAAGATCCCAATGATGAATGTAACTGTATTGTATATCTAAAATGTACCAATAAAAAATATTTTTAAAAAACAAAATTGAGCTTAGTTTATAATTTTCACACTTATACTTGAATAATTATTTCATGCCTGATTAAAAGGAAACTGTTCAGCTCAAACTCCAGACAGGTAGACAATAGAGAAAATTAACTACTTACCAGTCCAATTATTTAAATACAGGATAATCAAAAATTGCAATTTCATTAATTTTTTATAAAATAATATAGCAGGAAGTATAAAAATGATATTTTTTAATTTATTCAGTACTAGAATCAACGGTTTGAAATAATACCTGCCCAACCACCATTCAGGACAGTTTCACACAAACAAGTGCACTGCCCAAATGACGGTTGGGGTATACTGCTACATAGTTAAAGTCTAATGTATGTTCTTGCCCAGTAGTATGGCCTTAAACATGGGGGTGGGATAAGAATATTTTTAGGTAAATAAGACTGTCCTTCAAAGAGGCATTCCCAAGGCATTAACAAGAACAGTGAAGGCCTAAACTTTTGCACTTAAGCAGTTAAAAGATACCATTGGCCTGAAAGATTTGTAAGGAAGAAAATAGTCACTCACCTATGACATAAACTTTAATGCAATTCCTTTGGAAACATTAATTCAGAGAATAAAATCTTCACAATTCCAATGAGTGGTATTTATACCAAAACACACTCTGCTACCCTGGAGCCCCTAAAACATACATATACTTATCAGTTTGGAGTAACTAGGCTGCTCCATTTCATGAAGCATAGTCTTAAAATGGCATACTTGATACTGAACTTGTCCCTCTGGTACAAATCAACTATTCAGTGAAGGGCCATGTCATCAGCAAAGAGAATAATAGATACCAATTTGTCTGCTGTATCAAAGTGTCACCAGCAAGTGTGCATTCTTAATCTATATATAAGATGAAAATCAAATACAGGCTGTTTTTTTTTATGACTGTAACTGTTGTCTATCCTCTTCTTCAGGGCCCTCTAAATAGAAAGGTCCCCATACATACCAGCTTCCATGATATTACCAGTCAGCTGAAGGTTCTTGTTCAATTCATATAGAAATCTGCAATTGGCAATGTGTAGTCCTTTCAGTGTTGATAGCATTGGGTTTATAATGCCAGAAGCTAAAAGCTCTTTCAGTGTTAACAGCCCTCCTTAATACTTGGACCCAGCAGCTACCATCAGGCCTTGGGAACTCTTCCAAATACCAGAGATGGCAGCTCCTGGCTATTCTTTATCTCTGTCCATCATTCTGTGCTGCTAGCAGCTGTCAGTGTTACCAGTCTTAGCTAGCTCTACTTGAGATAGAAACCATGAATAGACAGGAGTATGCCATCTGGGAATAGCTACAGCATAAGGAGAAACATCCTGAAAATATTAAGCCCAATAAAGACATAGGAAGGTTTCTTATAAGGAAAAAAAAAAGACAGGCTTACACATGCAGTGTCAGACTGGCCACAAGTAGGTGTCAGAGTTATTTTCTCATTGCTGGGACAAAATATCCAACACTCACAAATTAGAGGAGGAGAGTTTTATTCTGGCTCACAGTTTGTAGAGGTTTCAGTTTATACTTGGCTAGTTCCAAGATAGGGCAGCCTGGCAGAGGGTCATGGCAGAAACGATAGAGCTCAAAGCATGATAGCAGGAAGGATAAGCAGGGATCAAGGGAATAGAAATGATATATACTTCCAGGCTGCACCCACAATAACTGATCTCTTCCCACCAGGTTTCACTTCCCAACATACCCAGCTGTAAACCCATCCCATCAGTGGACTAATCCAGCAATGTGTATCACATACTCATGATTTAATCTCCTCATATAGCCCCACCTATCCGTGCATGAGTCTTTGGGGGGATATCTAGATACAAACCATAGCAGTAGGGGAGACCTGAATGAGTAGAGGTGCAGAGGAGTGAAATCATGCAGACAGACTAAAAGACAGTCATCCAGAGAGGGTGAAGGGTGAAGTTATCTAGGATAGGTCTAAACCCTGCTGCAGCCAAAGCAAATATCTCCCTAAACAACCATTGAGTGCTTAAAGCAATTGGACTGGCTGCAAGGCATTTAGGGCAGCCATAGTATAAAAGCACCTTTTGGGGAGTATCTCTGCCATCTCAAAGAGACATAGCATCAGGTTTATTTTTTAAAAACTGACATAAATATGTTAAAATTAAAGAACTGGGTCAGCTGCATTTAGTGCTACTTAAAATGAGAACCTAAAAAATCCACACTCACACTGTAGCCATGACAGAGTAACTGGAGAAAAAGCCTTATTAATACTGTATGATTAGTTGATTGTGTCAACTTGAGTAATGCCTGACTAAATTGGCTCAGTAAAGTTCTGGGTGTGGAAGACCCACCCTAAGGAGGATTACCATTGGAATGGTATAAAAAAGGAACAAAGGAAGGATTGTTTCTGTTTTCTTCAGAGAAACTCTTCATTTTCACCTTGGACATCATTTCTTGACTTCCAGTATAGACCCTTCAGTGTCTAGCACTGACCCTTAGCTTTTTTTTGCATACTCTTTGACCTACTGATAAGGATTGACACTACAATGAGCTCCACACCTTCAGCTGAGTCCTTCACATCCCCAGTGCACAGACAGACTCTTTGTACTCTTCAACATCCAACTCTGTGAGTGGCCACTGTAAGCCAATCTTGTAAATCCTTCCATATTTGTGTATCTTGTATTAAATCAGTTTTCTCTAGTAATCAGTGACTGATACAAACACCCTACAATGTTGCTTTAAATACATACTAAAAACCTTAAAATATTTCCTCCTGTGACAAAATCTGATTTAAAAATGAGAAAACACTTGAATAGATATTTCTCCAAAGAAAATACACTACTAGATAATAAGCATATGAAAATATGCTCAGCATCACTAAACATTGAAGAAATGCAAATCAAAATCACAATGAGATACCACTTCACACCCACTAGTATGGCTATTATCAAAAATATAGATAACGAATGATGTGTTGGCGTGGAGGTGGAGAAATTGAAACCCTTGTGCATTGCTGGTAGGAACGTAAAATGGTGCAACTTTAGCAAACAGTATGGCAGTCCCTTAGAAACCTCAAAAATAGTTACCATACTATCCATCAATTTCACTTCTGAGAAATTGAAACAATTAACCTAAGGAATTGAAAGCAAAGACTAAAACAGATCAATGTTCATAATAACATTATTCATGATAGACAAAAAAGTAAGAAGAATCAAGAAATAGTTAAAATGTGGTACATTCATACAATAGAATATTATTCAATCTTAAAATGATGGTGATTCTGATGCATACTACAACATGGATAAAACCTGAGGACTAGGTGAAAGTAAATTAATAGGTATAGAGTGTAGCATTTCAGTTTTATAAGGTGAAAAAGTTATAGATATTGGTTACAAAAATGTGGATATATATTTATATACTAGCCACTTTTTGGTCACTGGAGTAGAATAACCAACACCTATAACTTTAAGAAAAAGAAGTGTATCTGCCTCACATTTTCCTGTGGGTTTAGTCCAAAGATGGCTGGCTGCAATAAACGATGGAAGAATATTGTGGGGGAAAGCTGTTCATCTAATTGCAGCCTGGAAGCTGAGAGAGAAACAGGAGAAGCCATGGACAACAATGCAGGTTTTCATGTCACACACTCAATGACCCACCTCCAACCAGGCCCCAACCTCCTAATAGCAAATTTAGCTATCAAAATCATCAATATATGAATCTACTGATAATTATAGCACCCCTGTGATCCAATCGCTCCCAAACACATGAGACTTTTGGGGGACATTTATATCTAAACCATAACATTCTTCCCCTGGACTCCAAAATACTCATATCCATCTCATTATGTAAAATGTATTATATCTAACTCTGAGGAGTCATCAAAATATTAACAGTTCCAGCAAAACTGAAAATTCCAATTTTCTCTGAGACTCAAGACAAACTCTAATCTGATAGCCCCTATAAAAATCAAAAAGAGGTGGGGAAGGGAGGAGGGGGTAAAGGGAGGGTGGGGACAAGGGGAAAAAATGAGAACCAAGACCCGGCATGTAAAGGTTCAAGATCCCAGTAATGAATGTAACTGTACTGTCTACCTAGAATATACCAATAAATTCAATTTAAAAGAAAAAAATCAAAACGAAAGTTAAATGCTTTCAATATATAATGGCATGTGACAAACATTAAATTCTATAGTTCCATGTCTAGCACCCAGAACAAGTTGTGGCAAGGTGTGAATTCCAAAGGTTTTAGATGACTCTACCCCTATGGTGTTGCCAGTTTCAGCCTTTTTGGCCTCTCTCTTGAGATGGCTCTGCTCATTGCCTAAACTTTTCCTGAAGCAGACATTCCACATTCCTATACTCTACTTTCAGCTTCACTCTCACAATTTTATGTACCACCCTCTCAAGGGCACACTGCCTGGCCTCCCATGCCTTCTTCTGAAATCTAGGTGAAAACTTCCATGACCCCATAATGGTTGCATTCTGAGTGCTTGTAAAATCGGCACCATATGGAAGCATTAAAGTAAGTCAACAGCCTAAGCAGTAGCCAGGCCTCTTTGTATTATGATTACAGTGGCCTTTCAGTTCTTGGATGGCTAAACATTGTGAAAGGAATCCTGAAGAACAAATTCTGTGGACCATGTTTCTCCAGCAGGGAGCCCAGGGGTTCTCTTCTTAAAGAAAGCTTTACAGTTTTGCACCTGTGAGCCTAAAGAAGATTGAATCTTGCTGATTCCTGAGATGACGTCAAGCCATCCTTCTTGTAGTCCTAGTGCAAAGTACTTGGCTTCTTTTTAATACTAATCTTTTCAGCAACAATACTTTCCATGGCCCCAACTTCATAGGCACTTCCTTTCTGATGAAACTGCAAACTTTTTACATTTGTTTTTTGCTTCTAATGTTCCTTGTAAATCTGGCTAAAAGCATCCAGCAATATACATTCAACATGCTGAAAGCTTTGGATACTTTGAAATTTCCTCCACCAGATCAATTAGTCCACCACCCTTAATTTCAGTGTCCCACAAAGACTTTGGGCTTGTGCAAAATGTAGACAAATTCTCTGCCAAAGTATAGCACATGGCCCCTAATCCAACTGCCAATAAAGTCCTTGCTCTCAACTGAAAACCTCCTGAGCCTAGCCTTTACTTTCTTCATTCCTAGCAGCATTCTGATCTGCTGAGCTCCAATAAGAATCACCAATTCAGTTCTGATTACAACACTGTAGGGCTTCTCTAGCTGGCATCTTCATTTCTAGGCCTTCTTTAGCTAGCATCTCCAAACACTTCCAAATTCCTCCTGCAAAGCAGTTTCCAAAGGCTTCTAAACCATATAGCCTGGTACAGTCATTGTAACAACCCCATTTATCTGGTATCCATTTCTGTATTAGTCGCTTTTCCAACTGTGGGACAGAATATTGAACACCCATAACTTAAAGGAGGAGAGGTTATTTGGCTCACAGTTTCCAGTAGGTTTAATCCAAAGGTGACTGGCTCCAAGGCATGGTGGAAGGTCATAACAGAGAAATGCTGTACATGCCATGGAAGCAAAAAAAGAGAGAAGGGAAAACAAGGACAAAAACACACTTTTCCATGTCATGTTCCCCTGACCCACCTCCAACCAATCTCCACTTTCTAACAGCATGTTTAGCCTATAAATGAACTAATGAATATAGTACTCCCATAAGCCAATCACCTTCTAAACACTAAGACTTGGGGTAAACATTTTAGATCAAACCATAACAACACTATTAAACTGTACACTTTAAAATGGTTAGGATGACAAATTTTATGTTATGTATATTTCACCATACATAACAATTTTTAATTTTTAATTTTTTACATCATAATTGGAAGAGGTTTTAATGCTTTTAATCAATTTCTCCATTAAGTAAATCATCCTGTCAACCAGAAGTTGTAGCTGTAAACCAGCAACTGAGTCCAAAGACTTCCTGATTCTAACAGAATATTGAAACAAGACCTGTAAGTTATTGAAAAGAAAGCTGACATTGAGTTGCCCTGTGGAAGCTATTGTATACTATACTTTTTAGTCAATCTTCAAGAACCTTTACCACATTTCTCCCAGACTTGAGCTTTGAGAAATGAAGACATAAAACAGTAAAATGAACATGGAAGATCACCAGCCAATGAATCTGGATCTTCATAATTTCTTTCTACTCATTATTTAATTTGGGCCTCCAGTTTTCAGAAGGCTAAAATGTTTCTCACTGTGTATAATGACCTCCTACACAGTTTTCATGCAGCCAACATTAAGGAAGAAAAGAATGCTCTGATTAAGGGGCAATGTTGGTAAACTAACAGACTTTTAGTGTTCAGTCAAAAAATACAAAGAGATTCTTAAAACAGCACTGGCAGCCAGTGATATCCTAATACAACAGAATGAAAAAAGGAACAATGAAGAGATACAAAACAAGATAGTTCTGTATTTTACAGAAAGAAGAGCAAATGAATGAGTGTTGAGATAAGAGAAGATGGGAAGGGCCACACAGGCAGGACTAAGTGTCTCTCACACTCTCTGCATCTCAGGTCCCTCCTCACATAGCATCCCTCCTTCCATTACATGTCAAGAGAGAAAGAGGGAAACAAAAAATAAGTATGTACCAAACTCTTACTCATTTTATCTTAGTAGATCTTGAAGCCTCAAAGGAAAATGTCTTATTAAGACACCCTTAAACTAAACCTATCTCTACTTCACAGTGAATTAAAATCATCAGAAAGACCACCCCTGGGCCACTGAGGAGGTGCCAAGGAGCTGAACCACTCCCCATGACCCCCAGCCTCTGGCCACTGGAGTGATCAACAGAAAAAGTCCCTCTCTGGGGCTCCATGATGAAAATTGAAGCCCCCTGGAAAAGTAAAGAAAATCTCTGCAATAAAGGCACACCAGATCACCATGATTGGTAAGTTGGAAGGATCACCATCTCACATCAGAACCTGGAATATCTTCAGGGGAAAGGCAGCTGGAACCTTCAGCAGAACCTTGCAGTGTTCAACCCTGCAGGAGGTCAGGGAGCTCAACTTGGGCTTTGCAGCTAGAAATCAGCCCTAATCTCAGAGATCTGATACTGGCTTGCTGAGACTAATTAACTTAGGTCTGCTGCCCACGTTGTCTATTGTGACAGCAGACACATACCCTGAAGAAGGTCCTTCATTTTTGTTTTTATTTTTTACTTTCAAAGGTTTTTTTCTCTTTTTTAATTTTATTTATTATTTTCATTCTTTTCAAGTTTTTTCTTTCTTTCTTTTTTTTCCTTTTCTTGCTCTCTCATTCACCTTGTTCACTCTTACTCTCTCCAACCTTGTTCTTCATCTCTCTCCCTTTTGGTTCCTAGTCCTGTCTGAATTTGGATTTCTTTTTTTCTTTGTTTTTCTTTTTTTCTCTTTTTTTTTCCTTCTTTCAATTGCCATTAGTTTTAAAGGAAAGTGAGTATAGTTTCTAGCTTCCCTGCTGCTGTTTGGTTGTATTGTTCTTGTCTTTCTTCTTTTGTTCTGTCTTTTCCCCTTGTCTTCAACAGTGTCCTCGAGTTTCTGTGATATTCCTCAGTCTTCTGGCCTCACTTCTAACCTTTCCCTATCCTTCTACTTGTCTTATCCCTCCCTCCCCAACTCCTTCAAGTCCCCATCCTGAAGGAAAAGTTACTATATTGAAGAGCTTATTCACTATAAACATATTTTGGGCTGATATTCAATTTTTATTTTTATTTAATTCACATGGTTAAAGGTGATAGATTAATAACTACTACAAACTGTCACTTTCTAAGCTGTGCTTGATGCTATTATTGTATTACCTGAGCTAAGGTGTTGTGATTGATCTAATCAATTGTCCTTCCTGGTATACTGAAAGCAAGATTGCCTTCCAGTCATTAGAGACTCAAAACCCAAATACCAGCTATATCTGGCAGACTCCTCTGAGAAGCTATCATTCCATAAGCGTTTTAAATACAAACAATAAAGATATTGAAATATCAACAGAGGAATCAAACCAAAAACAGCACCACCAGTGAAAATAAAAATTAAACAAAGTGCAAACCCAGACTTCCACCTCACCAAAGGCAAATTCTGGTATTAACAAGGTAAAAATTCTGATAATTAACCACCTGGACATCCTGGACTGATAGCACAGGAAGTAACAAAACAGATGAATGAGGCTCTAGAAAAATTCAGAACAGAAATAATTTCCCATGTAACTATGGAGATGGTGAGCAGAATGAAAGACATGATTAGAGACTCTAGAAGAGAAACAGATAAAAAAAAAATACATGAGCTCAGGACCATGATGGAAGCCATGAACACCCAGCATAGGAAAGAAGTGTAATCCATGAAACAGATTCAAATACAGATCCAGGAGATTAAAAACTCTATTGAAAGTATTAACAGCCGATTGAGCCAATCTGAAGACAGAATATCAGATACAGAAGACAGGATTATAGTCAGTGACCATGAAAAGAAAGATCTCTTAAAAATAGTAGGGGGACATGAGAAATCTATCCAACAGCTTCTAGATGATTCAAAGAAGAACAATATAATACTGCTAGGAGTCCACAAAAAAGCAGGAGAAGGTACAATGCCATTTTTAAAAATTATTCATAGAATTAATGACAAAAACTTCCCAAAAAGAGTAAAAGAATTTGACATACAGATAAGTGAGGCATATAGGACTCCAACTAGCCACGATCAAAAAAATTTACACTTAAACATATAATAATCAAGGTCCCAGAAACTCAGCAAAAGAACAAGCAATTATAGAAAAAAAACAAATCACATAAAATGAAAGCCCATCAGAATCACACCAGATTTTTCAACACAAACTCTCAAATCAATGAGAGCGTGGAGTGAGGTATTTCAAGCCATAAAAGAAAATAACCTCCAACCAAGACTGATGTATCCTGCAAAACTATCTTTTAAAAATTGATGGGGAAATAAGATACTTCCACAACAAACAACACCTGAGAAATTTCATGAATACTGAACAAGCACTCCAAACAACTCTAAACAATAGCCTAGAAAAATACAATGAAGGTCACAATAACATTGGGCCCAAAAGAGCAAATCCAACAGGAAAGCAAAGAAAAAAAGGCAGAGCAGGAAAAACAAAAATTAAAGATCCCACAACAAGAAAATAACATGACAAGGATATGCCAATACATATCAGTTATAACCATCGATGTTAATGGTCTCAATCCACCAAACATAAACACTGGCAGAATGGATAAAGAAGCAAAGTCCAACAATATGCTCTATACAAAATGCATCTTATTCAAAAAGCAACTCAGGCTAAATGTAAAAGGATGGAAAACAGTTCTCCATGTGATAGGAACCCAGGAAAAAGCACAGGTAGCTATTTTGTTTGCAGACAAAGTAAATTTCAAACCAAAACTAATTAAGAGAAACAAAGAAGGTCACTACATCCTTGTAAAGAGAACAAGCTAAGAGAAAGAGATGGCAATCATAAATATGTATGCACCAAATACTAACACCCCCAACTGTACAAACAAACATTAATAGACATGAAAAACCAAATAAGTACTAATACAATTGTAGTGGGGGACATAAACACCCCACTGTCTCAAATAGCCCAGTCATCTAAACAAAAAATCAATAACAAAATACTAGAACTAAACCAACCTTTTGAACAAAAGGACTTAATAGACATCTGCAGAGTATTCCACCCCACAAAATCAGAATATACATTCTTTTCAGCTGTACATGGGTCATTCGCCAAAATAGACCACCTACTAGCTCAAAGAACATGTTTAAGTAAGTGCAAATGGATTGAAGTTATCCCATCATGTCATAGTGTAATTAAAATGGAGATCAATAGCATAAGAAATTCCAAGAACATCACAAACACAAGGAAATTGAACAATACTCCCCTGAACAACTAGTGGTTCTCAGAGGAAATTAAAGGAGAAATTAGACAGTTTTTACAAATAAATGATAATGTCAATACACAGGATCATCAGTGCCTACTTCAAAAATTTGTACTCTAATAGAAAGGAAAACAGAAGAAATTGACAGATTTCTAGATACATGTGAATTACGAAAATTAAACGAATAACATATAAACATTCTAAACAGCCCAATTACAGTGACATTGAAAATATCATTTAAAATTTACTAAACAAAGAAAAGCCCAGGTCCTGATATCTTCACTGGTGAATTCTACAAAATATTCAGAGAAGAACTATTGCCAGTACTCATAAACTCTTCATTGAAACTGAAAGGGAATCAATACTCCCAAATTCATTCCTAGAAGCAAGTGTTACTTTGATTCCAAAAGCAGACAAAGACCCAACCAAAAAAGAGAACTATAGGCTAATCTCCTAGTAAACATAGATGCAAAAGTCCTCAATAAGATATTGGAAAACAGAATACAGAGGATCATTAAGAAGATCATACACTCTCTGACCAAGTTAGATTTATCCCAGGGATGCAAGGATGGTTCAACATACATAAATCAATAAATGTAATATACTATATTAACAGAGCCAAGGACAAAAACCATATGATCATCTCACCAGATCTTTCAACATGCATTAAACTAAAATGGAAGTGGATTAAAGATCTAAATATTAAAATAGAACACTAACCTTGCTGGAAGATAAGTTAGGTAGAAGTCTTGAAGACATTGACATAGGAAAAGATTTTATCAACAAAACCTCATTAGCACTGGAACTAGCACAAGGAATCAACAACTGGGATCTCTTCTTCTTCTGCACTGCAAAAGAAACCATCCAAAGAGCTAAGAGACAACCTAAAATGTGGGGGAAAAAATTTTACCAGCTATTGCTCAGACAAAGGTATATTATCTAGAATATATAAAGAACTCAAAAAATCAGAACCCTCCCCAAATATTAAGACCCAATTCAAAAATGGGCATCTGAAATGAACAGACATTTCTCAGACAAACAAGTAAAAACAGCAAATAAACATATGAAAAAAATGTTCGACATCACTGGTCATTCTAGAGATTCAGATGAAAACAATATTTCCACCTTACCTCAGAAAGAATGGCTGCTATCAAGAAATCCACCAATAACAAATATTGGCAGGGTTATTTGGAGAAAGGAATGCTTCTCCATTATTGATGGGAGTGCAAACTCATGCAACCACTGTTGAAATAAATATGGAGATGCTTCAAAAAACTAGGACTACAGGTCTCATTTGACCCAGCTATTCCTCTACTGGGTATCTTCCCAAAAGAATTAAAAGAATCATACCAGCGTCCATGATTTAGCTCAGTAGTTTTTCTGCCTGCCTTGAAAGTACAAGGTTCAGAGTTTGACCCCCAGTACCAAAAATATTTTTTAAAATAAAATTTCAAAATAAATAAAAGAATCACACTGCAGCAATATTTGTGGAGTCATGTTTATAGTGGCACAGTTTGTAATAGCTAAAGCTTGGAAACAGCCCAAGTGCCCATCAACTGCAGCATAGATTTTAAAAATGTGAGGGCCAGGGATTTAGCTAAGTGGTCTGCCACCTGCCTCACAAGCGCAAAGACACAAGTTTGATCCCTGGTACCAAAAAAAATTTTAAATATGGGTCTTTTTAAATAAAATGGAGTACTACTCAGCCATAAAGAATGAGAAATTAGATATATTTGTAGCTAAATGGATGCACATTAAGGATATACTCTTAAGTGAAATGTATAAATACCAAATAGTTTCTCTGGTGTTGAAGGAACCAAGTTTTCTGATCCAAGTGGGCTCCCTCTTTACCCTTTTTGCCCAGAAAATCTCCTGGGCACAGAATTGCAGAAACTCCATTCTGTATAACAACCTCCTTCCTGTTTCTGTTCCTCTTCCTTTGACCCGAAGATAAACCTACCTCCTCCCTGATAGTTGCTTGAATAAGATAGCTAGAAATAGGTTAAGTAAAAAAAAAAAATTATATGCTTTGTTAAGTATAAAGACTTTGCCTAATTGTTTAATCACATAGGATGTTCTTTGGAAAAAGGAACATACTGACCCTTAAATAAACCACTCCTCCCTTAGATATTAATTTCCCGCTTCTACCCTCCTATTCCTGAAAGTATCTATGCAAGATGTTCTCTGTAAGAAAGAATACCCTGACCTTTCTCTGAATTAGTACCCTCCCCTGCCTGAAATAGAAAGTTAAAATAAGAAACCAATAAAAAAGAAAGCCTCCTAAACCCTATATAATCATGCTTTGAAAGTAAATCAGGACCTTCAGTGGGAAGCCGCTGTGACGGTGCCACTGCAGGTCCAGGCTCGAGTTTGCCCCGCTCAAGCCTGCAATAAACTCCTCATGTGTTTGCATCAGAAGAGACTCCTTGGTGGTGTTCTTGGGAATTTTGCGACTTGAGTACATTGTGAAAAACTAAAAGTGTAAATAAAGATCAAAATGTGTAATTGATATTGTGTAATAGGAAGAGAATATCTAAAGTTGTAGGGGAAGTGGGAGGAGTAGGGGAAACATAAGGGAAAAGAAAAAATATGAGAAAAGGAAAAAATGGAAACAAAATCTTTGTAAATAGGGAAGGGTGGTGGGGGTTAAGGGATGGGGGGATAAGAATCAAGATACATTATGTAAAGGTACAAGATCCAATTATGAATGTAACTGTATTGTATACCTAAAGTATACCAATAAACTTAATGAGAAAAGAAAGAAAAAATAGGACACCCATGTGTAAATATTGAATAGTTTTTCTGGCATGAGAAACTGGAAGTGTAAATAAGGATTAAAATGAATAACTGATAATGTGAAATAGGAAAAAAAGGTACTAAGTTTAGGGGAAGTGGGAGGGGTGGGGAAAGGAAAGAAGAAAAAAGAAAAAAATATGAGATTAGAAATAAATGGAAACATGGGCCGGAGATTTAGCTCAGTGGTTCTGCCACCTGCCTTGCAAGTGCAAGTTCCTGAGTTTGATCTCCAGTACTAAAAAAAAGAAAGAAATGAAAGCAACGATTTGCAAATAGGGATGGGTGGAGGAGCTGAAGTGAGGGCAGGGGAATAGGGAAAAATAAGAACCAAGATATATCATGTAAGGGTACAAGTTCCCAATGTTGAATGTAAATGTATTGCATACCTAAAATGTACCAATAAAATAATTTAAGAGAGAAAAATCATCAGGAAAACATCTCACAATCCCTTCCATTCCCATGCCTAAACACTAACTGTACCCACATCAGCAAGACCGTCCTCCCCGCTGTTACACCAGCAGTGGAGCTTCCTCTTTCTCCTGTCCATGCCCTGAGTTCCTTTCCTTCTACATTCTTAGGAACCACATTCCATCCATAATTCTTTCTTCCCCACTATATCTTCATCCATTTCCCTCCCCTTAGCACACAGATATGAGATATCACCCATAACTTAATAAACAAAATATTTTAAAATACTCGTAAGCCCTGTATCCTCCTTTAAGACTGTCACTTCTTAGAATTCCTAACTTTTGTCTTCGTTTCCTTATTGCCCCTGCCATTTGCGATCTCACTGCAATGGATCTCAGTATGATCATCAATAACAACCCAGTCATTAAAATAAATTCAAATATTTTATTTTGACATTTTATATTATGAAAGTGCTCCACAGCACAGACCCTATTGACTAGGGCATGGTTCTTGAAGCATCCACCCTTTCCTTCATCCACCCTTTTCTCCTTGAGTTTGTTCTTTCCTGGTTTTCCTCTTTCCTCAGACTGAGCCCTTCTCAGACTCCAATAGCCATTGTCAGTTCCACTCACTCGGGATGCTCACCCACTTCTTATTTCTAGGCCCAAGAGGTAGCACTGGGTAAACATCCACAAATATTGACTTGGTTCTTCTGAGGCAGTGGCTCTCAACCTTGGCTGTTCATTAAATTCACTGGGAACTTTTACCCTATCTAGAAGTAGTTCTGATTTAATTGGTCTTTGATGAAACCCAAATAATATTATTTTCTAAAAGCTTCCCAGATGAATGCTAGTGCTTACCAATTACATGTCAGTTCATGCTAGGGACTATTAATTATGGACAAAAATCTGCAAAAGGTAAAATTATCATTTTAGAATTTAACTGTTTAATTAGACTTAGGTAGAGGAATTAAAGTCTGAAACTAAGGATTTCTTTAAAGTCCCCTTAAAAGTTTACATTAGAAAGTTGTTTAAAATGTCCTCATTGACAGTCATGCCACATTTATAATCCCAGATCTCTTTCTCTCTCTCCCTCTCTCTCTCTCTCT
>NW_022900936.1:46394098-46436536 GCF_012274545.1 Fukomys damarensis | reverse complement strand
CTTGAGTACATTGTGAAAAACTAAAAGTGTAAATAAAGATCAAAATGTGTAATTGATATTGTGTAATAGGAAGAGAATATCTAAAGTTGTAGGGGAAGTGGGAGGAGTAGGGGAAACATAAGGGAAAAGAAAAAATATGAGAAAAGGAAAAAATGGAAACAAAATCTTTGTAAATAGGGAAGGGTGGTGGGGGTTAAGGGATGGGGGGATAAGAATCAAGATACATTATGTAAAGGTACAAGATCCAATTATGAATGTAACTGTATTGTATACCTAAAGTATACCAATAAACTTAATGAGAAAAGAAAGAAAAAATAGGACACCCATGTGTAAATATTGAATAGTTTTTCTGGCATGAGAAACTGGAAGTGTAAATAAGGATTAAAATGAATAACTGATAATGTGAAATAGGAAAAAAAGGTACTAAGTTTAGGGGAAGTGGGAGGGGTGGGGAAAGGAAAGAAGAAAAAAGAAAAAAATATGAGATTAGAAATAAATGGAAACATGGGCCGGAGATTTAGCTCAGTGGTTCTGCCACCTGCCTTGCAAGTGCAAGTTCCTGAGTTTGATCTCCAGTACTAAAAAAAAGAAAGAAATGAAAGCAACGATTTGCAAATAGGGATGGGTGGAGGAGCTGAAGTGAGGGCAGGGGAATAGGGAAAAATAAGAACCAAGATATATCATGTAAGGGTACAAGTTCCCAATGTTGAATGTAAATGTATTGCATACCTAAAATGTACCAATAAAATAATTTAAGAGAGAAAAATCATCAGGAAAACATCTCACAATCCCTTCCATTCCCATGCCTAAACACTAACTGTACCCACATCAGCAAGACCGTCCTTCCCGCTGTTACACCAGCAGTGGAGCTTCCTCTTTCTCCTGTCCATGCCCTGAGTTCCTTTCCTTCTACATTCTTAGGAACCACATTCCATCCATAATTCTTTCTTCCCCACTATATCTTCATCCATTTCCCTCCCCTTAGCACACAGATATGAGATATCACCCATAACTTAATAAACAAAATATTTTAAAATACTCGTAAGCCCTGTATCCTCCTTTAAGACTGTCACTTCTTAGAATTCCTAACTTTTGTCTTCGTTTCCTTATTGCCCCTGCCATTTGCGATCTCACTGCAATGGATCTCAGTATGATCATCAATAACAACCCAGTCATTAAAATAAATTCAAATATTTTATTTTGACATTTTATATTATGAAAGTGCTCCACAGCACAGACCCTATTGACTAGGGCATGGTTCTTGAAGCATCCACCCTTTCCTTCATCCACCCTTTTCTCCTTGAGTTTGTTCTTTCCTGGTTTTCCTCTTTCCTCAGACTGAGCCCTTCTCAGACTCCAATAGCCATTGTCAGTTCCACTCACTCGGGATGCTCACCCACTTCTTATTTCTAGGCCCAAGAGGTAGCACTGGGTAAACATCCACAAATATTGACTTGGTTCTTCTGAGGCAGTGTCTCTCAACCTTGGCTGTTCATTAAATTCACTGGGAACTTTTACCCTATCTAGAAGTAGTTCTGATTTAATTGGTCTTTGATGAAACCCAAATAATATTATTTTCTAAAAGCTTCCCAGATGAATGCTAGTGCTTACCAATTACATGTCAGTTCATGCTAGGGACTATTAATTATGGACAAAAATCTGCAAAAGGTAAAATTATCATTTTAGAATTTAACTGTTTAATTAGACTTAGGTAGAGGAATTAAAGTCTGAAACTAAGGATTTCTTTAAAGTCCCCTTAAAAGTTTACATTAGAAAGTTGTTTAAAATGTCCTCATTGACAGTCATGCCACATTTATAATCCCAGATCTCTTTCTCTCTCTCCCTCTCTCTCTCTCTCTATCTCTCTCTCTGCCAGGAGACCAAGACACCAACCAAGTCATATAAACTTTATTGCATGAATAAGCAGCACTGATGGCTGTAAATTTAAGCTTGTTCTTTCTCTCCTTTCTGAGTCTGCCAGGATTCTTGGGAGTGCCTTTGCCCCACCCTCCCATGGCTTCCAAGATCCAACAAGCCCTAACCCAGAGGTGCTGGCTTTCCCTCCCACTTCTGCTTTGAGGGTGCAGAGTGTGTGGTAAACTTGCCTCACTAGAAAACTTCAGCCTGTGACTATTGAAAATGGAGACATTGTTCACAGAGATGGTGTGTGTGACCAGAGAGGCATATTCACACAGAAGCAGCTTTATCTGTTTCATGTGTTTATTTAACTATAATTGTAGGTTTGGGAGGTTGAAGGTTAGGAAGTGGAGAAGAAATTGGTCAAAAAAGGGCTAAGTGGGAAGGTTCACAACAACCATGAAAAGCTGTAAGACTCAACCACACTAAGACACAATTCCAGCCTCCTGGCCTATCTTCTCTGCCTATGCTTTACTGTACACATCCACCCACCTCTCCGCTCATTCTAGAGGAAGAAGGGAGGCACAAAGGCAGGCAATACTTCAAAGCTTCATCTTGAATTGTGACCAATCTGTTTTTTAAGATAATCTGGAGAGTTGCCTTAGTAGAAAAATGAAGTCCAAAAGTTCCATAGAGAACCTGAGGAAGATTCTGGGAATCTTATGTTGCCAAAGGCACAAAGTTGAATATTCTCAAAGCCACAGAGTTTTACCAGACAAAAAATCGATTTCTTCCAAAGTTTACTTCATAAAAACTCAAAACTGAATATGAAGTTCAGGTAGTGTAAGATATGGTGTTCCATGTTGCAAATGATTTAAGTGTCTTGGCTTAAGCCCAAACCACATATTTTCTAAAAGTTTACTGGGTGAGTTTTGGTGTTCACCAATAACTTGTCACTTCACATTAGGACAATAAATTATGGACAGAAAATTTTCAAAAGGTGTAATTGTCATTTTAGAATTTGACTCTTTACTTCGATTTTTACGTAGAACATTAGCAGGCTGATACAGAGTAAGTTTTTTAAGTCTCCTTAAAAGTTTAGAAAGTTATTTAAAATTCCCTCATTGACAGTCATGCCAGAGCTATAATTCCAGGAGACTTTTCTCATCCTTTCTCAGGCAAGAGCCCAAGGCACAAATCAAGTCACGAGTTGAATGAACAAGTGACCTTGATGCTACAGTTGGTGAAGACTTACTCTTAAAGGAAAGGAAATGCCTGGGCAAAGAGAGGACAGAGCAACCCATTTACCCAAGTCAGCAAGAGCAATCAAAGTAATTCCTGCAAAACATGTGGTACTGATCCTAGTGCTTGCTGCAAAGGATGCTGTGCCTGTGATTTTAGCCTCAGTGTTTGTTCCCCTTCTCTACTATGAGAAAAAGGTAAAATTTGTTTCATGTGGAGAGGTGGAACTGAGTGAAGCAGTTCTGTCAGAGGAATGCCCAAAAAGACAATGAATCTATATGTAATACATGCTCATAGGCAGAGTGATTGCTGCTTAGAATTGTACAAAAGATTCAAATCAGAGGCACTGGGTCTCCAAGATAACTTCAAAACCAGAGACTTGGTGATTGTAAAGACATAGCTTATTGAAATTGTCTTGCAACAGCCAGCAATCAACAAATTATTACATCTAAATCCTGCTTTTTCATGCCTGTGTAAGCTTTTCAAATAAAAGCTCATTGGCAAAACAAACACAGGGACAGATTTTCTGAAGGGAAAACTTATTGTGGTAGAGAATTAAATTAGAAAGCTAAATAATAGAGTCAAAATGGGAAGGATGAGAAGGAGAAGTAAAAAGAAATAAGATGTGTGCTGTATATGTACCAACTTCTCATGAATACAATCACTATGTACTCTAAACATGCAGTAATAAAAATTAATAATAATGATAATGTCATGAAAAGCAATAGAAAAATCAGAAAATCTCAGATCCCTCTTGAAATTTTTTATCTCTAATAATGGCCATGGATCTCCTTCTCTGTAGTAAACCAGACTTCTATGTTCTGTTTGAGTACTCCCTTAGCTGAGTCATTTTCACCCAAGGGTTGGGAGGACAAAATTAGAGTGAAGTATTTGTTGGGTTTCAGCCACACATAAATTTAACCTACTTTACTCTCCATATGGCCTATCCTTTGTGATTAATGCAGCGCCACAGAAACTTTTTGTTCTCTTCTCTTGCTATTATTGCCTGGGGCAAGAATCAATAATTCTCATGCTAGAACTGAGAGATAAAGTCAGTATGAAGAAGGTTCATGTGTGATATGATCTGTCAAAATAATGAAGACCTGATACGTTCCTTATCATGGGATCCCTGAGTTAAGAATTCTCAGAACTAGACCACATTATAATGCAAACATCCTTTTTAGATCTCATGTTTTCTTCCTGGGGAAACAAATTTGAAATCCTGCCCTTCCCAGAATCGTTGTAGACTGTAACCTATTTTCTGCATAGCCTTTGGGTATTTCTAAGTTGGAACATGATCCCAGATATTCCTTAACTGAGTTATTTCTGGGGAGCACTTTCTCATATCCTAATTCCTTTAAACAGTGAACAAAGCTCTCCAACATCCAGCCTTTGCCCCTTTCTCCAGTTTCATTCCAGGCATCAAACTCTTGCAAAAAAGTCAACACAAAGTTATGCTTCATGCCTGTGCCTTTTGTACACATGAATATCTTTCATTCTTTCTAATGTTGGAATGACTCCCTAGTGAACTCAGTACTATGTGAAGGTGTGATTAATCTAGGGTTTTTCCTGAGTTAGATCAAGAGGTCAACTCTTCAGAGGCATTACGTAAATGAAGCCATGAGCAATAGGCAAATTGTTCCGCATTTTGATATTGTTATATGAAATCAATTTACCTAGACTCCTCCAGATCTTACTTTTTGTGGAGAATGAACAAAGCAATACCTACTTCCAAGCCATTATAGTTATTTCTCTGTTGTCTAGAGAGATGATGGAGGAAAACTGAAGGTGGTGCTTTTCCTTAATACACCTGAGAGTAAAGCCTACCTTCTTTTCAGAAAGTCCTAGGTAGCAAAGGCTCACACCCAATTGAAGACACTCTCAGAGCAAAGACACGGACCTGTCAGAGTCCTATTTAATATTACCTTTCTTCTCAGTATTTCTTCTCATTTCTCTCCATCTCACTTCCACTATTTTCACCAACTTCAGTGTTCCCTTGTTACTGGACTTGGAGTAAAGATTTAGCAAAAAACAATTTAATTCAAATATTCATTTCCTCAAATATTTTTATTACAGTCATATATGGGTTTTTGATACATTGTAGAGAACATCTTTGTCTGGCAGACATTTCTTTTTATTTTTACTCATTTATTTGTTTGCTTTATTATTCATTTATTTTTATTTCTGCAACACTCACTATGTAGTGCAGGTTAGCCTCAAACTCATGATCTTGCCTCAGCCTTCCAAGTGCTGGTATTACAGGTATGTCTCACAAGCCCAGCTGCTAATATGCCTTCTTTTGAGTAAAATATAAGGTATTTTATATTATAAATCCTATCACTAATCATTTAATTTCTCACCATTGTAGAGTGTGTATTTTATATTTGAACATACACCATTACATTTGGGTCCTTGCATCAGTCGTCACAACTCTGTCCATTCTATCTATTCTGCCCCACAAGTACCACTCAGACTTGACCCATCCTCCACTTAACCTTCCACCTCAACCCTAGTTCAAGTCTTTATCAACCCTTTTCCGGGTTTATATATTAACATCCTAAACAGATAGCCAAACAGCAAGCATGTTCTTTTGCTTTTTCCTCCTTCTCTCCCTCAAAAGTCTATTCCTCACTGCTCCCGTTCTTTCTAAATTACAACTCAGTCCTGTTATCTCTGTGATTTACTTATTTCGGGGTTCCCTTTTACCAAACAGTCCAAATTCCTTTCCATAATACATAAGGCTCTCAAAAATCTGTCCCTTGCCTGCCTTTAATTTTGTTCCTTAGCCTCTAGACCTCAGAATTTTTTCAGTTGACTAAAGACACAACTCTTTCTTGTAAATGTCTTTATGCATTTTCCCTCTTTTGAATGCCCTTTGGTTCTTTGTCCACTTAGTGACACTTGTTCAACTTTTAAGAAAAAGGTCTAATTTCTCCTGTTCTGTAAACTACACCCTACCACCCAAAGGCAGAATTGATTATTCTGTCCTATTGTCACAATTTAACCTTTTACTTATTTCTGTAGTAAAATTTCTTAAATTATTTTTGGGGTAACTTCACTATACCACTGGCTCCAACAGTGAAATATGGATTCCATGAAAACAACCTATCATAGCTTTACATGTTCATTGCCTACATGGTACACTATAGTTAACTTATACATCACTGTTAACTAAGTGAGCCAGTGAATTAATGGGGGCAAAGACTAGTATAGGTCTGTTCTTTTTATTTCCATTTAAAATAGAATAGACAAAAAAATAAAATAGACCGAGTTTGAAGAAATTAACCCTCTTCCCCAAGTTGACCTAGCTAATAAGTTAGAACCCCATTTCTTATTTCAGATACAGAAGTTTCTCTATCCCACTATCTTCCACCAGCTAGATGAATTCAGAAATGGGTTCTGTGAAAAGTACAAGAACTCTATAATATTAATTTTTCATGTCTGAATGAAGAGGATAAAGAAATGTAAAAGATTACTAATCAAACCTTGGCAATCACCAGGTGTGGTGTTCATGCATATAATCCCAGCACTCAGGTGGCAGAAGCAGGACAACCACTACAAATTTGAGGTCACATGGTACTACATAGTGAGCTTAAGGCCAGCCTGAACTACATAATGAGACCCTGCCCCAAAAAAAGAAAAAAAAATAACTTTATGACCTATGATCCATACACAGGATTAATTAGGGTTTTTTTGTTTTGTTTTTGTTTTTTGTTTCTCTTTTGTGGGGGAGGGGGGTTACCAGGGATTAAATTCAGGAACTCGCACTTGCAATCAAGGATATTGGTTATTAGTTATTGATCCAAAAGTTAGTAGCTTAAAATAAAAATCCCTTCTTGTGCTCAAAATCTATAGTTTGGGAAGGACTGATTAGGAACAGTTCATCCCTGCTCCATGGTGCTTTGGATAATTTGGTTCAACTGGAAATTTAAGGATCTACTTTTTAAATGGCTCGCTCACATGGATAGCATATTGGTGCTAGCTGTCAACTGGGATTATGGGCCAGGCACCTGATTCCTCTTTTCACAGTTCTTGTTACAGATTATTTGGTTTCCTTGCAGAATAATAGATGGTCCAAGTTGCCTCAAGCAAATCAGGGAGAACCATGATATAACATTATTTCTGCATCTTGATTGGAGAGTAGGAAATATGGATCCTACCTCTTTATGGGAAGACTTTAAAAGTCACATTCTAAGAAGAGCTACTAGACAAACAATCTGCTACTCTCTAAAATTATGGAATAAAAAATAAGACATTTGAATCTATAATATTGTTTTAGTCACTTTCCCTTCAGTGAGACAGAATACTCAACACCTGCAGTTTAAGAATAAGTTTATTTTGGAATGTGGTTTCAGAGAGTTCAGCCCAATCTTGCCTGGCTCCTAGGCGTGGTGGAAGGGCCTAGCAAAGGAAAACTGCCCAACCCATGGCAACCAGGAAACACAGAGAGAAGTGAGCAACCAGGAACAAGAATACATCCTTCCAGGACATGATCCTGGTGATCCACATTTTCCAACCAGGACCTACCTCTTAACACTAATGAATATAGAGCCCTCATAATCCAATCACCTTCCTAAATCCCCACCTCTGAACACTTACGGATTTGGGGTGACATTTTAAATCTAAGCCATAACAAATGTATATACCTAATAAATATTATCTTTAAAATACCCTTAGAGAGGGTGAAGGGAGGGCAGGGGTAAGGGGAAAAAATGAGAACCAAGACTTGTCTTGTAGAGGTACAATATCCCAACAATGAATGTAACTGTACTGTATCCCTAAAATGTACCAATAAACTCAATTAAAGCTGAAAAAAATACCCTTAGAAAGGTACATGCATTACTCAAAATACCTCTTTGTCAGCACCTTTGACACTGTCTTCAGGATCACTAGTAAAACTAATGTTGAATAATTACCATATAGAAATCATAGCTACATGCTAGGTCTACCAAAAACAAAGGCATTTAAACAAAAAGCTTTGACTCTAGTAGCAACACTTCATGACTGAAGGCAACACAAACTACTCTGGGAGCTCAGAGAAATTTATTTACAATTGGAAATATATAGGAATTCAGCAGGAATGAAATTTTTATGGAATAAAAGGATAATAAATACAAGTCATTGGGAATAGAGAAATACAGGTAGAGGAATGGAGCTGGTAAATAATGAAAGTCCAGTAGTTCAGTGTAGCTAACCAAGGTTAACAGCAATGTCATGGGAAGTAAACCTTTTTTTTTTTTAATTTTATTGAGTTTATTGGTACATTTTAGGGATACAGTACAGTTACATTCATTGTTGGGATCATGTACCTTTACATGGCATGTCTTGATTCTCATTTTTTCCCCTTACCTCTGCCCTCCCTTCACCCCCTCCTCCCCTCCCCATCTACAAACACTTTATTTTCATCTTTTCATTCTCTCACATTTTTTTCTTTTCCCTTTTTGTTCTTCCCCTACGCATCACACCTTCCCTACACCTTTAGCTCCTTGCTTCAAATTTCTAAATGTCAGTAATCTTATTAGAATCTTATGCATTGTTGCAGAATATTCACACCAGGGAAACTATTTGGTATTTACACATGTGTGACTTATTTATTTCACTTAGGAGTATATCTTCAATATGTATCCATTTTCCTATGAATGAATCTATTCTCTCGCTCTTTATGGCTGAGTAATATTCCATTTTATAGAAAAACCACTACTTCTTTATCCAGTTTCCAACGGATGGGCAAATAGGTTGTTTCCAAGATTTAGCAATTACAAACTGTGCCGCTATAAACATGGGTGCACATACGTCTCTGTGATATGATTCTTTTAGTTCTCTTGGAAAGATACCCAGCAGAGGGATGGCTGGGTCAAATGGAACCTCCAGTCCAAGCTCTTTGAGGTATCTCCATATTGATTTCCATAGTGGTTGCACTAGTCTGCACTCCCACCAACAATGGAGGAGGGTTCCTTTCTCCCCACAACCCCGCCAACATTTGTTATTGTGTGATTTCTTGATAGCAGCCATTCTTTGTGGGGTGAGGTGGAATCTCAGTGTTGTTTTCATCTGCATCTCTCAAATGACCAGTGATGTGGAACATTTTTTCATATATTTTCTTGCTGCTTTTACTTCTTTGTATGATAAATGTGTGTTCATTTCGGATGCCCATTTTTGAATCGGGTCTTTATATTTGGGGGGACTGATTGTTTTGAGTTCTTTATATGTCCTTGATAATAGTCCTTTGTCTGAGGTACAGCTGGTAACAATTTTTTCCCACATTGTAGATTGTCTCTTAGTTCTGCTAATGGTTTCTTTTGAAGTACAGAAGCTTTTTATTAAGATGAGATCCCAGTTGTTGATTCTTTCTGCTAGTTCCCGTGCTACTGAGGATTTGTTCATAAAGTCTTTTCCTATACCAATGTCTTCCAGAGTTCTGCCTAACTTACCTTGGGAAGTAAACCTTTAAAGCTGTGCTCAAATTTAACATTTTGTCTGCGCAAACAGGAGGACACTGGAATCAAAAAATGTCTTCACTGGGGCTCAATTTTTAAAAGTTCATTCTGGCATCTCTTTACAAAAAAAGATTAGAGAAACAAGAAACAGGAATTTCTCAGTATTGCTCATCTTTTACCACAATAGAAGTTACTCAAACAAATAAATGCCTATTCACTTGGCTTCAAATGACATGCAGCTGTTATGAAAAATCAAAATTTAACACCCATCAAAGCAGTTCCCAAAAAGTGAAATCACAAAAGCTTAGAAAATATAGAAATGTGCTTTCATTTTGAAAGGAACAAGCTGCTTTTGTATATATAAATTTACTTATGATTTTCAAAAAGAAAGTCATAGTACTTTAAAGTTGATCACAGGAGTGTATAAATTGTGCATGAATCTGAGTGAAAAATATGTAATTATGTCAAATAAAGATAAAAAATAAAAAGAATGCATTAAGCACTAGAGCTTCCATACCTCTCCACAGAAAATCATAGCCTCTTATGCTTCAGATAAAAAGTCTATCATTTGATCATCAATCAAAACCAGAATGATGATTTAACTTTCTTTTTTTATTTTTCTCATTGAGTTTATTGGTACTTTTTAGGTACACAGTGCAGTTACATTCATCATTGGGATCTTGTACCTTTATATGACAAGTCTTGGTTCTCATTTTTTCCCCATACCCCTGCCCTCCTTTAGCCCCCCTCCTGCCTCCCCTTTTAAAAAAACTTTGTTTCCATTTTTTCATTTTCTCATATTTTTTCCTTTTCCTTATTTCCTTTCCCTTACCCTTCCCACTTCCCCTACACCTTTAGCCCTTTTCTTCCTATTTCACATTGTCAATTATACCATTTGGATCTTATTTACACTTTTAGTTTTTCATACCAGAGAAACTATTTGGTATTTACATATGTGTAATTTACTTATTCCACTTGAGTATGACCTCAATATGCATCCATTTTCCCATTAATGACTCCAGTTTCTCATTCTGTATGGCTTCAAAATAATCATGAAGCACCATGGAGTTTTCCTTTTCCCTCAGTGACTCTCCGGCTCACTTTTATTAATATAAAGAATGAATGTCAATTGTTTCAATTGTAAAAAGTTCTATAAGGAGAAGTGAAGTTGTTATAAAGGTTTTTATTATTGTTCATATCTAGGCTTGTGATAAAATGGAAAATATTTACCAATATTTCATGGACCTTATGGGAGTTAAATAATTTTTATCTGGCTAAAACTATAGCTCCATGACATTCAACCAGAGTATACTGTACACTGTTTCTTTAGAATTAAACAAAATGAAATTTATAGAATTATAGCTCATACTTTAAATAGCACTTTATTACATAAAATTCATCTCACAATGAGAAGGAACTGGCAGAATAATCTTTTAATTTTTGTAACCATTTTTTTCCACTTGCTGCTGTGCAAGGTTCTAGAATAGTCTTCAGGAGATCTCAGTAGCAAAATTGTAGACTTGTGGATTATTGACTCATAATTATTCAAATCATGTTTTATTTTGGTAACCCAAGAGTTCTCTTTTTTGTATTAAATAATACATTTCCTACTCCTTTTTCTTTCTTTGATTCTCAGCAGTTTCTTAACTACAAAAACAATTTCCCCTTTCTAAGCATCCTAATATAGACATACATACAAGACTCTCTCCATAAAGTGCTGTTGTAATTTAGACAATATCTAGAATTAAGACTTTTAAACTACAGAATACAAGACCCCACTGGTCAACACAAACTTTTTCTCTGAACAGAGGACTATGCTGTAAAACAGACAACACAGGAAATTAATGAAAGATAAGATGAGCCATGCCATGATCTGATATTACTTGCTGTCAACCTCAATTTCTGCATTCTCAGAAGCATAATAACCTGGGTTATTAAAGGGGTAAACCAAACCATGCCTGCAAAATCATAAACTAGAGGAGTTTATATAAATACTATTGTAATCATTATGGGAAAAGTCACCAACTTTGTGTACCCTTTCAATAAAATATGTGTAGGGCAGGAAGATAGGGGTTGAGGAGACCAAAGTAGGCATTGTTCAGGTTGCAAAAGAACTGGAGTACAGACAAGGAGGCTTAAAAGTTAGGCTTAGGAAAAGAATGATAGAAAGAAAATACTATGGACTGCGCAGAGTCATGTAAAGGAAATAAATAACTAAAACATTAATTTGCACGAAATAGCAAAGCAAATGTTTCCACAAGTTTTTTTTTTAAAAACTTGTCTTTTAGAGAGTGTTTGCCAGAGGTGCAAATGGTTTTAGAGCCTCACCTTTTTAAGACAATGACAAAGAAGAAATTTGTTTGCCCACACAGGCTTTTGCCAGAGTGAAGACAGGATGCTCTCTCTGAAGAGAGATATCCCAAGAGGTTGTCTTTTGCCATATTTGCTTCCAGATCATATTTGTTTTTCCTTCTCAATGTCCTCTGTTAAATCTCGTGTCCTCTATATGCTACTTTAAAGAGTTAATCAGTGATGGAATTTCCATATCACCAGAAAAATGTCACTTACCCCAGGAAAAGTATATAATTTTTGTATAGATATTTTACTTTTGTATTATCATTCAACCTATGTATGTTAGAAGTGGTAACATTTTATACATGAGAACACAAAGGCCTGACACATTTACTGAAATGCTCAAAGTTAACCAACCATGAAATTTTCACTCTGCTCCCTCCTGGCTCTGACGTCAATGCAATTTTGAAGGCAAAAGAGATAGTGTCAGGACTTTATGTTCTACCCAAGCAATTTCTTGGCCAAAACTTGACTGAAACCTTTTGAGTTAGTGATAGCAGAGGGAGAAAAGGCAAATCAAATGCCCCTTTGAATTTCAGTGACAAAGGAGAGTTGCATTGGCTTATACTATTTTATAAATATAAAGCCAGACAACTACTTGAATTACAAGAATAAAAGTGATTTCAGAGTACTCAACTCAGCATTTCTAAGATTCCTTCCTTCATATTCTGTAAGACTCTCATTTTAGCACCATTTTCTAGTTTCCAAACCCAGTGATAATTTTTTCTCATCATTTTAAGAATAATACAATTTCCACTAATTCCCTCAGCATTAAAAATGAAGACAATGTAGATAGAAAGTTGCTCTTGCTAGTCTCATGAAATCTTTTCTTCAAAATGAACCTCTATTGCACAAAAAAATAACAGCAAGAATCAACAAATAGGATTACATCAAACTAAAAAGCTAAAAGGCTTCTGTATAGTAAAACAATCAATCAATAGAATGAAGAGACAACCTACAGAAAGGGAAAATTTTTTGCCAGCTCCTCCCCAGACAGGGGACTAATATCTAGAAAACTTTGTACAATAGAATCACACCAGGAGTATACACCTGTTAAAAACACACCTTCCTAGAGGCCACTCCAAGCCTACTTCACCAAAATCTCCAGGAGTATAAGCTAAGATGTTTATGTTGTGCTTTCTAGTTGATCCTAGTGAAAACTTAAGTTTGAGAACTATGGCTTCAGCCTAAACTGGTGATACAACAATTCAAGGTCACAGTGTAATTTGTGCTATTATGGCACTAAACATATTCGTTACATAGCTAAAACTTGGAAACTGCCCATTTGCCCATCAGATGGAGACTGGATAAAGAAGATGTAGTTTTTCTATAAAATGGAATACTACTCAGCCATAAAGAATGAGAAATTAGAGTCATTCATAGGAAAATGGATATATATTGAGGATATACTCCTAAGTGAAATAAATAATTCACACATGTATAAATACAGAATAGTTTCTCTGGTATGAAAAAACTATAATGGTACATAAGATCCTAATAAGATAATTGACAATGTGAAATATGAAGAAAAGGGCTAAAGGTGTAGGGGAAGTGGGAAGGGTAGGGGAAAGGTAATAAGGGAAAAGAAAAAAAACATGAGAAAATGGAAATAAAGTATTTGTAAACAGGGAAGGGAGGAGGGAGTGAAAGGGGGCAGGGATAAAGGGAAAAAATGAGAACCAAGACCTGTCATGTGTACAAGATCCCAATGATGAATGTAACTGTACTGTATACCTACAATGTACCAACAAACTCAATGAGAAAAAAAAAAAAAAAAAACATTTTCTTTACCACTTAGATCTTTCCCAGAATATTATTGCCCTAAGAAATGGCAGTTTCCTGTAACATTGCTCCAAGCTGATACTTTTAGATGTTAAATAAAGAGGCAGCATTCCACTCCTGCCCTAACCCTGGCCAAATAAAATAAAGATAGAGACACATTTCCTCCCTTCTTCTACTTGTCCTCACTTCTTACCAAGAGCTAGTTAATAACAAATGTGATAATTTTATCCTCTGTTAATGTTTAGGTTCTTTTTGGCCTAGTTTTACAAAGAAATGGAATAGTTAGAACTTTTTTAAGGAATGCAATGCCTTTGCTTTCATAAGAAAGGACTAACTCTCCATATCTGTGGCAAATGCATTGAAATCAACTACCTTAAAAGGAAGATTCCCAGGATGGAAGTCCATAAGAGATAGGGAAGTGAATGAGTGTTTCATGACCTGTTTTCTGTTATGGGCCTGAATACACAGTGATAGCTCTCACCTTATTCTGAGCCCCAGTGGAGAGGAAGTTCAAAGCCAATTAGCCACTAATGGGAAAGTCATGTTAACTTTTGACATCCTCTTTTCCCCTTTTTCATTTCCACAAACTAAGTTTCTACACACAAGCAGACAGTTATGGGTAAGCCCAGTTGAAATAATGCCAGCTGACAGGGTCACACATAGATCCATATTGCCTCACAGAAGGCTGGAGAGAACTTCAATATAGGATTATTAGCTTCTCAGAAAAATGAGAAAGTACTTGGTTAAATTTTTTCTAAAATACCAAAAACTACATTTAAAACACATATATGAAAATGTTACTCAACAAATAGTACAGTAAAGATGTTCTTCATTGATGGATCCAGCAAGTGTTTTTAAAGTTTCTACTATAGGATAGGCTCTGTGCTAGACATTGGGGATTCAAAGATAAATAAGAGACAGATTTGCCTCAAAGAGCTTGTTTCTAGTAGGTGGAAGATAAAATATTTAACAACAGCATACAATAAGAAATTATGGATGTTATGGAAAGGGGTGAACAGGACAAGAGGGAATAGTCAAGAGGTCTCTGGAAAGCAAGAGACAGGATGCATTTCTCTTCAATAATGTGTTCATTGGCAGGTAAGGGAAGTCTAGGACAGCTGAACAGAAGTACCCAGGTGTAAGACCTATGGCACCTTTAAAAGTGTCAACTAATTTGGGTCCCCTTGAACTTTATAGAGTAAAAAGAACAAGACCAAATAAAGATGATTCTGAAGAAGAAAGAGAGCTCATGAAGAAGTGAATGATACGCTAAGGTGCTAAAGTTCAATGGAGTGCCAATGAAAAGCTTTAAGACGTCTCAGAAAGTTCACTCTGGATGAACTGCAGAGATTGAAAAGAGGAAGCATTCAAGGCTTGAAACCAGCATGGAAGCCATTGCATGCATCAGGACAAAATCCAGAAGCATGAATCACAGCAAGGATGGTGAAATAGAGGTGCATAAAGATCAGATGTTGGGCCAGGGATTTAGCTCAGTGGTTCTGCTGCCTGCCTCGCAAGCACAAGGACCCAGGTTTGATCCCTGGAGTCAAAAAAAAAAGATCAGATGGTAGTGCTTCTAAAAGAATGGAAATAATATAAATTACTGATGAAAACCCAGCTGACTCATTGTCCTTCTCATTCTTCCAAGTACTCAGGATATTTGCTCAAACGATTTCATGTGGGGCATAAATGGATGTGACAACTGGCAAGTTCAGTTTCACTTTTTTTATACAGAATTTAGAAGTGCTGCTGAGCAGTAAGACAGTTGAAATATAGACAAAGCTGATAGAAAAGAGAAAGAGAGTATAAATTACTGTAAAACAAGCAATTCTCAGTGGTTGCCAGAGAATAAAGGTTAGGGGTTGAGTTTGACTACAAAAAGTTAACAAGAAGGAATTTCTAGTGGAGAAATGAAACTGTCCTATATCTTCCCTACAGCACTAGTTACATGATTCTGTACTTTTGGTAAAACTCAGACATGTACATTTTTAAAAATGAATTTTACTATCTAATTTTTAATAGGAAGAAAAGGCAAAAAATAGGCAATTCTCAATAATAAATAAAGCATATAGGGATCTGAGAAGGGAAATCTACTTACTTTGTGGGATTCTTTCATTTATTTCACAAATACTTATTAAGCATATAGTATATGCCATAAACTGCACTAGGTGCTGGATATATGGTAGGAAACCAAAAAAAAAAAATTTATAAGCATATTACAAAAACTTGACAAATTTCCCTGAAGTGTGATATGGAAGCTAAACTCTCAAGTATAGTTTATTTAAGTTGATTGAATACAAAGAGGCTGTGATCAAAGGCAAGAACATTTAAGGAGATCCTGTTAAAAACACATACCCCTCCTTGCTGAATCCATTTCTGTCTGTATAATTTAATCTTTTTTCTTTTTTGGTGTTGAGATTAAATCCACAGCCTCATGTGCAAGTTAAGCACATATTCATATCACTGAGCTACAAGCCCAAACACTGTAATTTACCTTATAGAGCACATCTTGCAAACTTTTGCTCTCAGATATGATTGAGCAAAAATTATCAGACTACCTGTCCTGCCACAACCAATAAATTATATATGAGGAAATTATTTTTAAGCATTGGACAAGAAGAAACTCAAAACCATGATCCCAGTGAGAGGACAACTTAGAGATGATGAAATTAGAAGCCAAGGACTTTGGGCCAGGAATTTAGCTCAGTGACACCACATCTGCCACACAAATGCAAGGTTCTGAGTTAGATCCCTGATATGGGGGTTGGGGGAACATCGAGGACTTTAAAGTAGCTATTATAAATATGGCTCAAATAATTAAATATATGTTCAAAGAATTAAGGAAAGTCTGGGATTCATGCATTTAAAAAATAGGAAAGCTTAGAAGAACAACAAACTGTAAAAAAGAACTATATGGAAATTATGGAATTAAAATTTCAATGACCTCCCTCCCCCACAAAAAGAATCATAGTATATCAAAGATGGTAAATGTTCTAGTTAGTGTTTGCAAGTGCTTGCAGGGCTGGGGCAAGGATTCTCAAAAGATTGCACACGCTCTGAATCAGAATTAATGCAGGACACGAAAATTTACAAGATTGACCTACAATGGCCACCCACAGAGTGAAATGTAGAAGAGTGCAAAAGATCTGTCCATGTGCTAGAGATCCAAAGGATCCAGTGAAAGACCTGGAACCCTTGGCAATGTCCTATAGGAGTTCACATCAGGAGATCAAAGAATCTGTGATGGGAAACTGGGGGGAGTCTATGAGAGGAGATCAAAGGATTAGTGCTATAAACTACAGAGAAATTTCCCTTTTCTTTCCTTTCTTTTTTGTTTATTTATTTTGTATCATTTTGTTTTTTGGGTGGTTTGTTTTTTCATGAGTGTGATCATTATTTTTAGCTTTTTTGTTTTGTTCTTGCCCTCCCTTCTTTCCCTCCAGCTTTCATCAATTTCCTAAGGCTTAGGTAATCTCACTTTGTCCTTCAGCCTTGCTTCTAATCTCTTCCTCTTCTTTATTTCTCTATTTTTTTTTCTTACTCCTCTTAAATTTTTTCCCTTTAGGGTAAAATCACTCTAGTGAGTGGATATTTACTGTATATAATTGTCTGATTTGTCTTATATCTTGTTATATAACTACTATTGCCTATGGTTAAATTGGCAAATTAATAGTTACCTGTCATTTACTACTCTGTGTTTAATGCTACTGTTATTATTGGTCATACTACTTAAGCCAAGATGACATAGTTGTGATCAATTTATCTTCCTTGTATGCCAATACCTAGATTGTTCAGAGGTCATAAACAATAAACTATAAAATATAGCTCATTACCAAAGAATTGGGTGCCAGGCAACATGCCATCCCTCATAAATTGGGACAGAATCAAAATTCAAAAACTGGCTGCTCCTAGAAGACATATCTGAAAAGTAGCCATTTCCTAAAAAGGTCTCAATATTATTAATAAAGCTATCTACCATAAGCAATTTACAAGCCTCAGTGAAGAAAACAAATAGACCAAAAAAATAGAAAATGAGAAAACACAGAGGCAAGATACAACCCATAATGCCCAACTCACCAAAGGCAAATCAGCAGGGCACTGAGGTGGGAGAAATAAATTTTATTTATTTATGTATTATTTATTTATTCTGAATTTTATGAAACAGTGTCAGCAGAAGTAACAAAACAGATCAACAAGGCTTCACAAAAATAAAACAGATGTAATTAGAGAATGACCATAATGAAGGAAATGATTAATGAATCTAGAGTAGATACAAATCAAAAAAATAAGGAACTTAAAAAAGACACACAAGGGCCAGGCATGGTGGCGCATGCTTGTAATCCCAGCACTCGAGAGGCTGAGGCAGGAGGATCACTGTGAGTTTGAGACCAGCCTGGGATACATAGTGAGTACCATGTCAGTCTCAACTACATAGTGAGACCCTGCCTCAAAAAAACAAAAAATGAACAAACAACCAAAACAACACACAAACCATGAATGCACAACGCAGGAAAGAACTGGATTCCAGGATAGGTGAACTGGGAGGGGTAGGAGAAAGGAAAGAAGGGAAAGAGAGAAATATGAGATAAGAAATAAATGGAAACAAAGTTTTTGCAAATAGGAAGGGCTTGAGGGGTTGAAAGGAGGGTAGGGAAATGGGAAAAAAATAAAAACCAAGATACATCGTGTAAAGGTGCAAATTCCCAATGATGAATGTACATGTATTGTATACCTAAAATGTACCAATAAAAGAATTTAAGAGATTAAAAAAAGAACTGGATTCCATAAAACAGACTCAAATAGAGATTCAGAAGATTAAAAATTTTATTGAAAATATATGTAGCAGTGTCAACCAATGTAAAGATTGAATATTAGGCCTAGAAAAAAAGACTTCTGCTGGCAATAATCAAATAAAAGCCTCTGACCATGAAAAATAAATCCAACAGCTGATGAAAGATGAAAAGAAGAATAACATAAGGTTAATTGAAATCCATGAAGAATCATATGATAGCACAAAGGACATTAAAAAAACCTGGTCACAGAAATAATAGCAGAAAACTTTCCAAGCATAGAAAAAGAACTTGAGGTACAGGTTGGTAAAGCATATAGAACTCCAAATAGCCATGATCAGGATAAAACTACACTAAGGTAAATAATAGTCAGAGTTCCAGAAATTCAACACAAGAACAGAATATTAAGAGCTATTAGAGAAAAGAAACAAATTACCTACAAAGAAAAACTCACCAGAATCATATCAGACTTCTCAACATAGACCCATAAGTCAACAGGAGCTTGGAGTGAAGTATTTTTTTATTAATTTTATTGGTACATTTAATGTATACAATAAAATAACATTCAATGTAGGAAATTTGTACCTTTAAGTAATCAACCTTGGTTCTTATTTTCCCCCATTCCCCTGCCCTCCCTTCAACTCTTTCCTCCCTTCCTATCTACAAAGAGTATTTCAAGTACTAAAAGAAAACCATCTCCAACCCAGATTGATGTACCCTGCAAAATTATCTTTCAAAGTTGTAGAAATAAGGTATTTCCATGATAAAGAATACCTGAAGAAATTCATGGCCACAAAACCAGCACTCCAAAATTTTCTGAATGATATTCTAGAAAAAAACAATAAAGATTATTGTTATTCCAAGAAATTTAATAGCGTGAATCCACCAGGCAAGCAATTAAACAGAAAGAAAAGAAAGGGTACCAACAACAGGAAAATAATTCAAGAGCAAGTCAATACATGTCAGTTATAACTATAAATGCGAACTGTCTCAACATACCAATCAAAAGAAACAGGCTGACAGAGTGTATGAAAAAACAATATCCAACAATATGCTGCATACAAGAAACACAGTTAACTCAAAAATAAAGACTGAATGTCAAAGGATGGAAAACAATACTCCATGCAAAAGGAACTAAGAAACAAGCAGAGTTACCTATTCTATTTGCAGACAAAGTGGATTTCAAGCCAAAATTGATCAGAAGAGACAAAGGTCACTACATACTTGTTAATGGAATAAACCAAGAGGGAGAGATAACAATCATAAATATATATGCACCAAATACTCGTGCACCTAATTACATAACACAAACACTAATGGTATGAAAAACTAGATAAGCACTAATGTAATTGTAATGGGGGACCTCATACACCAACATCACAAACATAGAGGTCAACTAGACAAAAAAATTAACAGAAATGTCAGACC
The DNA here is from genome assembly GCF_012274545.1 of Fukomys damarensis. Classification (NCBI taxonomy): domain Eukaryota; kingdom Metazoa; phylum Chordata; class Mammalia; order Rodentia; family Bathyergidae; genus Fukomys; species Fukomys damarensis. The sequence continues at coordinate 46,416,648 of NW_022900936.1, read as the reverse complement.
TGAACCAAACCTTTGAACAAATGGATTTAGTAGATATCTACAGTGTTCCACCCAACAACAGAATACACATTCTTCTCAGCAGCACATAAGACCTTCTTCAAAATAGACCACATACTAGCTCATAGAACATCCTTAGGTTAATGTAAAGGAACTGAAATTATTCCATCCATATTATCAGATCATAGTAAAATGAAACTGGAAATCAAGGGTAAAAGAAACCACAGGAGCTACATAAGCACATAGAAATTAAATAACACCCCCCTGAAAAAAAACTAATGGATCACAGATGAAATTTAAAAAAAAATTAGATAGTTTCTACAATTAAACAATAATGCCCTTACAACATACCAAAACGTGTAGGACACAAAGAAAGCAGTCCTATGAGAGAAATTTAAACTGATTAACTATCACATCAGAAAAACAAAGTGAGTTCAAACAAGTAACCTAATGTTGACCCGCGACCTTCTAAAATAAGAGCAAGATAACCCCAAAGTATATACAAGGGAAGAAATTGTAAAGATCAGTGGAAAAATTAATGCAACTGAAAATGAGAAAACAATACAAAGAATCAATGAATAAAAGAGTTTGTTCTTTGACAGAATAAATAAAGTAACAAACCCTTAGCCAAACTTATCTAAAGAAAGAGAAAAATGATTAGGAATGAAAAGGGCAAAATCACAAGGATCCAGCAGAAAGCCAGAAGATCAATACTTATTTTGAGAATCTGTATTCTGATAAGATGGAAAACTTAGAAGAAATGGACAGATTTCTAGATACATAGGAATTACAAAGGCTCAATCAAGAAGATATAAAAAATTCTAGATAACCAAATGAAATTGAAGAAGTAACAAAAAATAAATTTCCAACAGAAAAAGCACAGGTCCTACTGTTGAATTCTAAAAAAATTTTAGAGAATATTTAATGCCACTATGCTTCATACTGTTTAATAAAATGGAAAGAGAAGCAAGGCTTCCAAATTCATTCCTGATTTCAAAACCAGAAAAAGATCCAACCTTTAAAGAAAACTACAGGTCAATCTCTTTAGTGAACATAGATGCAAAAATCCTCAAAAAGATATTGGTAAAAAGAATGCAGCAACTCATCAAAAAGATTAAATAAAATGACCAACTAAAATTTATCCCAGGGATGCAAGGGTGATTTAACATACATAAATCAATAAATGTAATATAGCACATTGACAGAAACAGATACAAATAACATCTCAATACATGACATCTCAATAGCTGTGGGAAAAGCATTTCACAAAATCCAACACCCATTCATAATAATACCCTATTGAAAATTGGAATAGATTATCTTTAGCTCAGTCTGATAAAAGCCATCTATGAAAAATCAACATCCAACATTATACTAAATGGTCAAAACCTGAAAACTTGCATTCTAAAATCAGGCACAAGACAAGAATGCCCAGTACAATCACTCCTGTTCAATACATATCTGAAAACATTAGCCAGGGCAATTAGACAAGAGAAAGAAATAAAAGGAATATGGATAGGATAGAAGAAGTTAAATTATCATCATTTGCTGATAACATGATAGTCTACACAGAAGACCCAAAAAAATTCACAGAAAGACTCCTACAATTAATGACCAAATTCAGCAGCATAGCCAGATAAAAAAGTCAACACTCAAAAATCAATAGCTTTTCTGTATAAAAATAACAAACTCACTGATAGAGAAATTAGGGAAATAATACCTTGCACAATAGCTTCAAGAAAAATTAAATATATAGGAATCAATCTAACAAAGGAAGGGAAAGATCTCCGCATTAAAAGCTACAGTATTCTGAAAAAGAAGAGGATACCAGAAAATGGAAAGAAATCCCTTGTTCTTGGGCAGGAAGAACCTATATAGAGCAAATGGACATACTTCCAAAATTGTTATACAGATTTAATGCAATCCCAATCAAAATAACAGTAACATACCTCACAGAACTAAAGAAAACAATCCTAAAATTCATATTGAACCAAAATAAAAAGCAATCCTGGGCAACAAAGGCAAGGCAGGGTCATCAAAATACCTGATTTGAAATTATACTACAAAACTACCATGATACTGAAGGAAAAAAAAAAAAAAAAAAAAAAAAAAAAAAAAAAAAAAAAAAAAAAACAGACCCAAAGAGCAATGGGACAGAATAGAGGATGCAGAAAAAAACCTCTCAGCACATTCAGCTACCTTATATTCGACAAATTCGCCAAACACCTTCACTGCAAGAAAGATAGCCTCTTTAATAAATCGCACTGGGAAAACCGCTTTTTGCATGTCAAAAATTGAACCTAGACCCATATCTCTCACCATGCGCTAAACTAAAATTGAAATGGATCAAAGATCTAAATATTAAAATAGAAACACTTAATCTTTTTTTTTTTTTACTTTATTGGCACTTTTTAAGTATACAGTACAGTTACATTCATCATTGGAATCTTGTACCCTTACATGACAGATCTTGGTTCTCATTTTTTTCCCAGACCCCTGCCCTCCCTTCACCCCCTCCACCCTCCCCTGTTTACAAAGACTTTGTTTCCATTTTTTCCTTTTCTCGTATTTAGAAATAATCTTCTGGAAGAGACAAGAGCTTAAACTCTTGAAGATATAAATGTAGGAACAAACTTTATGAACAAAATCTTGATCACACAGGAAATATTACACTGAATCAACAACTGGGATCACATCATAGTAAAAAGTTTTTGCACAGCAAAAAATCCACTAACAGAGTGAAGAAATAAGCCACAGTATAGGAAAAAAAGTATGTACTCCTCAGACAAAGGACTAACTCTAGAATATATTAAGAACTCAAAAAAAGTCAGATCTCCCAATCTCAAAGACCCAATCTAAAATTGAGCATTTGAAAAAAAAAAAAGCCAGACATGGTGGCACACACCTATAATCCCAGCACTTGGGAAGCTGAGGCAGGAGGATCACTGTGAGTTTGAGACCAACCTGAGCTACATAGTGAGTTCAAGGTCAATCTCAACTACATACTGAGACCCTGTCTGTCTCAAAAAACCAAAAATAAATAAATAAATAAAATAAAAGTGGGCATTTGAAATGAATAGAAATTCTCAGATGAAGTAAATACATGAAAGGGCCAAGGATTTAGCTCAGTGGTTCCACCGCCTACCTCGAAAGTGCAAGGTCCTGAGTTCCATGACCGGTACAAAAAAAAAAAAAAAAATGTGAAAAAGTATTCACTGGTTATTTGACAAATCCAAATTAAAACAACATTGAGATTTAATCTCACTCCAGAAAGAATGGCTATCATCCAGAAAGAATGGAAATCAACCAATAATAAATGCTGGGGAGGCTATGGAGAGAAAAGAACACTTCTCTATTGCTGGTGATAACGTAAACTGGTACAACCACTATGGAAATTAGTATAGAGATTTCTCAAAATACTAAAGCTAGAGGTTCCATTTGACCCAGCTGTTCCCTTTCTAGGTGTCTTCCAGAAAGAGTTAAAGCATCATGCCACATTGCTACATGCATTCCCATGTTTAGAGCAGCACAATTCATAATAGCTAAATCTTGGAAACAGCCCATTTACCCTTCAACAGATAAATGAATAAAGAAAATGTGGTATTTAGATAGAGTGGAGTACCAAACTACCATAAAGAATAAACGAGTCATTTTTAGGTAAAAGGATGCATTTTGAGATCATAATTTTAAGTGAAATATATTTGACACACAAGTTTCAATCTTGCATTTTTTTCCTCTGGAATGAGAAACCCAAAAGGTAAATAAGGTGCATGATGAAAGTTATTGGGAAGTAGGAAGAATATGTTCAAATGTGAAGAGGAACAAGGAAGGGGTTTGGGGGAATAGAAGAAAGGGAAAAGGAAAGAAAGAGAATGGAAGGGGGAAATGGAAGTGAAGCTTTTGTAAATGGGGAGGGAAAGAAGAATTGAAGAGAGGGGAAGGGCATGGGGAAAAAATCAAAATATTTCAGGTACAAATTCGCTACCATGAATGTGGTCACTATGTATGGCAAATATGTACTAATTTTTTAAAATAAATTTTATAAAATTTAAAAAGAGTTCATATTGTATGATTTCATTTATATGAAATTCTAGCAAAGGCAAAAACTATAGTGATAGAAGTGAGATCAATGGTTGATTTGAGCAGTACATGAAACAACTAACTGCAGAGAAGCTGGAGGAACTTTCCAGAGTGATGAACATAAACTATATCTTGATATCTTGTACGCCTTTATTGAATTGTTAGCTTAGCATTTATGCATTTCACTATATGTGAATTATAGCTCACAAAATTGAATTTTTGAAGGACACGTGCCTAAACTTTTAAGTTAGAAGTTTAGCTCCATCATCAATATATAACGACTCATTTAGCAATAAAATTTATAAAGAACATGTTCTTTATGGATCACATAGCCCCCAAGTGAATGTCTAACCATTTATGTTATAAACGGATGACTGGAGAATAGGTGCCTACTAAACTAATACAGCCCCGGCTTATTTTCTCTGATTTGAGGCTGCAGAAGAAACTATTAACTTGGATTCTCATCTTTCTATGCACCCTCAGTAACCATTCTTTTCATCAATTCCTAAACTATCTGAATTCATTTTATAAACAAGTTACACCATCTGATTTTTTGACTGCTACAGGGGTTGGGGATCCATTTCCTACAACACCTCCCCGCTCTCATGACAGGGGTGAGTGGTGATAGCATGCCTACATAGCAAGCTGATGCTACTTCTTTTTAGATATGTTGTCCTCATCACCCTTCCCATACAGACTCTTCTGGAAACACCAGTGATCAAGAAAGTAGACTTCCCTTTCCTTGCATTAGTCCTGGCTTCAATGGAAAACTGACAGACAAAAGTAAGCTGTCATGGTAATAGAAAATAGGGACATAGATCTATTGCAAAAGGGAAGAGGACCAAGAGAAAAAAAGGGGGATTTAAAAAGGAGAAGGAAAGGGGATTTAAAAAGAATTCAGATTTGTTATGTACATGTACCCACCCTCCATTAACAATGTAATCATTATGTACTAACAGTTCTTTGCAGTTGAGGAGTTTACCTTTAAGATTCACCTAGTTATCTATTCTAGCCCATAGGAAGGGTCAGGGGAGCAAATGTTAGCAATGGGTTTTTTCATTTAGACACTTTTACAATCTGGGGGCCCCAGTCTTATCAGAGCTCAAGACCTTGACAGTTATCACAGGGTAAGACCAAATGCCTCATTCAGCAATTAGTGCCTTCAGTGCCTATTAGTTTTGAGTTAAACAAAACAAACTGTTAGAGACAGCAGAAGCCATTTTACATTGTAACACTTTATGGTGTGCTATTTGTAAAAGTTTTCCTTATCACTGGAAAAAATATGGGGGGGCAAGAATAGCAAAATGCTTACATGTGGTGAAGCTTTGTGATAGGTACATGGGTGTTCAATACTTCCGTCTCTTTTTGTGTGTTTGAATGTTTCCATAATAAAAAACTGGTCTAATAAAAAAGCTCTACTATGGCAACCCAGAAATTAAATTATGAAAATCTTGACATGGATGGTGATAGAGAGAAAAAATTAAATCAACAGATATTTTGCCTTTGATAACATATTTGATTTAGCTTTAACTGACATAAAAAGTCTTATTTTATTTATATTGCCTGGGAAATAGAAATTGTCATGAAAGAAAAACCTAGTAACTATCCACAAATTCTTGTAATTTAAATGATATACTTCATTATACTGTATGGTTGGAATGTGTATTAAAATTAATAATCTGTATAAATTAATGTGTATATATTTTTATTATACTACATGAAAAAACATCAAATGTAAAGAGTCTGTTTGAAAACCATCTCACTTAAAATATAGACTTATTGGGCTGGGGGTATTTAGTTCAGTGGCACAACTTCTAATCACAAGTGCAAGGTTCTGAGTTTGAACCCCAATACCAAAGAAAAATAGATATGGATATCTTTCCAAGAGAACTAAAAGAATCATATCACAGAGAAGTATGTGCACCCATGTTTATAGCGGCACAGTTTGTAATAGCTAAATCTTGGAAACAGTCTATTTGCCCATCCGTTGGAAACTGGATAAAGAAGTTGTGGTTTTTCTATAAAATGGAATATTACTCAGCCATAAAGAACGAGAAAATAGATTCATTCATAGGAAAATGGATACATATTGAAGGTATACTCCTAAGTGAAATAAATAAGTCACACATGTGTAAATATCAAATAGTTTCCCTGGTGTAAATAATCTGCAACAATGCATAAGATTACTGACATTTAGAAATGGGAAGAAAGGAGCTAAAGGTGTAGGGAAGGTGGGATGGGTAGGGGAAGAGTAAAAAGGGAAAAGAAAAAAATGTGAGAGAATGAAAAGATGAAAATAAAGTGTTTGTAGATGGGGAGGGGAGGAGGGGGTGAAGGGAGGGCAGAGGTAAGGGGAAAAAATGAGAATTAAGATTTGTCATGTAGAGGTACAAGATCCCAACAATGAATGTAACTCTACTGTATCCCTGAAATGTACCAATAAACTCAATTAAAGCTGAAAAAAATAGATATAGATATATAGAAAGACTTATTTAGTCTACACAAACAAATCATGTTGTAAGGCTTTAAGAAGCATTCTGTTTTTTTGTTTTGTTTTGTTTTTCAGTACTGGGGATCAAACTTGGAACCTTGTACTTGTGAGGCAGGCAGCAGCACAACTGAGTTAAATCCCCAGCCAGTTTCTCTTTTAAACAAAGTAATGTAATACAATATATTATATTTGAAGTTGTCTATAACTTCAGTTCAAAAAATCATTATTTAAAAATTTTATCTAGAAATATTTTGGGTAAAGATCCTATCCAAATATTTGTTTTCTCATGTGATATATATTATCTTTCTTTGTTGTTTTTGAGATACTTGGTATGTAGTCCAGGCTGGCCTTGAACTCGTGGTGATCTCCTACTTCAGCTCCATGAGTACTGAGATTGCAGGCATGCACCCCCATGCCCAGCCAAAGTGATGTATTTTAAACATGCTTTAAATACACATAGGAAGTTATACCACAAAAAAAAAAATCATTGTCCCAAAGTTGTGTAATCTTACTTTAATGACTTCAAGAGCCTAAAAGGAGATTTTTAAAACAAGCTAGAAGGACTATTTCTTGGGGAAAAAATGAAGAGATCGCCTTTGTAAAATAAATGAAAGGGTGAAGGGAGGGCAGGGACAAGGGGAAAAATGAGAACCAAGACCTGTCATGTAAAGGTACAAGATCCCAATAATGAATGTAACTGTACTGTATACCTAAAATGTACCAATAAACTCAATAAAACACATGAAAAAAGTATTTAATGTTAAAACATTTGGAGCCAATTTGGAAAGACTGGCTTTCAGTGGACAGGTTACCTATAAGACAAATGGAAGCTGAAAAGGAAGAGCAGTTCGACTCCAGATCAGTCAACATATGGACTATGAAGGCAAATAAGAAGTTATTATGCAAGCACTTGAAACTAAAATCCTTCATGACAGACGTTTGGTTGCAAATAGGAAGAACAGGAAATACAGATTTAAGATAAATAGTAAAATAAGCAGTGATTTCAAACCTGAGTGCCAAATCAATCAAGCTAAGGAATCCACTCTTGTATCAGTCTAAAATGTGTTCTTTTTGTTAAACCAAAAGGTATTATATGCTGCTCAACAGTACACAGATATTGGATACAACTGCCAAATTCAGAATCTTGTAATTAATTTTTAAAAAAATAACATCCAGACCTAAAATAGTAAATGGCAATGAGTTTTTGCAAAGTGCAATCAGTACTTGTCATCTAATCTTTCAATTGCAGGCATTCAATTTCCACTGAATACCTAATCTACCATTATTTTACAGGGTCTGATGCACCAAAGCGTAAGATAGGCACCTAATTTGTGATGACACGTTGCTTCCCACATGGGTGCCTCCAGGCAGTGTGCTGTGAGGTGAAGAACAACACGTTTATTCATGTGTATGCCAGAGATAAGAAGGTGTGTTTTTTTGTAAGTTTAAAATAAATAAAGCTTTTAATCATTATATTTTTAAATTACAGTCCAGTAATTATTTTTGTTTCTCAAATTTTTCTATAAATGTACATGAATCTCCCCATCAATGCCAAGTATTACAGATCATATATGAATGCAGATATTATACCATCTGTTAGATCAATAATTATGTATAAAAGATTTTACAGATTCTGAAGACTAAGATTGCTCTCAAAAGACTCATCATCTTGTAAATTCTAGGTATCTGTTGTACAATTTTATGCCTTTAGTGAACAATACTGTATAGTACACATGATATGTAAGAGAATAGAACTCAAGTATTTTTATCATCATAAAATGATCTTTTTATAAACTTACAACTTTAATCTTACTCATTTTTAAGAGAAATAATGGTTGCATACAAGATTATAAATCCCTTTTTCCTGGTATTGTGGGTTAAATGGTGAACCCCAAAGATATTTCCAACATTGAACGTCTCAGAAGTTGTGAATTTGACCTTCACAAAAAGGATCTTTACACATGTAATTAAGAACCATGAGATAAGGTAATCCTGGGCTATTTAGATAAGCATAAATCCTGTGACAAGTGTCCTAAGAGATGTACAGAGGAGAGACACAGGAAGAAAAGATGGAAGCAGAGATTGTAGTTAAACTGCCACAAGCCAAGGAACATCTGGAGTCATCAGAAACTGGAATAGGTAAAGAGATGCCCCTTAGAGCCTTTAGAGTATGGTCTTGTTAACAGCCTAATTTTAATTATGGCTTTAGGATATGTAAGAATGAATTTCTTTTGTTTAAGATAGCAAATTTGTGGTTATTACCCAGTCTCAGCAGATTAATACACCTGGGGAATTTAAAAACCAGAATGATGTTAGAAAAGTGTCTTCTGAAAGCATAAAAACAGACTAGATGTCTCATTATTTCATCTCCATGCACCCCAGGATTCATGTGCCTAACACACTGTACACATTCATCAGTTGCTACATCATCCCATGGCATTCCAGCAACCCATTCTGTCACTACTAAATGGCTAATGCCCAACCACAGCTACTCTTTGAAGTCCACATTTCCCAATTTAGACTAAACACTGCACTAGAATCATTTTCATATATACCAACTAGGTGCCTTGAAAATCCTGGAAATTCTGATTTAGGGAGTTTGGGGAAGGGCCTAGAAAGCCTGACAATCTTTGTCAATGTAGTATTTATGAGGATATGACCAGAGGTAAAATGCAAGATGAAATTTATTAACAGCAACCCTGAATTCTAATGAAACTACATTAATTACCTGTTCCCACAAAATACTGTGCTGGTTCATGGTGTTTACTCTTTTTCACCTGCCAGTCAACTCTCCTGAAACTCTAGATCATATTCTCAACTTTGAGTCCTCCCTAGTTAAATATACATTTCCATATACACTCCTCTTCTGAATCTCCTTTTTCCTCTTTATGGTACTCATTAGTCTAATAAAATGTGTGCAGCACATCTCTCACAAGAGGCTGAGAAATCTTCTTTGCCTGATATTGCCTATGGTACATCTTTATGTATACACACACACACACACACACTGCTAGATATTGATTCAATTAATTATGAAAGAATCTGGGATTAAGAGACAGCACGCAAACTAAGGAAAAGCTCAATTTATAGCTATGTACAATGGGGCATGTCATTTCTACTGTTCTGTTTATCATGTTATATTTGCAAAGCAAATTAACTCTGAAGATTTCACTTACATACAAAAATTTTACTTGACTGAACATAAATTCAACTAAAGGAGTCTTAGCCTAGGAGTCATAGTCTTCTGAGTCTGTGAAGCCCCTGATGTTGTATACCACATTTATATATACACTATATGAGGCATGATCACAATATACAGTGAATGTACAATTTTTAATTACAGAAAAAGACACATTATCATTAATCCCCCTCAAAATATTCCCCTTAACTTTGAAGACTTTTTTCATCATTCCTGCCACTTCCTGAGGAATTCTTTTGTGTCTTTCTTTGCAAGGTGTGATCAGAAATTCAGTGAATGCTGCTGCTAAATACCATCCAGTGGAAAAGGGTAGGTTTGTAAGAATATTAGTGTCCTCATCCACCTTATTCACCAGATCTGGCCCTTTGAGACTGCTGGCTCTTCACCAAAATCAAAATGACTATAAAAGGTAAATGTTTTGAACTGATTTAGGACATTAAAGCAGCCATAAAGAGTACAACTAAAAGCACTCAGGAAAAAGGACTTCCACAGCTGTTTCAGAAAGTGGCAAGAATTTACAGGTAAAGTGTGTTAGAAGCAAGGGAAAGTATTTTGAGAGGAGCTCACTGCAATGTCTTTCTGTAAATGATTTTTAAACATTCCCTGGGTTTTTATCATGCTTTATATACTTATACAGTGGTGCCTCTGTTCATGAATTTAATTATTCCACAATTCTGGGGTCATTAACTGAATTGGACAAGAACCAAATCAAATTCAATGTTGACCTTACAGGAAAATTTGATTCAGTTCTCATCCAATTCGGTTTGCAACCAGAATCATAGAAAGAACAGAGTTCATTGACCAAGGTATCACTTGTATGTTTTTCTAGGGGAAAAATTCATTACTTTCATCAGACTCTCAACAGCAATTTTAAATTAATAATTAGGCTTTGTGTGTAGTAACTATAATGACTGATGCTGAGATATGACTTGTTCACTCAGCTCAAAATGGTATGTACAGAAAGAACCTCATTTATTACTATTCCTGGATTTTCTCTCCAAACTTTTTTTCCTGTGGTCATTGGTTCCACTTAATTTTTTTAGTGTATAGACTTAATGATCTATAGTATATATTAAACTTCCATTATCTTCAGGTCTTAAAACATCTCTTCTACTAATGAATTTAGCAAGTAGTTTTAATGTTAAATCTTACATATCTTCAGAAAAGATGTTCCTTTGTGAAATGGGAAGAAATGGACTAAAGGTGTAGGGAAAGTGGGAAGGGTAGGGGAAAGGTAATAAGGGAAAGAAGAAAATGAAAAAAATGGAAATAAAGTGTTTGTAAATGGGGAGGGGAGAAGAGGGTGAAGGGAGGGCAGGGACAAGGGAAAAAAATGAGAACCAAGACCTGTCCTGTAAAGGTACAAGATCCCAATGATGAATGTAACAGTACTGTATACCTAAAATGTACCAATACACTAATAAATGAGAAAAAAAAAAGCTGTTCCAAAAAAATACAAATTAAAATATATATTAAGTATCAACTCCCCATGATGAATGTATTCATTATGCATGGCAAACACATACTAACAAAAAAATAAAAACACAGTACTGTACCTAAAATGTACCAATACACTAATAAATGAGAAAAAAAAAAGCTGTTCCAAAAAAATACAAATTAAAATATATATTAAGTATCAACTCCCCATGATGAATGTATTCATTATGCATGGCAAACACATACTAACAAAAAAATAAAATAAAGTAATTTAAAAGTAGTTATATTTGCCATTAGTAGTGATTTTTCTACCTACAGAAATAAAAGGAATAAAAAAAGAAAGTGCTTATCCTTAAGATAAATTAGTGTATTAATGTTTAAAACTAGCCATATGTTTTTTCGCTGTGACTGGACTGGTTCTCATCTCTCGTATTTCTAGACAACTGACTATATCATTTTGTCCACAAGACATATTGGGTTGGGGTGAACAATGTGATTGATCCAAAGGGTATCTCTTTTATCTTACTTAGCTACAAAGACAGTAACTTAGTCATTTATAAGACATCATTTTTTTTAAAATACTTTTAATTATATTTATCACAATTAGTGTGCTATCAAGCCAAATACATTCCTTAGGAAATACCATAGAAAGCAAAGCAATGTTAACAGAATTAACATTTTTAAAATAAAACATTTTTAAATGATAATATGAACATCATGAAACATTACTATTAAGTAACAACAGAAAATATGAAGACATGTTTCAATATAAAGATAAAAAATAAAATCTCAAAAAAACTTATAAATTCTAGAAGGGAAGCAAGCCATAAAGTTCTCTTCAAAAGCATGCACTAATCTACAAGTAATGTATCTCATTTAAATCCATATTTACAATTCAAACATACAGGTAGTACTTTCAGCTAAATAGGGACTGAGTACTCCTGCCTTATCTACAGAGATTTTAGTTGGGTGATTACACAATAATAGCTCCTTTAAATGTGTACAATTTTTAAAAGTAGTGACAATTCACTTGTTCTTTTCTACTTACTGATTTATTTCAAATGTCTACATTACTGACTAAATATGTACAAATATTTTTAAAAACAAAAATAACTATTTATACAGTTTGCAAAGGTCAAATCCTAACCAAGATGCCTTTTCATGTAGTCCAATGACTAGAAACTTGTCAATGCCAATAACTGCCAGGCCAAAAGAAGCCTAAACCCTATACCCAGATTATTTTTTCTCCTTTCAAATGCTTTCATTTTTCTTAAAGAAATGTTTACAATTCTGCATTGCAACTGGCAACAGCTGCACAAGCAATGCCTTATACCACAAATCAATCTTTTCCTGCCCAAATACTATTATTAATTTAATGTAATTTTACCATTCATATTAAATTCAAATGTCTAGATCCCAAATATCTGGGTATGAAATATGCAAATCTTCCAAAAAAATTAAACATTTTTCTTCTTTTCTTTTAATAGAACCCACTATATAATAGTGAACTAAATATATTTGTTTCATAGAAACAACTTACATTTGCCAATACAGGGCAAATGGTCTATGTACAGATACATTAGGACTGCCTAACTGACAGTGAGGGTTGCCGACCAGGCTCCAAATCAATGGAGCTAATATGGTGCTGTTCTCTGCTGAATGGACTTTCCCTTCAGGATACGTCGGATCTGGAAGAGAAACAAATAGTATTTGTAAGGTTGGCTCATTGTTGCATTACTGGAAATTGAACCCAGAGCCTTCGCACTGAGCTACATCCCCAGCCCTTTTTCTTTTTTTCTCAGTTTTAAGGCAGGATCTTCCTAAGTCACTAAATTGCCTGGGCTGGGTTTGAACTTTGGGACCCTCCTGTCTCAGCCTCCCAGAGTGCTAGGATTCAGGCATACGCCATAATACCAAGCTTGTGAGATTTATTTCTTATGGTCAAAGTAATATATTTCCTTCTGAGTTTCATTCCTTTACTATATACAATTGTGCTTTGGTTCACAAACTTAATTTGCTCCTTGATTTTGGAAAGGATGGCCAGTTTTCCATATTTGGAAAAATAGCCATGGGTTACACAATGCAGAATTTGCAAACAAAAACAAAATTCTGCCAAATGCTTTTGTTTGCACACCAAATTGTTTACAAACAAAAGTACTCTACACCACTGTACTCTGCACCACTCCTACTAACTTATAAACGTAAAAAATATGCACGATAGGGCCAGGGATTTAGCTCAGTGGTGTCGCTGCCTGCCTCACAAGTGCAAAATCCTGAGTTTAATCCCTGGTCCATCCCCCCAAAAAAAATGCAGGCTATTCGTCAAGATTTAAAAGACTTTTAAAAATATTACAACTCTAATAAAACTAATTTCAAGTCTCTAATAATGATCCTTAAGTGCAAGACAGTAAAATATTTCTATTAAAAATCATCTGAAGTTAAAAATCTCCAACTACTTAAATAAGGCCTCTATTCTTTTCCTAATCTTTTGTCATTTGTAAGAACATTTATATAAGTAATGATCGCATATTAACCTGACAATTTTAATCTTTCAGACTGCGAAAGACAAAACGTGACAATTTCAAGAAAGAGGACTGGGATAAAGGATTCAACTATAGCTGTTAAAAAAGCAGCATATCCAGTAAGTGCGGGCTGACAATAAAAGCCTGTCCCCTCAACTCATACGAGAGCGAAGAGGGAAGTAATATAAGGGCCTTGACCTCTCCACACCTCAATGATCCCTGGGAGCACTGTTATTGCTGCACACCACAAACAGTAAAGTAGAAGCAAACCCTGGGCTTAGGACTCCGCCACCTATTAGTTAATGAAGACTTTTGTCCTTGAAACATCTCTCTCAATTCTCTGACAATTTACTACAAAATATTTTGTTAACTATAAAGCAGTAAACTATCAAGAAATTTAAGTTGTAAAGAGCTTTACAAATAGGAGTCGCTGTAACATAATGGTCACAGTGAAATCTAGAAATCAAAGAAAAAGCTGAACTGCATTCCACATATTTTATTTGTTAACTTATAATGTAATGATCAAAGCCGCAGTTATTCTGATTCCCCCAAACCCTAGGAAAAGATTTCTATCAAAAATATTTTAATTTCTTAAAGCTTAATTCTTATTATTTAGGAAGTTCACATAAAACTATTCAATCCTCAATGAGAGCATGCAACTACATTTGATTAATTTTAAGGTATAAAATACTTCTAAGTTCCAAATTATATACATAGCCTTTGCATTTCTTGTGTAGAAACACTTAGTATAGTACACAAAAATAATTTTAAGAGCTGATGTTCACTGAGCATTTACTATATGCCTGGAATTTTTTGGAAGATTCTCTAGATGTCAACTCATCTAATATTCACAATATTTGAAGCCTCACCGCTTATAAAACTAAGATTCTCTTTCCATGGTATCTGAAGGAATCTTAGTACTTTTTTTCATCAGCTTCCAAACCTTGAACCATTCTGACTTAACTCTAGTCTGAACCCAAATTGGTCTCATGAAGAGGAAAAAAAAGACTACCTAGGTCCATGGATAAAGCCCCAAACTTCCTATTCTTCCCTTGGTAACAAAGTAACTCCAAAATGCTGCAGAGGACCAGCTGGTTTTCCTCCATACAATCCTTTCCCCCTCTGTATTTCAGACCAGAGTGCCTAAGGTACTTCCTCTCCAAGCTGTGACCCTCACCTGTTCTCCCACAGGGCCATCAGGAACCAAATGCACAGGCTGTTCATTCTCCAAGTTCCGGGTACTTGGGTCTGCGCCCTTTCTCATCAACAGGCGGACGGCATCCAACTGTGTAACCCGGTACTGCAGGCTGGCAGCAACATGGAGAGCGGTGTTTCCATTGTAAGCCTAAAGACAAAGAAAGAAAGTAATACATGTCAGGAAGGGGGACTTTCATGAAAGAAACTAAAGCTTAAAGAAAGTATAGAAGGGTCATTCCCAGTCTGGTGTTATTAAAACTTTCTAAAAGTACCTTTGCATTCACAAAAGACAGGCAACTGGGCAGCTCCAAAAAGAGGCGGATGAGTTCCAAATTTGCTTCTTCAGCTGCCAAATGCAGAGCTGTGCGGCCACTTTTACGATCCTTGTCAAAGGTAAGAAAACATAAAAAATGAAAATTCAGATCCCATGCCTTACAATACACTTTTCCACCTGTCTCCAAAGTCTGAATCAGTCTTAGAAACTTACTCTGAATGTTTCCTTCTCCACAAATCCTTCCTGAAGCCAAAACTAAATAGTCTTTTATTGCTCTTAAATTCCCTATTAATTTGTCTTCTTGGCTCTTATCACAGGCTACTCTTGTATACAGGGTGGCCATAAAATGTAAAGATATAAAATAATACTTTCTTATTATGTATGGTATCAATAATCCATTTATTATGTGGCCCTTGTGTTTTCAGGATTGGTGACGATTGCGTAGAACTATAAGCTATCTCTCTCTTCTGTCTATTACACAGGAAGCTCCTGTAGGGCCCAAACAATTTACGATGAAGTCATCCCCCACCTAACACAGTGCTTTGGGGCATAGGAGATACTCAGTAAATAAACCCCAAACTTAAAAAGAATAAAATATTTTTCCAGTTTAAAAAACGGATTAAGTCCAAATCACACAACAAAGAAATCCTTACAAAAATATCTATCAGCATATAAAAATCAAAGCCAAAGTGACATCAGTTTTGAGCATTTTCTTTGCCTTTCAAAGATTTTTATTCATAGCTAAATGGTCACTCTGTATAATGATTTATAAATTATAAACAAATCAAGAAAGATTAAAGGATCTTTTTAAATTTACACTTCTTAACTACTTGTACATTGCTACTCACTCTATTTAATTAAAAACAAGAAAAAAAAAGTAAAGAAAAAGTTTTAATCTGTACTTAAGAGTAAGGTCTTTCACTACAATCTACCCTATTTGTAGCCTCTTCTGTAAATTTACCTTTGCTTCTACTGATGCTCCCATTTGAATCAGACACTTAATGGTGTCAACCAGACTCTTATTCTTCAGTAAAAGCTCCTGAACTTCAGGTGAATGAGGCTGTTGATTTCTCTGAAGTTCATGTACCACAGCATTGTGGGCCACAACTGCACAATGGAGAGGAGTCAAGCCTGGGAAAAAAGGATGATAAAGAAATGGTCAATTATTCCATCAAGTCTTTTGGTCATTCTAAAACAACAAATCTTGAAGATGATGGTCTCTCACTTTACCTATAAATGGGCTCCACAAAAACTAATAAGGCAATCTGAATATGATTAAGTACTAATTTTACATAAAGAACACTATAGTTTTTTTTTTAAATTAAGTTTTTTGGTATATTTTAGGAATACGTAATGAGCACATCATAGGGAAATTATACCTATACGTGACCTATCTTGCTTTTTTTTTGCCATTCCCCTAACCTCCTTTCAACTCCTCTTCCCCTCATCTACAGAACCTTTGTTTCCATTTTTTCCTTCTTTTTTCATTTCATTTTTCACTTCCTTCCTTTCCCCTTCCCCCTCCCCCCTCCCTAGTTACCTTTGAATATTTTCTTCCTATTTCCCAGTATCTATTACACATTTTGATCCATATTTACAGTTTGTTTCCTCGCACCAGAGAAACAATACAGTATTTACATGTGTGTCCAATTTATTTCACTAAGAGTATAGTCAAGTTGCATCCATTTACCTAGAAATGTCTCATTTATCCTTCTTTATAGCTGAGTAGAATTCTACTGTATTAAAAAGAACACTGTAGTTTTAATCCCCTTCCTTTCTTCTTAATATGACACTTAATGCTCTAAGATCACATGGGCCTCACTTTCCTCATGGTCCTTATCCAATTAAGTGGCAGTTGCTTACCATCATAGTTAGTTGCCTCAAGATCCACAAACTGATTGCTCCTCACTGCTCCCTTCTGAATTGCCTGCAAAATTTTAAGAGATGACCATCAGTTAAAGATAAGATACTTTTCTTGTAATATCCCAAGAAATGAATACATCAACTCAAAACAGATCATTGCAATAGGCAAGATATTTGCAGCTTCTAGTATCCAAGCCCTGGTCTTGAGACCTGAATATGAGAAATCAGCTTCACTGCCTCTTACCTGAAGCACCTGGGAGTGGCCCTTCTCCGCACAGACATGCAGCGGTGTTCTTCCCCAGCAATCTGTGGTGTTCACCTGAGCCCCAAGGTTTACCAGATCTTGCACAATGAGATGCTGATTGGCAGCCACTGCCACCTGAAAGGCACTCTGTGGATATTCAAAGAAAAAAAAATTTTAAATATTATCAGAACAAACAATATGAAATTAAACTCCCCAGAAAAAATTAATCCTATTAATAAGCAATCCAATACTATATGACAAGAAAACTAAAATAAGCATAGGGAGTGGCTTAATTATACATGGTCTTTGATCAAATAACTACAAAGTTAACATTATTAACTTCAAGGATAACGGTAGCAAAAAGTCAGTATCTCAAAGTTAATATTAACTAAGTCTCTTGATCTTGAGACAACCTACATATAACACTGGGCATTATTCACTTCACCATAACCACACCTTTGCCATTTTATGTTCTCAAGATCCTCACCTGTCCATTGTGCTCTTTAATATCTAGCATGTGAAGTACATTCATCTTTCTTGCAAGAACATAGGAAAGTGCTCTTCTTCCTTGGGCAACAGCAATATGGAGAAACCTGAGGAACAGGGAAAAGAAAAGAGATAAATTACTAGGTTCACAAAGTTTGTCTTTTTAAAAATTCTTCTGCATACCTAAAAAGTACCAATAAACTTAATGAAAAAAAATTCTTCTGCAGCCTTTGATATATACTGGTGCACTCAAATGAAACTAAAGCATAATTTGCCTTTTTTGCTAGGTTGATAATGTATCTGAACTACAGGAATTAAACTAATAGAAATAAAGAGAGAAAAATGCGAAACATCATGCTGATCGTTTTATTATTTTTTAAGACTCATAAAAATCCTACTAGGGAGTTATTTACACATTTACACATAAAGAAATAAAAGCACAGAGATTTTCAGTAATTTGCCCAAGGTCATAAAGATAGCATGACAGATTAGGATTCAGTCTACAAGTCAAGTTACAGTTTAAGCCTAATCATAACCTAAATTGTTTCTGCACTATAGACATGATCTCCTAAAAGCAATTTTTCAGACAATTTCTATGAACTTAAAACAGGTAATATTTTTAGTTGAAAATAAAAGGAAGACCTTTTCGTGAAATATAAACTAGTACAAAGTAGCATTTCTACCTATACTAGTCCCCTTGTTTAGCCAAACACTAAGATGTAACTTGGAAGACTCAAAAAATTCCGTGCCCACTAAGTTCAACATGTATGACTTAACATGAGGCAAAAGAATACTCACGTGTCACCATCTGCGTCCTTTGAAAGAAACTGGTCTTGAGAAATATTTGCCAACTTGCTTTCTTCTTGCTCTACTTGCCACTGAAAAAATGACTTCCCCAATTGAGTGGTGTTCATTGGATTTCTGTTGATGTTCAGAAATGGCAGTGAAGTGCTTGAAGAGGTAGAGTCAGTATTATGTGCCCCCCTGGCCTCACAAGCACTGTTTAACATCACGCTGAAGTTCTGCAAGTGAGCATCATTCTGTTGCTGGACACTGGGGAAAGTCTGAATGGGAACAGCAATATTCTCAGATCCCCCATGACCACTTACAAGAGATGTGAAACTTGGGTTTAGGCAGAACTGTGGTTCTTGACTCTCAAAGAGATTTGGTTCATAGTTGGGGGACTGAGAAGTTCTAAAGTAAGGGCTATATTCCAGAGTTGGGTTGTGGGTATGCTGCTGCTGCTGCTGCTGCTGCTGCTGCTGCTGCTGCTGCTGCTGGCTGCTGCTGCTGCTGCTGCTGCTGCGGATGCTGCGGATGCTGATGCTCTATGTTCTGGCTCTGTGCAGAAAACTGGTACATGGAAGCCTGGTCCATCATTTGTGGAGAGCTGCTGACTTGGAACACTTGATACTTTTGAGGTGAAGAGAAGACCTGCCCTGGTTCAGGGAAGTTCTGACACTGCTCTTGTGGGGAGTTGTGGGGCACCACAGAGCTCATCCAGCTAACTTGGACTGTGTTCAGGGAAACTGAGCTGCATTCATTTTTAATGTTTATAATGTTCTGAAGCAGATCAGCACTGCTGTCTGGTTTAGATTCACTGTGATGAACATCTTCCATGCTCTCACCAGGTGTTGGTGTTTGAGGTGGTGTCTGGAAAGAAAGAAAATGCGACTTGCATACATACTGACTTCTTTCTAAAAGTATTCTAGAGCCTAAGGGTGTGTAGTTCAGTGGTAGAGCACATGTTCTATTGGTTCAATCGCTAGCACCAAAAATATAAATAAAATTTTAAAATAACACAATTATTCCAGGAAAATAGTGAGATACTTACCAAAAACTGGGTATGCAACAGGGGTGGCCTTTTGCAAGATGGTCCATCAGACATAAAATCAGGTCCTTTTCTTTTTCCACTATATGACACTGAGTTCAATTCTATACTCAAGAAAGAGATAGGAAATATATGATCATTTTACTGTACAAATTTTACTTGTAACAACACAATTATTTCACTCTAAAGTACCATAAAATTTTGAATAGAAGTAACTTTTACCTGTGAATTGCTCAGTGTTCACACTTTGTGTCTGTAAGTAAAAAAAATTTCAATTTAATGTATATAAAATGGTTTTCTACTTAAAATATATCAATAAAGACTCACTTCTATCACCCTTTAGAGCACACCGTAAGTCTTAATTTAGCTACTCTCTCAGTATCTATTTTCTATCTCACTTTGTACCTTTCAACACCTTCATTTTCACTTTCACCTCAGCTCAATTCAGGTCAGTATGAAATTAAGAAAACCATTTGATCTTTCCCTCTCAAGTAAAAATGTTTCATTTTAATTGAACCCTATTTACTTCCTTGCCCCTAAACTGCTTTCATTTACTCATTCATTAAATTTTTCTTGCACATCTTCCAGGTGCCTGGGCTAAGGCTGACAACAAGATAAATATGGTCTATCCTATGTATTTTGTCTTACTGGACCTAGGTCAGCAGAGAATAACTCTGACAGACTCATCTCACAAACCCAACTCAAAAAAAAAAGGTGTCACCTTAAAATCATCCACAGCTTGGCCAGAAGACTTCTGTTTATGACTTCGAATGTGCAGCAAGAGTTCCTTCACTGAGTTCTTCACACGAACACCTTGAAAGGGTCCTCTCTGTTGCCTGCCAACCCCCATATGGGGCTCAACTATTCGAGAGAAAACAAAACATATCCCAACTACATCTCTTCACAACACAATTCTTAATAACTCCCAAAGCACGTCTGCCTAATGTTTAAACTCCCTGAGCAACAGACTGCAACAGCCTTCCCAACATGCTCTAGTTTGACTCTGTGTCAATACCAGCTCTACCTGACAATGGTTGCCTGACAGCTTTCTCCACTAGGCACCCTCAGGAATCAAAGCTCAGTCTAGTCAGAGATTCCCCAAACCAAAAGATAAACCCAAATTAAGTCTCTGAATCTCTCATACCTATCTACCCACAATGAAGGAGGAAAGATTTTGCCAATCAGAATCTTATCCATTTATAAATTATTCATCTTATTTATAATTATTATTGACTTTGGAAAAACCATGGGGAGGAGCAGGGTAAATATGATACATTTCAAACTTTTCAACCCAAAGGCTTTATGTTCACAAAGAAAATTGAAAGTCAATTAATTCCACTCATCTAAGAAGGCAAAAAACAACTTCCTCCAAAGATTTCAATGTACCAAAGCCTAATAATTAATGTCTTACATTTATTTTCAATATTGACTCAATTCAACTGTAGCAAGAAGACTACTTAAAAGTCACTGAGTTTAAACACATTTCTACATACATACATTGATTTCCCTACATTCACTCTTTTTAGAATTCCTTTTATAGGCCTTCTAAATAAAAAGGAAGTATGTTTATTTAACATTTAAACTTAGATACTTTACAATTTAGTACGTAAGTACACTTCTCTACTTCTGACTATGACTATGTTAGGACCTCTTGGGATATCTGTTGAAAACAAATATTCAAAAACATCAAGCAATGAGTAATTTGGCCACTCTGCCAAAATTGGAAAAAATTAAGATGGGACAGGAAACAATGCATTTGAACATATATATTATATATGACATATAATGCCTATAGATAAACAGCTCTATGATGGAGCAAACTAAATTATTAGTTGGTCTTAGGTTTAAATTTAGGGATTTCAACAGATACTTGGATTGCGAGACTCAAACACAATACTGCCCTGGAATGACAGCAGTTAAAAATAAATCACAGGGAGGGGGGAAAAAGTGCAGTTTCAGGAATCCCCCGTATGTGTGGTAAACCAATAACTAGCAAAATAGTTTCAGCCAGATGAAGGCTAAAGACCTTAAAGAACCTCCGAAATAGTCTTTAATACACTCTTTTTAGATTTGCTGCATTAACGTACTGTACTGTTAAATCACTTTTTGGGTATTTTTTTAATTTATAAATTCATTTAAAATAACTCTTAAAATAAAAGACAACCAAAACAGAAGTGGTTAGCAGTGGGGAACATCGGAAGAGATGATCTCTAAAAATCATGACAATGAGACTAGCCAACACTTGAGATTATCTAGGCGTTAAGTCTACCCATAGCGTTATCCTGTTTTCGCAGGATCATTATGCAACTCGGTTCATTAAGAAACCAACTCACAACCGAAGAAAGGAACCATTATACCAAATATAACTTATCCAAGCTAAAGCACACAGTTAAAAGAAGACTACGAACATCTATCTGGGCATCTTTGAGAAACTCTCCATCACAAATTAAAAGGATAACTAGAGGTGTTTTTCGGACCAGCTTCTCTTTTCCATCTTTGTAAGTGCTATTTCTTTCTTTAAAGTCCTTTTATTTAAAATTTTCATACTTTAGAATAAATTCTGACTTTAAACACAATTCCCAAAGCCTTACCCTCTCTGTCATAGCTTTTCACTACAAGAGCCTCCAGAAGAAAATTACACCTACATTAAACCCAAAGCCTCATCGCAACACATTATCATTCTTTTATTACTGAGAAAGGCTAAGGAGGGGGGAATCTCAAACTAAGGTCGTGCTTAGAAGTCAAGAGCTCTCTCTACTCTTACCGGTGCTTCCAGGACCAAAGCCAGCCAGGTGGCGCCCCGACTTCTCCCACCGTCAAAGGGCTTGGAGTGACGTCGGGCGCCCGGACCAGGACAAGGAACCCAGCAGTTGCTTAACAAACATGGCTAACGTATTTCCCTCGCTAAGGACGGCGCCGCCCGCCCCGG
>NW_022900936.1:46356117-46393411 GCF_012274545.1 Fukomys damarensis | reverse complement strand
CCGCCCTCGCTCCGCCCGCCCGGCTCCGCCCAGGCCGGCCGGTTGTTTTCCTGTCCTTCACCCGGAAGCTCCCGGGCGAGCTCTGCCTGCTCCCCACCCAGACTCCGTCGGGGAGACGCAGATTCAGCCGCGCCCTCGGAGCGCCCGGAAAGTCGGCGGATGCCGGGCGGAGGGCTCCGAGGCGAGCTCCCCTGCGGTGCCTGGGAGCAGTTCTCCTCCGACGGAAAACGGAGTGAGCGTTTGCCGGCGTTCTCACAGGAAGGGTGCCAGATCCAAAGGGATCGTAAAGCACATGTCTGTACTCAGATTATCTGAGCCACAACTAATACTCTTTATTTAGTGCCGGTCCAAGAAAAACATAAGCAATGCCCACATTTTGAATCCTTCAATACTAGAATAAAGCCATCTTAGCAAAATAATAAACATCCACATATATATGTAAAGTTTTTAAATTCTGCATAGCTTTACATTGTGCCTGGTAAAAGGAAGGCATTTCCGACCTTGAATACTTTATCCCAGTGGTTTATACAACTATTCAAATCCAACTAGAAAAAAAAAACAGCTCTTAGATCAAAAACATAAATGATTAATTAAATCTGACCTTTAAAGTACATTATAACTGCTAAGAATGATAAGATAAGTACACATGCTATATTAAGAGACGCCGATTACGATTAAGTATTACAAGGGATACAAAGTTCAGTGAGTGGCCTTAGGAGAGGACTCACATGTCTGGTACAGAAGAGTGGCCAAGAGGAAAGTTTACTAAGGAGGTGATGTTTGAGATAGGCCTTAAAAGATGGCTGGTATTTCAGCCTGCAGCTTTATTGTTAGAGGGAACAGCACGAGCAAAGAATGAAGTCAGATAAGAGTTTAGGGAACCTTTAAAGGGCTGTCAAAGGGATGATGATGATGATGACGTTAATTGTAAAGGGTAACTTGGTGCCTTCTGGTGAAGCACCTCTAAGGGCCAGCTACAGCACTGGAATTTTACTTAATAAACATTGAGAAAACATCAGAGAATTTTAAGCAGGCAAAATTAATCTGGAAGCAGTTTAGAGAAGGTTGAACTAAGGGGCCTGGAAACTGTTTAAGAACCACAGCAGTGGCCCAGAAGAAAACTGACGACCTGAGGCCAAAACAGTGGCAAAGGGGAAGGTAAATGAAAAGAAAGCAGCACTGTGAGCCCTGCTACAGCAGAATCCATATGTCGGAGCTAAGCCGTTAGTGGAGAAAGCATCCCCAGCCCAGGAAGCCCTACTGAGGTCCCTGCTTCAAATGAAAAGGAAATCAGCAGAAGCACAATGTTTGAGATCCAGAAAGGGGAGGACTCCATGTGCTTGGAATTGTTACTAAGTATTAATAGGCGATATAGGACCAAGGTAAGATAGTTCCAAAGTATATCCTTGTTCTCATCAATGTATTGCCCTGAAACTTCTTGCTGCCTCTGGCTCCACCTAATGTCTTAGTAACATAAATAAATAGGGAACAACTCCAGTAATTGCAGTTCCTCAGAAACCAAAATTACTTTAAAATGCTCCAAATGAGACATTAGTATAATGCTTACTTTTCTGTGTAAACTTGACTGGCCTGCAGGATCCTCTGACTGCTAGTAAAGTGTCTTCGTTTAGTGGTGTGTCTCTGAGGGTGTTTCTGGAAGATTAGCATCTGTCTCTAGACTGAGTAAAACAGATCCCCTCACCGATAAGGCAAGCACTATCCAGAAAGAAACAAAAAGGCAGAGATGCTCTTCTTGAGCTAGGTTATTGGTCTCCCACCGGAAATCAGATTTAAGTACTCCTGATTCTTGGGCCTTCAGTCTCCAACCAGGCTTAGGCCATCAACTCCCCTGGTTCTCGGATTTGCAGCACTATTACACCACTATTCTGGTTCTTCAGTTTGCATACTGCAGATGATAGGACTTCCTGGCCTTCACAATTATGTGAGCAAATCCTTCATAATACACATGCAGAGGAATAGGTATTGGTTAATACTTAAACTTAAATACACTTTGCTTCATTTAAATGTTGAAATAGAAACTCAGTTTGGTCTGTTAGGTTGAATGCTCTGACACTGCTATTGTTCTGAGTATGATCAAACAGTTACTCTGGGGGAAGCCACCAGGTTATAAAGACACTCACTGTATAGATGCTGTATAAGCCGATGACCAGCACTGACCTGCCAGCCCGGCGAATGAGCAACTTTGAAAGCAGATCCTCTAGCCCCCAATCAGGTCTTCAGATGATTCAGCCCTGGCCAACATCTGGACCGTAGGTAGCCTCATGAGAGACCTTGAACTGCAACACTCAAAGCTACTTCCAGATTCTCCAAACATGAGAATTTGTCCTAAGTCACCAAAGGTGAAGACAGATTAAAATTATCTAACACGAAAGCCTTATCTTTTGCTCTAAAAGGGAAGATTAGAGCTGGTCACAGTAGCTGGTGCCTATAATTCCAGCTATTGGAGACTCAGGCAGGAGGAATGCAAGTTTGGGGCCAGCTTAGGCAACTTATCAAGATTGTTTCAAAATTATTAAAATTAATTTTATAAAGGTTTGGGAGAATGTAACTCAATGAATGTACTGTCTACATCTCAAAACACTGAAAAAGACAAAACGACTTATTAGAGAGTTCAGTAACTCACAAAAAGCAGAAATCTATTCCAAAGTGACCAGCTAAAAGAAAGTGTTTTAAAAAATATGGCAGTGCTATCTTTCCCTTATCTTTCCCTAGTATTATAAATGTTAATAATTTACTTTATTGTTTTATACAATAGAGCATTTTGAATAGTTTTATGATCCCAGTTATGTTGTAACACCATTTTGAAACCAATAATTAAGAGTTCTAAAAAAAGGATGGAATTTTTTTAATGTAATTGTAATAAACTTTTGAAATCCAAAAAAATAATTATTTAGAACAGCTTGTCACACTTGAAATGAAAGTGCCAGTATTTTACAGGGTGAGTTATTCTACTGCATTGGCTGAAGATGTGAACAGCATACATGAGAATCCAATAAAGCATGGTAGCTTATTTTGCTGAAAACCTTCTAGATGAAAAGTCATCAAAAGAAATCTCCGCATTTCCTCTTTCCAATGATACAGTATCTCACTAACAAAGATTCAGGCAGGCGTTACTGTAAGCCAGAACTATGAGCCTGAAGTAGGAAGATCCTAAATTTGAGCTCAGTCTAGTCAATCAACAACTTACTGAGACTTCAGCAAGATCCTTTCTGAAAATTTTAAAAAGGGGCTTAGAATGTAGCTCAATGCAACGGCCCCTGGTTGAATCCTCGGCTTCACAAAAATAAATAAATAAAATTAATTAACGAGCTCACTGTAAACTGATCCTGTCTGCAGAATCACACTTTTGCCTGAGGACAAATCTACAGACTGTACAGACTTACTATGTTGACATATTTACCTAGTATTGGTACCAGCTAATTATCAAATCTCTTGTGTATGAGTGCTTGAGAGCAAACACAAAGAGCACTGAAAAATTCAAAGTACACACTAATTTACTAAAAATCTCATCATTTATCCTAGAACGATGTATTGACATTTGTGAAGAAATTACAAAAGCAGTGGTCAGCAAAACTTCTAGCACCTTAAAACAAATCAAAGCAGGCAACAAAATTCAGTAACAATCGGTGTACTATTCAACCCCATCTACTTGCAGAAATTTTTAAAACAACTTTTATAAAGTGTTAAGGAAGTCTTAGACAAGCCGGTAATATTCATTCATTTTATTAAATCTTGACCCTTGATCATTTTAATAGTCTATATAACAAAATAGGAAATATATAAAAGTCTGTGCTGTGTCCTGAAGTATGACCATCTCAAGGAAAAGCATTTATCTATTAGACTGAAAATATGAGTCAGCCATTTGTTCTAATCAAACATTAAGCTGTGAGCAGAGCTAACCACTGACTGTAATCCAACAGGGACTGTGGTATTTGTCAGATTTTTGTGTGTTTGAGTAAGGTAAGCCTGTTAGGTCAAGCAAAAATATTATTAATATTTGTTGTCAGAGCCCCGCATGGTGGCGCATGCATGTAATCCTAGTATTTAGGAAGCAGAGGCAGGAAAATTGCTGCAAGTTTGAGGCCAGCCTGGGCTGCATAGTGAGTTCAAGGCCAGGCTGAACTAGGTTGTGAGACCCTGTCTCCCAAAAAAATTCAATGTCAGTGATAAAATTCAAATTTTCAAATAAAAAATTGAATTTTGGGAGATTTCTGT
The DNA here is from genome assembly GCF_012274545.1 of Fukomys damarensis. NCBI lineage: Eukaryota > Metazoa > Chordata > Mammalia > Rodentia > Bathyergidae > Fukomys > Fukomys damarensis. The sequence goes on along the minus strand of NW_022900936.1, from coordinate 46,389,175 downwards.
CAGATTCTATATGCTTGATAGATTTACAATACTTGAAGACTTTTTTGAAGAAGCCAGTGGTAATGTTATTCACAAATGTGACTGTGTTATATAACAAAATGTGGCATCATTTGGAAAATTTATATAACTCAATTATCTAACATTTTAAAAAAGAATAATGCAAGGGCTGGATGTGGTGGTTCATGCCTATAATCCCAGAGGTTGAGGCAGGAGCATCACTGTGAGTTCAAGGCCAGCCTGGACAACATATTTCAAGGCCACCTGAACTACATAGCAAGACCCTATCTCAAAATAAATAAATAAATAAAAATAAAAATAACACAAAGCCTTACAAAAACACACGAGTAAAAGGTCCATTTTAAGTGCCAGGAGACTAATGGATTTTTAATGGATCGAAATATAAAAAGATCAATGACATGGTTTCAGATTCTACACTACATCTATCGTTTAAATGACTACAACTTGTATTAGGATTCAGTACCCCCTACCCCAAACTCCCTACATCTGCAGTTTTACTTTCTGCAGGTTTAGTTACCAATAAACCTTGCTCCGAAAATACTACTTGGAAAATTCTAGATAGAAAAAATTCATAAGCTTTAAATTGAATACTATTCTGAGTATAGTAATATGTGAAATCTCAATCAGCCCTCTTCTGTCCCATCCTGTATATGAATCATCCTCTTATACACTGTAACCACACAGTATATGGCATCTATCCTTAGTCACTAGCCATCTGGGTTATCATTTTGATTGTTAGCATCAGTACCATAATGCCTGTGTTCAAGTAACCTTTATGTAATAGTCTAGTACTATGTCCCAAGTCCCACGTCATTCCCCTCACTTCATCTCATCAAACTGCATCAGTTAAATGTTAAGTGTTAAATGTTACATGCTAAATGGTACCGCATCATTTAACATCATCACAAAAAGAGTGAATACAATTCAATAAGATATTAGGAAACAGACCACATTAATGTAACTTATCTTACATACATTATTATAATTGCTCTGTTATTATGCAGTATTAACCTCTTACTGTGCTTAATTATAAATTAAATGTTACTATAGGTATGTATGCACGGGAAAAACATAATATAAACAGGATTCTGGACTATATTGTAGTTTCAGGCACTCACTGGAGGTCTCGGACTGTATCCCCCATAGATAAGGGGAGGTTACTATAGTAATGTTAAAGAAAAATATCCAAATTTTATGAAAAGACTATCAAAATATTTCCTCCTTTTCCAACTACTTATCTAAAGCAGGATTATTTTCAGACACTTTACCAAAACAACATATTGCAACAAGTAAAATATAGAGGCTGATATGACTATCTTCTGTAAAGACAGACATTAAGAGATTTGCAAAAATGCAAATAATGCCATTTTTCTTACTAAATGCTGTATTTTTGGGTTTAATAAAAATAAGATCTTTAAGTGATAGTAAATATTTAAATCATTTTTAATGATAGAACTGAGGCAATGGCATATTGTTCACCTCAACAGTTCCACACCAGACTAGTAACTGTTATACACTTGATTCTGGAAACCTCCTCTCTTCCCCATCTCTATATCTACTGTTGAAGACAAAAGAAAAGTTACATTTGAAAGACAGGTGGAACTGAATATCCTTTCTCATTAATATACAAACAGGGTATAGTACTTATAAATATGCAGTATACAGCTGCCTAAAAACAGGTTGACTAGAGTGATGTATATGATGATTATTTTCCAAAACTTTATATTCATCAAACAAAAAACCCAAAATTTTCCTCTTAATAATTTCCTTTTTCCACCAGGGATTTAGCTCAGTGGCACTATGTCTGCCTCATAGCACAAGGTCTTGAGTTCAATCCCCAGTACCAAAAATAAGTTAATAATAATAATAATAATTTCCTTTTTCCTTTTTAAGCACAGGTAATATATGTCCGTCAAACTAGATGAGGGATAACAATATAATTTCATTCCTTATATAAGGATATGACTACCTTATATGCCACATTTTTAGATAAATTTTAATTCTAAAACATTTATTTTTATGAGTAATCCATCTGAAACTTTTAATTCAAAATTTAGAACTTGAGGTGTTTAGTTTGTATTTTGTTTTGTTTTAACATTAGTCTACATGGATTTATTTTGAGTGTCTATAAACAAGGACAATAGGATGTACCAAATAAAAGGAGTATAAAAATGTTCAAGAGCTGAGAAAGAGAAATCAGCCTACATTATGTGCAAAGCTAACATCATCAATGAAATAATAAAGATTTATAGATCCACAATATAGTACAAACTTTGATATACTATTAATATTAGTAACAATAACTACCACTATTTAAAGTCCACCATATACTAAATAGGACATTAGATAATCAATGGAAGAATAGTCAAAGATTAAAGCTATAAAATTTTGCCAACTATAGCCAGTACTAGCAAATAAAACAAATATTTATAACCACGAAAGGGGAAAAGTTGTACAGCTGAAAGGGTAATTTAATATACAAAGTAATTAATGAAGAAATCTGAATTCTCATTACCAAAAGACTATGCAAATTTAAAACTAACTTAATGACACGTCTTCATTTAAACAATCACCTCCCCTCTCCAAAAACTGCTTCTGCTTATGTATTCAGGATACTTTAGGACAGGATGGCACCAGTAGTCTACAGACTAAATCCAGCTTATTGTACAACCTCTCTCTTAAGAGTGGTTTTTGCCTTTTCAAATGTTTACATTAGTGCCTATATAATATCCTCCATCCTGTCTCCTGTCCCACTAAACCTGAAGCATTTACTATTTGGTTCACTACAAAAACTATTTATCAACCTTGCTTCAAGCAAGTCTTTAGAGGTACTTTAATGTCACGGCTTTGAAATACGCAAACCCAGTTCTAGCAATTATCAGCTATGTGAATTTAGGCAAGTACTTTAATCTCTGAGCCTCAATTTACTCACCTACAAATTCAGATACATTAGTATCTAAATCAAACTGCCAAGATTACATAAAATAATGTACAATGTATGCAACATACTTGGCACATTCTACAAACATAATAAATATCAATTACCTTCTGTGGTGGATTAACTAATGGTCAACTTGAATGCCTGGCTGAATTGAATCAGTGTGGTTTGAGCATGGAAGACCCACCTGAGGATTGTTGCCAAAGCATAAAAAGAGAACTGGAGGGGAAAGATAGTTGGGTGTTGATTTCTAAGAGAAGCTTGCTGCGGGTAGTTTTCCTGATGAGAACTAGGCAGTTCTCCTCAGAGGAGGTGCTTGGGGCCTCTCTGTCACTGGGTATGGCTGCTGTTCTCCTCAGGGGAGCTCTGATCTTCACTGTGTGCATCACTTTCAGGCTCCAGTGTGGATTCCTCATCTTGGTAGCACAAATCCTTCACCCCAGGAACACAGGTTTTCTGGCTTCCACCACTGGCCTTTGGGCCTTCCTGGTGCAGATGCTCGGTATCAACAAGCACAAGACATTGCCGTGGGCTCTAGGTCACTGATCAGACGCATGGAGAACACTGCCTCAGACTTTAGTCCTTCAGCTGGACTTGTGCAGGACATTGCTGTGGGATCCAGGCCCTTGGCTGGATTCTGTGGATCTCTTGTATGTGGTTAGATCTCTTGCACTCCTCTGCATTTGACTTTGGGTGACTATTATAAAATGATCCAATAAATTATGTGGCCTGTATTAAATCTATTTCCCTTGCAAACCCTTACCACAGCACTTTCTCACTCCTATAAATTATTGCAAACACTGAGTAACTCTTCCCTCTATTTGTGTGTGTACAGTTGGGAGAAGCTGCAGATACACAGATAATAGGCTAGGCAAAAACCTATTAGTCATGCATTGTGTCTCCACAATATTTTTCCCCCAGAGCACTTTCACATCTGTGTGATCTAACTAGTTAAGTAGCACAATATATTTGCAAATATCATAATTGTTGAATTTATGTCAGAAAAATAATGAAAAATTTCTAAAGATGCACTTAATTGGCTATGAGTTTCAGTAAACAGGTTCTCCTGTCAACATCCTTCCATCTTCCTCTATTTCCAGTTAGCATGTTCAAAATTTCATCTCTTAATCTTTTCTGGATTTTACCAGCATGTCCTGTTGCCTTACACTGTGTCCTCTTTTTGTCAACCTATATCTTCCTATGCAGTATTAAATTTTCATAAAATTCTAATAAAGTCTGGAGAAAAGGAAAACAATCCTATAGTAAAGTGCAGAGGACAGGACAGACGTGGTCACACACACCTACAACTCCTAGCACTGAGGAGGCTAAGGCAGGAAGATCGCCATGAGTTCAAAGCCAGCAAGGGCAGCCTGAACTACATAATGAGACCCTGTCTCAAAAAAGAAAAAAAAAAAAAAATCAGAGGACAGAAATCAAATCATCTTTTAGTTTTTTGTATTTAAAACTCTCAGAACCCTTGTTCAGTGATTTTCCCAGAATATCCAACAAGAGTACACCCATGGGAAAGCTGCCCTGCAGCTACTATGACTCAAAATGATCTGTGGCACTTAATTTTATTAAGTGGTTCTGATAGGGCTTTAAGGAGAAACTCCCACCTTTTGGAGAACCTGTTTTAAGCTGCCTTACCCAATAATCCTAAGGATATTTATACCACTCAAACAACTCAAAGAGAGAAGTTAGACATAATAAGATCCTTCCCCTACATGAAATGCAAGTTTAAGGTAAATACAGATTTCCCTTTCATTATGACTCTTAGAAGGGGTAGACTTTAAATGCTTATCCTACTGAAGGCACAATCCTGTAAACAGCAGCCCTCCTGGGGAAAAGTACAGAGCAAGGTGATGACCAAACACCCCGTGTCTGGATGGCTGACTGGCACCCACGCAGATTAGCAAAATGCTTCAGTTTTTAAAAAGAGTCATATCCACTTTTTCACAAAGAAATGCTATAGCAGAGGAAAAACTAGGTGATCCGGATCTGGGGGAGCCAGAAGTTAAGAGAAAACACAAACAGAAACAAAACTAAGTTTTTAGGTGGCCATTTCAAGATTCTCAAATCATGCACCCACATGTTCATTTATCAGGACATTTTTTGCCAAGAACACTGGTATGCAACTATAATCCCAATACGTGAGAGGCTGAGTCAGGTGAGTCATATGTTCAAGGCCAGCCTGGGCAATTTAGCAAGATCCTTATTTCAAAATAAAAAGTAAAAGGAGGGCCGGGGATTTAGCTCAGCGGTTCAGTGGCCTGCCTTGCAAGCACAAGGACCAGAGTTCAATCCCAGTACAAAAAAAAAAGTAAAAAGAGCTGGAGATATAACTCAGTGATAGAGTTCCCAGGTTACACTCTCCATAGTCCCAAAAAGAAATGGCCTTTGTTAATTCTATTTCAAGAAAAGATTTTTTTAAATCCACAATATAATTATAGTATCAATTTATAGATTCTATTGATCACAAAAAGTCACCTATTCATAAATTCATTCAATATGTGTTCATTGGGCATCTATAATGCTCTGGACACTCTTCCAGCAGAATAGTGCTGGACAAAAGGCAGTCTGTGCCCTTCTGGAGTTTACATTCCATGGAAAAGACAGAAAAGAATCAAGTAACTATCAAATACAATGCCAAGTAGTGATCATAAGCTATGAAGAGAAACAAAGTAAGAAAAAAGAAGAAAGCCAGAACTGCTATTTTAGATAAATCCTAGAAAGCCTTCCTACCATTTTCCAAACCTAAGTGACAATAAAGAGTATGGGACCCAAGAATTCTGGTCCCCAACCTTTATGAATTCTGAGCAGTGTTACCTACTCCCAGGCTCAACTCTAATTTGGTTGAAGACTCCAGATTCCCATCTCTTCCTCTGGCCTTTTCTCTAAATTCTAATTCCATGTTACCAAAAGTATAACTACCAGGTCTAAAACCAAATTTTCAATATTCCCTCTTTGCCCCTGAAACTCCATCAAAAAAGTTGCTTATACTTTTCCAGAAGTCTCCAAAGGACTTAAACATTTGACTCCCTCTTCCTTCGTTCCATTCTAGAAAACAGTTCCTTCTCCACAGTGGGTTCATCCACCTTTTAACATTCATTCTCATTATTACTGCATTGAAGAGCAGCTGCAATTGGGGAAAACATTTCTCCTGCTCCACCACCTGGACCCTATGACCTCACACATCAAAACTAAACCCTTATATCTGGCTTTCACGTCATCTAAAATCCAGCCATGTCAAACCAATTATAGACTAAATACACCCCCCGCAAAAAATCATATGTTGAAGTCATAACCTCCAATACCTCAGGAAGTGACTACAGTTGGAAACAGGATCTTAAAGAAGTAATTAAGTTCAAATGAGGCTTAGAGTGAGCCCTAACCCAGTCTGTCTGGATTAGGACAAAGCAAGAGGAAGAGACACCAGGGATGCATGTAGAGTGAAAAGGCCATGTAAGGGTTGGGGATGTAGCTCAGAGGTAGAGCACTTGACTAACATGTATGGCCCTAGGTTCACTCCCCACTACCATACAAAAAAAGGAAAGACCATGTGAGGACACAGCGGAAAAGGTGGTTGTGTACAAGTCAAGGAGCAAGGCCTCAGGAGAAATTAAACCTGCTAGCTCCTTGATTTGGGGCTTCTAGTCTCTCAAGCTATATAAAAATAAACTGTGTAAAGCCACCCAGCTGAGGGTGCTATGTTATGGTAGCCCTAGCAAATTAACACACTGCCCCATGTATGCCCCATCTATTATTCCTCAACATGAAGTTCTTATGAATAATCTTTGAAAGCAGAATATTAATTCTTTCTGTAGCACTGAGGACTGAATCCAGGGTCTTAGCACTGAGCTACACCCCAGCCTTTTTTCATTTTTAATTTTGATTCTGAGTCTTGCTAAATTGCTAAGGCTGGGCTCAAGCTTGCAATCCTCCAACTTCAGCTTCCCAAAGTGCCTGGACTATAGGTATATCCCACCTCACCCTACTAAAATAGCACATTAATTCTTGCACAAATTTTTATCCAAGCTATTATTCTTATCTATAACATTATCCATCCCTTTCTTTAAAAAACAAGGCTTCTGTGTTCTTTGTTTTTGTTTTGCAGTGCTGGGATGGCATGTGCTAGGCAAGTGCTCTGAGCTACACACCCAGCCCTTCTAGTGAGACAAAGTCTTGCTCCATTGCCCAGGTTGGCTTTCAATTTGCATCTTCCCGCTTCAGCCTCCTGAATAGATGGGATTATAGGTGTGCACCAGTACTCCCAGGTAAAGTAGGGCTTTGAAGTGAAACCACCTTGGGTTCACATTCCAGCTCTTTCTTAATAATCATCCAACATTAATTTCTTTAAGACTTTATTCTCATTCTGAAAAATGGTATTTTAACTGCAGTACTGGTTAGAAGAGGTAGTGAACATGATAAGCCTTGCACAAATCCTGGCATATCCATAGTATACACCCAATGATCATAGTTATAATTACTAGCCATTTTTCAAAACCATGTTTAACATGTGATTGTTAAGGATTAAGGCATCTTTGTGCCACCAATCCGACTTGAACAGAACATAGGAGAAGAGAATCATAGAGTCAAGTTTGGCACCCTAGCCCACAGGCCTTGCTATCACCTGAGAACACTGGAGAGTAGCTGTGATACACTGGGGGTAGCCACTCAGAGTTTTTGAACATGGTCAAAACAAGACAAGAGGCCCTAATGTACATGCAGGTGATCAGGACATATCTGTGGGACAACTGAGGTAGCAGCTGAACTATAATTATGCCCATAAGAATATAAAGGGGAAACAAATATAAAGGGGGAGATTGTTTGGAGAAATATTTCCAACATAATTTATAGTAGTGGTAGTGAACCTATATATAGCATGTGTCACTGAAAGCTCTAAAAGGTCACCATCACTGATCGATAGGATGGGTCACAGACTGAAAACAGAAAGAGAGGAAAGTCAGAGGTAACTCCAAGGCCCAGAGACTGACAGTGGTGGCACCATAAAAAGAATAAAGGGCAGCATTTGAAAGAGCAGGGAAGGTACTGACTGATTTTAACCTTTACATCTGCTTCTCTGTTCTGCTCTTTCTTCCACATTGCACCTTTTATCTGTAGTCTGATTGAGGCAGCCTCTGAGCCCTTCTCATCCAAAAAAAAAAAAAAAACCTTAGAAGGGATTTAATCAATCATTGTTCAATTTAATTATTCCCACAGGGGAATGAGATAATATAAAAAATAAAATATTTATTTTTAAAAATCAATTCCTGGGGCCAGGGATTTAGCTTAGTGGTTCCACTGCCTGTCTCGTAAGCACAAAGTCCCAAATTCAATCCCTGGTACCAGAAAAAAAAAATCAATTCTCACTAAGGCATAAGTGGAGACTTTTCCTAAAGGTATCGATTTTAAACAGAGGCTCTTAAAATAAATGAATTACTATATGAAGAGATCTGGAGAACTGACAGACGTAACAGAGAATGGGGTGGACAGCATGTTCTTTACCATGATGATCACCACACATTCACCTCCTGCCTGTTACAAATGCTGGCTGTGGTTTGTCACTGTGGCCTAGATTTTTAGTTAGCAAAGTTTAAGGATCCTTTTCTTATCTTAATTCTAAATGCCGTTCAACACCATATGCAAACAAACAATATTGTTTTAACAGTTTAAAAGATTTTTTTGAAGACAATAACACCGAACAGCAGTGTTTGGAGGGTCCTGCTGCGTTCACCTCTGCAATCTTTCAGATGGTTTGAGTTCATGCATCATGCTTCTAGAGATACCAAAGCTTTACACAGCAGCCTGGCCCAGTCATCACTCTTAGTTTCCTCCAACTCTTGCCTTGTACCTCAAATTAAATTCACCTTCTTTGCCTTTAGCAGAGATAGAACACAGAAAGTTTCTATTGCCTTCATAATAACTTCTCACAGCTATTATGATTATGAAAGGAATCACTGCTTCACTTTTTGGGGGGGGCATTATGGATTATTTGGAGAAGGGTAAAAATCAGAACTTGCTGAAATCCTATCCTCATGGTTTTCTCAGTTCATCTTCTGAAACAAGGCCTAATCATCACATATCTGAGTGAACCTTGTAGTTCTAGCCCTTCTGTAGTTCTGACCCTAGGTTTCCTTCAAATGTGTAATTTCATGGCAAGTGGTGTAAATGTACAAAAGGTTTTGCCCCATATGGAGCCCAATGTTTCCAACAGGAATTATTTACTAGTTTCTAAGTGTATCGACATGAAAGGGTGAGTGTATAGAAGGCTGTTTTGCTTCATTCCTTGTGATACTGAATCACTCACCAGATTACTTACTCTGAACTTTGTATCATTTTCTGTATTATATTCATGGTGCATACACGTATTCCCTGTGCTCTGCAAACAATGCACAAATTGAGTTAAAAAAAAAAGCCATTGTACAGCCATTGTGGAAAACAGGATTGCAGTTCCTCAAAAAATTAGACACAGAATTATCTTATGATCCACCAACTTGACTTCTAGTCATATACCCAAGGTCCTGAAAGCAAAGTCTCAAAAAGATACTTGTACATACATGTTCATAGCATTATTTATGACACCCAAAACATAGAGCAATTCAGGTACCCATCAATAGATGGATAAGTGAAATAAGGTACATATGTGTATATAAACACAAACAATGGAATATTACTCAGCCTTAAACAAAAAGGAAATGCTGACCTATACTTACAATATTAATGAATCTTGAAAATAATACACTATTGACATAAACCAGTCATAAAAGGACAAATATATGATTCAATTTATATGAAGAACTTAGAGTCATAAATTCATAGACACAGAAATAAAATGGAAGTTGCCAGGGACTAGGGGGAAGATGAACCAGGAGTTATTGCTTAATGGATACAGAAAGTATGGGAAGATAAAAAATTCTGCAGATGAAAAAATGATAATAGTTGTACAATAGCATGAAAGGATTTATGCTAATAAACCACGAACTTAAAAATAGTTAAGATGGTAACTTTTATATTATGTATATTTTACTACAATTTCTAAAATATTTAAAACATTTAAGGATATAACAGACTACAGAAATAAATATGGGGAAAAAAGACATCATTCTATCTCTGGAAGCCAGGACTTTTAAATTCATGGTAATGATGCAGACACAAAGAAACAACAAACCAGAGGGAAAAACTCTGGACCTCAACTGAATAGGTTCATTCCACATTTATAGCATTGTGTCTCAACCATTCACTATCATACCTCATGTCCCCCCACCCATGGAACTTTTTACACAGTTTTTTTTTTTTTTTTTTTTTTGCTGTGTTGTGGACTGAATGCAGGGCTTCATTTATGGGAGACAAGTGCTCTTCCACTAAGCTATATTTGCAGCCCTTTTTTATTTTTTATTTTGAGACAAGGTTTTGCAAAGTTGCAAGGCTGGCCTTGAACTGGTGGTCATCCTGTTTCAGCCTCCCAAATGACTGAGATTATAGATGTGTGCTGCCATGCCTGGATATACTTTTCTTCCCCCCACCCCCATACATCCTTTGAAAAAGTTTAATATTGCATATATGTTGTATGTCTGTTTATGTAGAACCATAAACCACTGTACAATCTAATACCCCGCCCCAAAGCAAGTATTTGCCCTTTGGGGTGATGACATCACTCTCTCTGAGAATCCATGATTTATAGTATTAGCCACTCTACAAAATTAGTGCCATTCAAATAACAAATTTGGAACAATCAGAGCACTGGGGTCCACATATACTATTCAATGCTAGAATGTGTCCTAAAGTCTTATATACCCACAAAAGAGAAATCCATCATTATTTTCTCCAAATATTAGGTATTTAACATAATTTTAATAAGTTTAATTCGGATATTTGGTTATCAGATATAGATAGTGTAGCATTATCATCGTTTAATATAACCATGACAAAATTTATCTCCACGTGGCAAAATTATGTACATAGGTTTTACAGAAAAACTACATAATTATTCTTATTAACAGACATGTAAAGTGCCTTGTAACTTTGCTATTCAATATGGATCTTGGACCAGCAACATCAGAATCACCTAGGAGCTGGTTTAAAAGTCAAAAGCATATGCTCCATGCCAAACCTACTGAAACAGAATCTGTAGTTCAACAAGACCTCTAGCCAACTCTTCTACATACTAAGAAAAACTGCCTTAAAGGACATATATAAAAGTCTCCCTTAATTCATCAAAACCTTTTATTTTTAACCACCTAAGCAGATTTACTTATTAAGCCACTCAAATGATAGTACAGAGCCTACAGGAAATGCAAACTAGACAGAGATCAAGTGAAATTTCTAACACACACACACACACACACACACACACACCAGAGCTGCAAAACATGCAAATTTCTATCCTCGGGGGTTATCTCTGAAAGAAATTTAGAAACTAACTCACTCTGCAACAGCAGACATAGTAGAGAACAGATGAATGGGTTTGACAGATGCTGGAAGCACCCCTCTTCAGAGGCAGCAGCAGTGGCCCTTCACCAAAAGTGTGACTAAGAATGTTGTTCCAACACACAGTTTTCCATCAATGGAAGGAAAAGTCCTGAGGTGAGCAAAGGAAATGGCTAACAGGATGCCTGCTTCCTTTATATTGCCAGTGTTGTTTCAAAAAATGGCTTAATAGGTAAAAGGCTCAGCCGGATGTGGTGGCACACACCTGTAATCCCAGCACTCAGGAGGCTGAGGCAGAAAACATCACTGCCAGCATGGGATGCATAGTGAGTTTGAGGTTAGTCAGCCTGAACTACAAAGCTAAACCCTGATTCGAAAGTAAAAGGCTGCCCCCAAAATAGCCCAACCATCTTCCTGATTCTATCATATAACTTCACTCTGAGATCCAAAGCATTTTCCTGTGGTCTTCTTAAAATACAAAAATAATCAACTAAAACTGTACCAATTATCTATGAATAGCTAAGAGTGAGTAGGGGAAGGGTCCTGGGGAATTCAGAGTCCTGGGAATAAGCTGACACCTCAACCTGTACTTTGCTAATATCCCAGTGGCCTGGTGGCAAATCCAGGCTTTGCAATTCACTACCTGTGGAACCCTGAGTCACTTGCTCAATCCTCCTGAGCTCTACTCTCAATGTCTACAAAATGAAGCTAATTATACCTACCTCAAATGCTATTATAGAGCTAAATGAGCTCTTATTGGTCAGCTCCTAAGGATGCTTCCAGGGTTTAATAAATGATCATTCTCAGTCAACCAACTCTGCCAGGAGCAGTAAAATGTTTTTAGCCATTAAGTGTTCAAGGAAAAGTATTTTACCTCAAAGATGGTCAAATTAAAGAAACAGGAAGTGCTGTAATCAGAAACTATGTGTGCTAGTTCTACTGAGCCTCTCCACCAAAACTCTGACAGGACATGATGCTCTCTGAGCATGTAAAAGATTACATCACCCTGAAAGTGTCAGTCAGCAGAGAGCTGAATTCCCCTCTTAGCTGTCTGTGTTCATGTGCTCTCCTCATGAAAAAATAATGGAAATTCTACAAATTAGTTTTCAACATTTTGACTATATCAGCCAAGGCCCAGAAAACACTTGGATACCAGTTGGTTACAATTATCTGCCCCTCTCACCCTTAGGAGTTCAGCATCAGGCCAAGAAAGTCAAAAGGTGAAGTTCAGCCTGGGCCTTTGTGATCTTCCCATTAACCTGAGGGAGGAAAAAGTCAAGAGGCCACCAGATCAATATCAGCTAAGAACCAAAAGGAAGTGTATTTCAGGAGCAATTTATAGTTGATCTCTGAGCAATTAGAAAATCTTCCTTTCAATGATGCACTCGGAAGAGCTACAGAAGCCTATAGGAGGAGTCTACTCAGGAGTCCATAACTTTTGGGAGGGTTTCTTTGGTTTTTGAGAGCTATTTTAGGAAAAAGCACAAAGACAAGGCTTTGCCTCCTTTTTCTCAGAAAGGAAGTCAGTATCTGAGCCACTAAGTTAAGCTAACCATGGCCACCATGTCCACAATGGAAAGGATGCTTCCAACCACTTAACTCAATGAGGTGACTTCTTGTGCTGTCTTCCCACACCGACTCTTCGATCACCCCCTGCTCTCACCTGTACCCTGCCCAATGGGGTCTCAGCCTAAGCAAAATGATTTTAGATGGATGGTGCAGGGACTGGTGGATCATACACAGTGTTTTGAAGCCAAGCAAAGATGTTCAGGTTATCTGCATGTTTACATGATCTGTGTGGCTGATTCCCTCCTCTGTGAAGAATTACTGAGGATGGTGAGTACTGAAATTTTTTCTCTTCTTTTATTGTCAGAACAACCTACACCTAAGAGAAATTTAAAAAAAAAATTCCACTCAGGCAGATATGTGTTTCTTAAGATGCCAGATTCAAATTGAGGTTATATATATTACCAAGTACTTAAGATTTACATAATAAATGTCATCCTCTTTGGGACAATCCCTTCACCCACTAAATCTAGTTCACAAATGCCTGTAGAGAACCTCTAATCCATCCTATCTAGAAACATGCTTTTATTTAGACAAAAATCCCTTAAAATGCTTTGTAGATTATTATTAACCCAATGGTCCAGCCAAGTCACCAAATTTTAAATGTCCCTATTGGTCTCTCATAAGTTTTAATTTTACAGAGGTAATATAAGGATTACTGAGGGCATGCTATAAAACATTTCAATCTATTCAAATATTTTTCCATAAAAATAGCTTTATGACTACCCTTAGTGGGAAAGTATACCTCTAAACCCATACATCAAAACTCCTGGGAGGTTTCTGCCTCAGGATATCACAGTTCTACACCACTAAATTATTACATTAACTTTACACTGTCTTCATCACCCAGCCAGCCCACCAGTCTTTCCTGCCTTTAAGGTAATAGACATGATTCACGCCACTGCCAGATTATAAAAACGTCCCAGAGTTTTCTTCTCCAAGATCCTGACTCCCGATATTTTGCCCCAAACCAATTATTATTACTTACACATAAAACAGTGACTCTGAAGTTAAGAAGATGTGGAAGAAAGCGGGAGGGGAGGGCAGCATGTAAGATACTTTTTCATAGTAAATATCAAATAATAAAAGTATACCTTTGTGTTTGAAGAGTCAAGTCATACAAATACGTAAAAGGAAATGAAGTGCTTCCATCTGTACTCAGCGGCAGTAAGCCCAGTACACGCGAGCTGAGCGCGATCACTGCCTCGCAGGCTGCACGGCCGGGCAGCCCTTCGGGGACGCGCGTGGCCTGGGAGGGAGGAGCCGACCCTGGCCCGAGCCCCTTTATAGAGCGGGACCAGTGGGCGCGGCGGGCGGGGGGGGTCGAGAGCGTGCTTTCTCAAGTACATGGCACGGTCGTCTCTCTTTCGAGCTGGGTTGCGTGGGCACCGAGGAGGGCCGAGGAGGCGGAGGGGGCAGTGAGCACTAGGTTTGCGGACTTTTTCCGCACACTGGAAATTCCCAGGCCAAAAAGGTACGGACGGAGCCCGGACATTCCCCGCGAGGGCCGGCTCCAAGACCCGGACTGGAATCGCGCGCGGAGTCAGGGGGCTACAAAACCTTTCTCTGAAGACTTTTTCTTAACTGCCCCAGTGAATCAATACCAAAAACCAGTTTCCTCCTCGTGAGAGACACTTCTTATTTTACCCTTTCTTACCTTTTAAGTGTGGGGATGGAATGGGGAGGTACCTTTTACAACACGGCTTTTTAAATGTGGCGGTCACAGTAGTATCGCTATTGAGTTTGTTGACAAACTAAAGGCTGAGGAACCTGCCTCAGAAAGCGGTGATCTTTACGCCTTTTTTCCTCTGAATGTTATCATGTTTATCTAAAATGTACCAATAAAAAATTCTTTTAAAAAAGCAGTGGTCTTGTGACACGAAGATCACTTTTCACAGGCATTTGGGGTGGGGTGGATTTATACGGGGAATGAACCATTGCACAACACTGAAAGGATTTCTGCTGACATTTAGTTTCACTGTCACTTCTTTTCCTTTTGGGACCCTGGATACTGTGATCTTTGTTTAGCTGCCTTTGTCTTTTTTACTTTATCTTCTCCAGGCATGTTACAATCCAGTCTTGTAATTACACAGGAAATGACGGCTGTCTGGTTTTCCAATAGGAATAGGCGTGTCCTCCAGACAAGCACGTCGCGTTCTTAAAACTCAATAGGCCTGCTTTCCTCTTACTTCAGATATTAAAAGAAAATTACATATAATGCATTTCAGTTCACCTTTTTTAAAAGGTGCACTTTCAAGAGACAGATTAAACTTGGTGAAGTGTTTTGTGCTTTCAGCTTCTATGTCCTATGAACTTCTGCCCTCAATAACCTTCTGCCACCACCTTCCCTTACGGCCAGGTTCCAGTAGCACTCAGAGACTGTGTCATAAAAAAAAAAAAAAAAAAAAAAAAAAAGTGAGGTGTAAAGGCACCCTGTGTTCACTGAAACTTTATTGTAGAATAAATCCCAGGGAGAATAATTCTTAAAACATGAAAAATGACTATACTTGAGAAGAGAAGCTTCTAGCATTAGTGACTAATGTTTAGCGGCTGAATTTACCCAGATCCCACAAAAATAATGCTAAGTTTTTCTGGAGGGTTGGGCAGTCTATTTGTTTCTCTTGGATAAGTGTCATTTCCTTCAACAGAACCAAGAAACAGACTCACTTCTGACATGTAACATTTGAATAGTGGTTTATCATACTCTTTTCAAGAACCCTAATCTATCAACCTGAAGCGTAGTACATGAAGTAAGAAAATGTCAGCATTACAGTTGTTCAGAACATTAAAATGGGGCCGGGAATTTAGCTCAGTGGTTCCGCTGCTTGCCTTGCAAGTGCAAGGTCCTGAGTTCAATCCCAGGTACCAAAAAAAAAAGGTAAAATGGGTCATATTGGAACACCAAAGATCTGTTTTATATCTGCTAAAGAATGGTTACTCTTTAAAAAAATAAAAATAAAAAGATGGTTACTTTTTTTTTTCAGCTTTAATTGAGTTTACTGGTACATTTTAGGGATACAGTACAGTTACATTCATTGTTGGGATCTTGTACCTCTACATGACAAGTCTTGATTCTCATTTTTTCTCCTTACCCCTGTCTTCCCTTCACCCCCTCCTCCCCTCCCCATCTACAAACACTTTATTTCCATCTTTTCATTATCTCACAATAACATCTATAAAATATAATTTTCATAGAAGACCTTGATACAATACCATCAAATCTATTATTTCAGTTCTGGAATATGAGATTCAGTTATATTAATACTGCCAGGCCAAAATAAAAATCCACATTATAATCCATAGAAATTATATATAAACCAGTTTTAATATTTTATTGTAAGCCTAAACATCCAACCATATAATGGCCAATGTATGTACTAATAACATCATTAGAGAACTATGAGGCAGACCTTTATAATTATGGTATTAAGACTATTTGACATAGAAAAATATTTATACTGTATGTTATATTGTTTATAACTACAATTCTTCCTCAGATTTTGGTTCTATGACCCCCTGCAGATACCAAATTCGGCAGATGTTCACCTTTAAATAAAAGGGTGAAATATTTGTATATAACCTATGAACATCTTCCATATACTTTAAATCCCCTCTACATTACTTATAATGCCTAACACAATGTAAATGCTATGTAAATAGGTGCTTATTATACTGTATAGTGGATAATGACAAGAAAATTCTCTATTAAGTTTAGTACAGATTTTTTCCCAAATATTTTTATCTGAAATTACAGTAGTTGAACCCACATATCAGATCCCAGAAATATGGCAGGACAATGGTAGGTGGTTAAAAAAAACCTGCAAGAAAAATATCAAAACTGCTAAAATTCATTGCATTGATGATAGAATTATAGATTTTACCTATAGATTTTTTTGTTCCAGGTTTTATAGTTTTTTAAATTTATGAAATCCTTTATAATAGGAAAAATTATTTAAAATATACTTTTTTGGCTGACATGCTAATATTCACAACTGTGTGGTACAGGTCTGCAATAAATTTTTCTGAAGGTGTTATTGTACATGTTTCAGATTTTGGATTTTTAATATTTTGGAATATCTGCATACGTAGAAGAGATTCTCAGTGACTGATCCAAGCCTACATATGAAATTGGTTTCATATAAGCCTTATACAAATAGACTGAAGGTGATTTTATACAAAATTTTAGTGTCTGTGTTTTGGCTGTGACTTGTCACTTAAGATCAGGGGTAGGATTTTCTACTGGTGGTATCATGTCGGATACTCAAAGTTTTGGACACAAATTTAAATATCACATTGTTTCTCATATGAGAAATCCAAAATAAAAAGAACAAAACAAAGGATATATAATAGGAAATAGATCGATCTTTTGCAAAAGTGAAGGGGGTGGAGGGTGGGGGAAGAAGGAAAAGGGGGTAAAAAATAATTAAAATGTTATTATGTACATGTACCAACTCCACACGAATATAGTCATTATGTAGAGCAAACACGTACCAATAAAAATTTAATTTAAAAAAACACCTTTCCCATGGAGAAGAAAAACAAGTTTCGGAATTTAAAGCATTTCAAATTTTAAGTTTTCATATTATGGATCTTCAAAATATACCTAATTGTTCTGAGAAAGATCAGGTAATATTTCAATCTCTGTTAAAATTTCCACACCACAGTGTAAAAAGACAAAAAGGAAAGAAAGTGGATATTATCTCAAGAATGTATGTCATCAAATCTTTAGGACTTTATGTAATCAAATCAAAAAGTAACAGAAACTGGATGAGGTCACAGGAAATCACAAGCAGCATCTCTCCAGACCACTAGAGGCAGTCTTCTCTTTGTTCTTGAAATTCCCCAAAGAAGAAAAAATGAGAATCAAGATCTGTAATGTAAAGGCACAAGATCCCAATGATGAATGTAACTGCGCTGTATACTTAAAACGTACCAATAAACTCAATGAAAGACAAAGAAAAAAATAAAAATAAAATGGAGTAATAGCCATAAAGAATGAGAAACTAGAGACAGTTATAGCTAAATGGATGCACATTGAGGTGACACTCAAGTGTAAATACTGAATAGTTTCTCTGGTGTGAGAAGCTAAAAGTGTAAATAAGGATCAAAATGTATGATAGATAATATAAAATATGCAAAGGTCCAAAAAGGGAAGGGGAAGTGGGAGAGGTAGGGGAAATTAAAGAAGGAAAATGAATAAATATGAGAAAAGGAAAGAATGGAAACAGAATTTTTAAATAGGGAGGGGTGAAGGGGTTGAAGGAAGGGCAGGGGGATGGGGAAAAATAAGAACCAAGATATATTATGTAAAGGTACAAATTCCCAATAATGAATGTCAGCATATTGTATACCTTAAATGTACCAATAAAAATAGTGAATGAAAAAAAAAAGAAAAGAAATTCCCCAAGGAAAACGATTCCTCAGCTTCATCCAACAATATTTCTTGAAAAATACCAAAAGTTCTCAAAAAATAAAACCTCTTCGCAAAAGCTTCACAATTTGTAGCTGAAAAGGGGTGTGGACTCCCCCATTCTTTAGTTCAAATCCAAACTCAAGTTATTCATATATAAAATGGAGCTAGTATCACTTACCTTAATAGGTCATACTCAGAATTGAGTAGGATACTGGTAAAGCTCTTGAAACAACAGATGAATGTCACTTTCCTGGTTCTATCTTCCTCTTTGTGTTTCTCAAACTTTTCATGCTTTAAACATCCATCTTCATCTCTGAAAACCTTCCCAATTCCTTCACATGTCTAGTTACAACTAATACTAGAATGTAATCTATCATAGCTCAAAAAGAAGGGTACTTAATAAATGATCCCAAATTAACTAAACTCATTTAAAATTGACAAGATAAAATAAAACAAAGTTGGCAATTCAAATATTCTTAGTAGTAAGCAGCTCTTTACTTCCAAGTATGAGAGAATGTGTATACCTTATATGTAAATCAAGAAACACCTGTCATGGAGTTTTATATCTAGTTTTATTAATTTCTAATTAGATTCTAATTTCTGATGTGTAGGTCAAAATAACCAAAATCCAAATACTTGAAATTAGTGGAAAGAAAGCTCTAAAATTTTATAATAGCATCCTTTACATAAAAGTTAATCCTTAAAACCCTCAAACTTCAGAACATAAAAATAAAATTTTGTGTATAGAGTCCCCCTCTCAGCTCTAAAAGTGATTATTCTAGAATAAGTATTCATCACATAAAATTTGTTGAATCAAGTAAGAAATAATCATTCAATGCAAATATCAATTCAAAACACAGATTTTATATATACTGCTTATATATTTCTCTTCTGCTTCTTCCTTAGATTAAAAACAGGAACTTGTTAATATCCTCACTATAAAATGCTGATCAACCACATTGGTCTTTTCAAGTAATTCAGAAAAGGTAGATCAAGAGAAACCCCTGAGACATGGCAGTCTTCACTGTGTTACAGGAGCCTCTGACCATAAGCCCTAATTCACTCCCCCGCAAGATGGATCATTTGTGCTACTAACAAAGATGGCTCTACTGTCAACAAAATTTGCCCCTTCCGTTTACATCAGAACATTTTTCTTATGTTTTAGTACAATAACCTCCACTCCCAAATAAGCTAGTTGAAATACACTCATTGATGTCTTTGGTTACTGGGGGAATACAGTGTGTATGCTGTTAATAAGGTTCTACCATGGCTAAGACTGAAAAAAAAATCCTATAGGTAATTATAAATGTAACCTGCACTGACTAAGTTCCTTACAGTTCATTAAAATACAGATTTTTTTTAAATTTTTCTACATATTGATAGTAGCCACTTCACAATGAGGCCACACACAAACCTTCTGTAATGCAGATCAGTTGGAAAGGTCACTGAAAGAGCTTCCTCTAGTCTCTGCCAAGGCAGGCTAGGTCTCCAAGGGGCACACAAAAGACAAGAACATGTCCAGCTGGTTCTTCACAATAACTTCATCTGGATGCAGCTTGTGGGGTAGATAATGGGCCAAGGTCATCTCCCAGGCTTCAACAAGATATACGCCAACCCCTGAGAACATCCTCCGGAGGATGGTGTCCAGTTGAAAGTTGTACCAGTCACTGTTGAAGAGGCTCACCTCAGGCCCTAGCTCTTGGGCATTGGCTGTCCGAATGACCACTGTGGTCTTAGGACTTCGATCCAAGAGCTGGACCACTGCTCTCCGGATGTTCCTGAGCCGCCGGATGTACACTTCCCAGGGGAAGGTACTGAAGTGAGACCATACGGCTATGGCCACTACTGTGTTCTTCCCTCCCACGATCCCATTCAGTTCATTTGCCACATAATGAAGCTCATTGCTAAAGACAGTAGTGAAGCGGATAGGTGGGCCATGGCAGCGGTATTTGAGCAGGATGTTGTGCTTCTGGTCCACTGCAAGGAAGGGACCCACATTCTTGGGACTACCCAAGTTAAACTCCACTAAATCTGAAACAAGAAAAACTCAAATTCATGAACATTCAAATTAAGCATATATATTTTGAATATTTTTAAGTGGCACAAAGAATAGTTTTTAAAATTAAAGGCTGGGGGTTTAGCTCAGTGGTTCCGGCGCCTGCCTCACAAGCACAAGGACCCGAGTTTGATCCCTAGTACCAAAAATAAATAAATAAAATTAAAGTACAACAAAACATACAAATGTAAAGGAATACCTATTTCCCTGATTCCAGTAACATGCTGTGATAGATAATACCATCAGTAGAGAGTCTATAGCTATGTCTCTACCTCCAAAACAAAATACCTGTTTACCTTTATTTAGCCAAGAAATCTTGCTGTTTCCACTGGTTATTTAATATTTTTAAAACAAACTGACATTTATACTTTATTCTTCTAAGAGATACATCTTCCAGGATGAGGGTTGTGCCTTCTGTTTTATGAATATATACTAGCAATCAAATACTTCTTTTTAGGAAATTCAGTCATTTGCAACAACACAGATGAACTCGAAGGACTTTATGTTAAATGAAATATGCTAGAGCTAGAGAGATAAAGACTGCATGATCTCGTATATGTGGCATCTAAACAAGTTAAACACTTACAGTAGTAAGTAAAAACTTACCAGGCTATGGAGCTTGGAGTGGGTTGAGGGGAGAATGGAGAGATGCTAATCAAGGGGTATACAGCTTTAGCTAAGAGAAATAAGTTTTCTGAGATCTATTACACAGCACAGTGACTACAGTTAATAATAACGCATATTTCAAAATGACTTTAAAAAGTAATCTTAAATGTTCTCACTACAAATAAATGTGAAGTGATACTAATATATCAATTATAATCACTCTATAATGTATATACATATCAAAGTATTACACCATACCCCACAAATATATACAATTGTTGTATATTATGTGACAATTAAAATAAACTTTTAAAACTAAAAATAAAGCAACCTTAATTATAATTCTAAAAAAAAGCAAGTTCCTCATTTTGTAGTAAAAGAAGTAATTGTTTCTTTTGACTTTCAATTTTACCCTACCTTTCGAAAATCATGTTAAAGTTCCATAGAACTTGTGTCTCTATCTTAAGAAATAACAAAAACAGCAGCACAATCTTAGAATTCCCTTCTCTTCCTCTCCCTATTGTGTTTCAAGATCCAGTTCCTCTCAAATATTCCAAAGAACTCAGGAATCAGTGGGACATCTTTGTCACTCCTAAAAAACTCTGTACAATTCATCACTTGAAACATGTCCCCAGGAGAGAAGAGGATCTGGCTCATCAACCTAAATGCTCCCAAAAGCGCCTTAGAGAGAACAGAGTAAGTAAATGTTAGCAACACAATTCCATTAGCACTTACTAAGCACCCATTCGGTGCTCACTTCTGTAGGCACTACAAGGCACAGGGATGTCTTAGTCCTTGCCCTCAGGGAGCAGACAGTCAATTCTGAAGAGGGTGGATCAGACTGAAACTATTCTGTATTCTTAGTTAAAGCCGGTTTCACTTTTTCCTTCCTATAATCCCAGACTTTTCTCCCAGATTTTCCTACCTAATTCGTTACTACTTAGCAACCAGCCCTATTTAAACTGCACAAAAGCTCAAGCTACTGTTTTCTTCTGATTAAGATCAAGCACACATACAAGACTTTATCAGGTAAAAATATTTCTGTAAAGGGTTTGGTGGAAAACAAAATGGGCAATGTAATCATTACCATTGGTGGAAATACCAAACTACATCATAAGAAATTAAGAAGCAAGCAACTACAAACACCTGAAAGCCCTGCCTACTCAGGATCAAACCATACCCAGCATCATGCCACACAGTTTCTTTTTGATTAGTTTATTTTATCAAGAAGAATTCAGCTATGTCCATTACAATAAAAATCAAACAAAAACTGAAAGTGGGTTTTTCTTTTAGAATACTATCTACTTCTTCCTTTCCTTCTAAAACTAAAATTTGAAAGTAAGTATGTAATAAATAGGAGAGCTGATGAAAAACATCACAATTCACAACAAACCATGAGGATTTAGTTTATGAAAAGCCCTGCCCATACACAACGATAAAAAAAGTTCCCACAAACTTATCAGTTTCCTAGGATCCATCCCTCTTCACCTCATCCACACCACTTCCAGAATAATAAAGCCTTTTGCAAATAAGTGATGGGCTTTCAACCAGTGATGCTATGCTCTGCATCTAGACAGCAGTCTCAGAGCCAAGCAGAGAAATCAAGACGCTAAGAATTCTGGAACTTATCCAGACTCCCTCAGTAGGAGTCAGCTCTAGCTCAGAGTCATAGCACTGGAAGGTCTTACTACACGATGCATTAAAATAAATCAGTAAGTCCGGCTACTTCCATCCAGTCACACACTATGAAATTTGGAATTGGACCAAATGGAACTTGAAAAGAAATGAAGGAAATGTCCACTTCCACTGTATAACCCAAAATGTCAAATTTTAAAAATACAGAAACGTTGTCCAGCTGTCTCATCTCATACAGGGAGAAATGAATCCTGAGAAGTAAATGACTTATCCAAAGTCACACAGTTCATCAGGGTTTCCCCCAGAACAATAACAGCTGCATTATTTATCAGAAACTGTCATGCATCTCTCCCAGGTTAGGATACTCCATTAGTCCTGCCTAGAAACAACTGCTTCCTCAAAAGATGCCTTTCTTCAGGCACCAGCAGAAGTCTACTTATTTCAGATCCGAGTTCATGCACGTGGGAAATAAACTGAAAATAGCCAAAGTACCAACCTGGAACAAATGCAGTGAGGTATTCAAACCACTGCCTGATTGTGGAGTCACCAAAAAAATAGACCACCTTTCTCTGCAAGCATTCGGTAATGTTGTCAGGGTCATTAAACTGGCGCATCTTAAACTTTCTGGGACTCCACTGGTCTTTGTAATAATGCCCAGAAGGAAACGTTCCTGAGCCTTGAGATACTTCTAAGTTGTAAGTTTCTGTAAAGATAAAAGGAAAAACAATATATCATAAAATTTTCCTCCTATAACACATGAAAAACCTTCTAAGAAATACAATTATGTCCACATATTTGTTAGCCTGCTAGCACATGGGCAACATTTCTTGCTGTCATATCTCAAAGAAACCATGACTTTCCATTCCTGTTTGCACAAAAATGGGAAGGTGTGAAATGAATGAGATATTAGTGGACACAAGGCAAAATGGGACTTTGAGCATTCTGATTATGTACGTTTTCATCAAAGACAAAAATAAAGAAAAGCAAAAAACAAGAAAATGTGAGGACATAAATATTTGTCCAGAATTGCCCCAGAACCGAACTGCTTTTCAACTAAACGCTCATGGGGCCAGTAACAAATTCCTATCTTACACATAGGTAGTAATATTTATGTAATGTTTCTGAAGTCATTAAAATAAAAAATTTAATCTATGAGTCCTAAATTCAATTTTTAATTCAGAAAACCACCATTGAGCTGCACATGGTAGTGAGCAACTGTAATCTCAATGCTCAGGAAGTGTTGAGGCAGGAGGATCACAAGTTCAAGCCCAGTCTTGGGTGAGTCAGACCATGTTTAAAAATTTAAAAATTAAAAAAAAAAAAAAAAAAAGGACTGGGGATTTAGCTCAGTGGTTCTGCTGTCTGCCTCATAAGCACAAGGACCTGAGTTCGATCCCTGGTACCAAAAAATAATAATAATAAAATAAAATAAAAATGTTTTTAAATGTAGCTCAGTGTGAAAGCCCTGGGTTCAGTCCCCACTGAGAGACACGTTTGAGAGGGAGTAGGAGAGGGAGCGAGGAGCCCATTAAATACAGAGAACAAACTAATGATATATAAAGGGTTATTGCACAATACAAAAGGTTCAGAAGGTCTTTATGCATAATAAGAAACACTGAAAAAGCATTGGCAATGTGTACTCACCATTGTAGCCTAGCTACACGTGATGACACAAGCACCAAGACAGCTTTCGGAGGGAAAGTCAACATCTTTCGGCCCTAACACCTCCTTTCAAAACTGACACTATGGAAACAATACACTTTTCATGCTTCAAAACAGACAAGCGATGGCTAATATTTCTTGCAAGTTTAGCCTGCACCAGACACTACTCCAAGCAATTAAACATATTATCTCATCTGAAGCTCACAATAACTTTTTTTTTTTAATTGAGTTTATTGGTACATTTAGGGATACAGTACAGTTACATTCATTGTTGGGATCATGTACCTTTACATGGCAAGTCTTGATTCTCATTTTTTTCCCCTTACCTCTGCCCTCCCTTCACCCCCTCCTCCCCTCCCCATCTACAAACACTTTATTTTCATCTTTTCATTCTCTCACATTTTTTTCTTTTCCCTTTTTGTTCTTCCCCTACGTATCACACCTTCCCTACACCTTTAGCTCCTTTCCTCCCATTTCTAAATGTCAGTAATCTTATTAGAATCTTATGCATTGTTGCAGAATATTCACACCAGGGAAACTATTTGGTATTTACACATGTGGGACTTATTTATTTCACTTAGGAGTATATCTTCAATATGTATCCATTTTCCTATGAATGAATCTATTCTCTCGCTCTTTATGGCTGAGTAATATTCCATTTTATAGAAAAACCACAACTTCTTTATCCAGTTTCCAACGGATGGGCAAATAGGTTGTTTCCAAGATTTAGCTATTACAAACTGTGCCGCTATAAACATGGGTGCACATACTTCTCTGTGATATGATTCTTTTAGTTCTCTTGGAAAGATACCCAACAGAGGGATGGCTGGGTCAAATGGAACCTCCAGTCCAAGCTCTTTGAGGTATCTCCATATTGATTTCCATAGTGGTTGCACTAGTCTGCACTCCCACCAACAATGGAGGAGGGTTCCTTTCTCCCCACAACCCCGCCAACATTTGTTATTGTGTGATTTCTTGATAGCAGCCATTCTTTGTGGGGTGAGGTGGAATCTCAGTGTTGTTTTCATCTGCATCTCTCGAATGACCAGTGATGTGGAACATTTTTTCATATATTTTCTTGCTGCTTTCACTTCTTTGTATGAGAAATGTCTGTTCCTTTCAGATGCCCATTTTTGGATCGGGTCTTTAACTTTTTAAAGGAGGTCTCTGCCTTTCAGAACAATTAAACAACTTGACAAAGTCACAGAGCTCAGGTAGTACATGAGAAAGCCCGAACCTGACACACAGGTGAGCCCCGAAGCCCAGGTTCTTAACCACTGCGCTGTACTATTTCTCAAACACAGAAGTCACCTATTTCTTTTAACCTTTTCCTTGAAGGTATATACTTGGTCATTTCTAACAATTATTCAAATCTATAATCTTCAAGAAACTATGTCATTTCCTTATCCCAAGGTTCAACCTTGATCATAATCCAATTGTGGTCACCTGTTGTACCATAATTTGAGATGCTTATATGATTCAAATTTAAATTTAAGTGAGTCCTCCGTGACTATTTTCATGATAATCTGACTTCATATATCATGTTACTCTAGATTATTTTGGACTTTTTCATTCCCTTCAAAGAAAAATGTCCTACTTGACAGTACATATTTTTTTCTTAAGCATCTGCTTTTTTTTTTTTTTTTGCAAGTTCACAAATCAAGTGGAAAATCAACAGCATATTTTAAGTTTTATTTTGGCAAATACTATCATCAAAGAAAATCGGGGGCAAAGTATTTATTTGGCTTATTCAAAACCTATTTTTTTCCTACTGGATGTAGTGTCCTATATTACCAATTATTTGGAACACTGTGGCAGGATGATTGCTTTAGTCCCAGAATTCAATAGCTTGGAACACTGCCAGACATCATCTCAACAAAACAAAACAGAACAAAAAATTTCTTAACATATTATCAGGTGCAGCTTTACTACCGACACCTTGTCCAAAGTGCACTTGAATGAATACATCAAAGCTGCACAGCTACAGACATACACAGAAGATACCCGGGGCCCACAAAAAATCTTTACTAAGATGAGATTGCACCTTTTATTTATTTTTTTTTTTATTTTTTATTTTTTTTAGACAGGGTCTCACTATGTAGTTGAGACTAACCTGGAACTCACTATGTAGCCCAAACTGGTCTCGAACTCACAGCAATCCTCCTGCCTCAGCCTCCCAAGTGCTGGGATTAAAGGCGTGCACCACCATGCCCGGCTTACTAAAATGAGAATTGAACTGATTTTGAAAAACAATTTTACCATATCTAATTTAGCAGATTTGACTAGTTTGTGTCAAGTACATGTTAAAAACAAAGTTATACATCACACAGAAACAATTAGTATTTCCATTCAAACATTAATTATATTTACTACTAGAGTTAAGTCAAACAAAGCAAATCAATTATTGAACCGGACTGATTCTTTGTGCTACACAACAGTACTATTTTAGGTGACATGCACATAACACCTCTGCTGCCCCCTTATGCTCAGTGGGGACAAAAATATTTCCTGGTGTCAGTGATTTTAAGCAATCTAGTTATTTTAAAAGTCAGTGTTTCTTGGAACACAAAAGCATTTCTACATAAGACTAATAAGATATTGAAGTCTCTTAAAGTTATAATAGAATACCTAATATGTGGAAGAAAATACTAAAACAAAAAATGTTAGTACTCAATCTTATGGATTTCTGGAATTACTGGTGGTAAAGGGAAAAGTTTATACAGAGGTGGCTGTAAAGACAGGTATGACAATCTTTGTGCAAAATAAGAAGGTACACTTTTGATTATTCATAAGTAATACCCCAAATTCTACAAAATGTCTTGGCTTCTCTTTAAAACCAACACCTGCATTTTCCTCCAAAGGATGTCATCACATGTCATTCACTTGCCACAAGGGCCATCTGGGCCCAAACTGGGAGAAAAGGAGAGAAAGAAAAAGGCAAAGAGGTAATTTTCCCAAAACTGCCTAACAAAAACTGGATAAAGGGATACAATGTGAATTAAGGGTCAAAGTTTAGGTAACATCTCAGCAGGATAAGCTTCCCAAAAATGTATGAGCTCAAGTTTCTGAAAAGGTTCAAATTCATCAAAGCCCCTGAGTCATTTAGCTGTGATGATCTGAGGATAATAATACAAAATTCGTGAAAATTCACCAGTAATCCTAACACTGGGATGACCTGTTAAAAAATCAGACACCTACCCTGGATAAGCCAGTGTACTCTAATTTAAAAATTATGTTTCTTATGTGTCAATACTGAATAGTTTCTCTGGTGTGGAAAAACTAGAAGTGTAGGGCCAGGGATTTAGCTCAGTCATTCTGCTGCCTGCTTCGTAAGTGCAAGATCCCAAGTTTGATCCCTGGTACAAAAAAACTGAAAGTGTAAATAAGGTTCAAATTGTATAATTGATAATGTTAAATAGGAAGAAAAGGGCTAAAAGAATAGGTAAAGTGGGAAGTAGGAAGGGTAGCTGGAAGGCAAGAAGGGAAAAGAAAAAATATGAAAAAAGAAAAAAATGGACACAAAATCTTTGTAAATAGGGAAGGGTGGAGGGGATGAAGGGAGGGCAGAGGTATGGGGAAAAAATAAGAACCAAGACACATCATGTAAAGGTACAAGATCCCAATGATGAATGTAACTGTATTGTATACCTACAAATTTCCAATAAACTCAATGAAAAAAATTATGTTTCAGCTGGGTGGCACACACTTGTAATCCCAGCACTCAGGAGGCTGAGGCAGGAGGATCCCTGTGAGTTTGAGACCAGCCTGGGATACATAGTGAGTTCCAGGTCAGTCTCAACTACATAGTGAGACCCTGTCTCAACACACACACCCCCAAACAAATACATGTTTCTTTGTCAGGTGTGGTGGTGCAAGCCTTTACTAGGGAGCCTGAGGCAGGAGGATCACAAGTTCAAGTTCCCCACGGTAACTTACCAAGACCCTGTCTCAAAATAAAAACTAAGAAAAAAGGGTTAGGGAGGGCTGGGGATTTAGCCAGGTGGTTCTACTGCCTTCCTC
This sequence comes from Fukomys damarensis, assembly GCF_012274545.1. Taxonomy (NCBI): domain Eukaryota; kingdom Metazoa; phylum Chordata; class Mammalia; order Rodentia; family Bathyergidae; genus Fukomys; species Fukomys damarensis. The sequence goes on along the minus strand of NW_022900936.1, from coordinate 46,360,834 downwards.
ACAAGTGCAAGGTCCCAAGTTCAATCCCAAGCACCAAAAAAAAAAAAAAGAAAAGAAAAGAAAAAAGAGGTAGGGATATAACTCAGTGCAAAAGGCCCTGGATTCAGTGTCTAGAACAGGGAAGAAAAAAAAAAGATGTTTCTTCACTTTTAACTGAACTTATACCCACACATGGTAATAGCATTGGCAGTCTCAAGAAATCCACTGGATTCTCAATATGCATCTTAGAATAATTTTACCTCAGAAGAAAATTAATTAGCTGATATATGAATAATAAAATTTCATGGAAAAATAACTTCAAAATATAGGATTCATAAATGATAGATGTGAGAAGATTATGAACTGTTGCAGTGCTTGAGAAAAAATATATGAGCCTAAAATACCTCATAGTGCCAGGAAGTGCTCAAAAAAAAAAAAGATAATAGCATGTCAAAAGGGTGCAGAAACCAAACTAGATTTTTCATCTCCCACATGTGAAAAAATTTGAGCAAAAAAAAGTTATTGAATTGAGCTGGATTATAATTCAAGATGAGTTTGTACTAAACCAATGTGGGAAAAAATAACTCTTCTTTGTCTTGGGTTTTATTTTTATTTTTATTTTTTTTATTTACTTTTGTTTCTAGTACCAGAAATCAAACCCAGGGTTATGCTAGGCAAGTGCTACACCACTGAGCTATACCCTCAGCCCCAGGACAATTGTTCTTTATGAAAACAATTCCAACTAATAAACATTGAAAAAATGAGAGCTTTGTTATAATCATTACAGTTGCACAGAAATTACTGCTGCAGACAAGAGCCAATGAATGCTAAAATAGTTGAGATTTTAAGCAAAAACACAATGTTTGCAAGAATAAGCCCCTTATTTGGGGTCTTTGAGTGCCCTCTGCTGGTCACTAAAGTGAACTTCAGTGACATTCTGCCAACCTATACTCCATGTATATTACATAAATCAACTGCCCTTTTTTTCTTGCCAATTATCTACCTGCTACATGTTGGTTTTCCTATTCAAAGTTTGGATATTCTGTTCCTACTTATTTTCTTCCTCTAAAAATCTAATATTTCACTAGTTATTGAGTCCAGCTCTGTTCTAAACAGAATAGTACATCACAAACCCACACCACTTCCTGGTCGATCTCTAAGGTCCATCAGGTGCCAGTAAACCATGAAAGCTCCTCTCACTGACCATTCCACAAGATGATCATCAGAAGGTGGGCAAGACAGGTCAGGCCATGAGGGAAAAGGGTAGAGTCTTTGTAGGGATGGGGCCTCCAAAGGATGGGAGGGTATTTGGACTACAGTACCTCTGAGGGAACATGTCTACTGACATCTTGGCCATGGGCAAGAGACTCCGAAAGAAAAAATGTTAATGATTTTCATATATGTACCCCATAAAGTTAGTGATTTGTCTAAGTTAAGTAAATCAACTATAACTCTTCATCAGGAAAATTACGGAAATTTTTTGGTATATGACAATGGAGTCCACAGATACAGCTGGCAGTACCTCACCTGCATCTGGGCCACAAATACATTTTACTTAAACCATATAATATTTTAAGACTTTTGAATTAGATGCCATTGCTTTTGTTTTTGTTTTGTGTGTTTTTTTGTTTTTGTTTTTGTTTGTTTTTTTGAGACAGGGTCTAACTATGTGGTTCACACTGGCTGACCTTGAACTCAATATGTAGCCAAGGCTGGACTTGAACTCACAGCGAACTCACTCCTGCCTTATCCTCCCACCTACAGGATCTTGCCCACTATCTTCATAAATCTCAATAATATTCATCCTTCTATAAAATCACTGTAGCTAATTATATCTATATTGCAAAAAATATAACACTCTTTTACTTGTAGTACCCTGTATCAGTGGATCAAAAACACCTGGAAAGTTTGTTAAAGCACATACTACTGAGCACCACCAGCCAGAATTTATGATGCAATAGTCTGAAGTAGTACCTGGAAATATGCGATTCTAGCAAATGCTCTGGCAATGCTGATGTAGTGATACACACTGTTGTGGCTGTGTTTTCTAGATATCCCCCCAGGAGCCTCACGGGGTCATAGGTGGGGCTTTTCAGAGCTGGATAGATTGAGGGTGTGTGATGCCAGGATTAAAGGTGAGATGCTGTGATTAAGAGCACCCCATCCTGGAACAGAAAAAGGGTTGCTGCTGTCATTTGCTGCTGCTGCTGCTGCTATTGGTGCTGCTTGTCTGCTGCCTCCTGCCTGCTCTGCGATGCCCCTCTGCCATGGAGCCAGCCAATAATGGGCTGTGAGCCAAAATAAACCTTTCCTCCTTTAACTTTGAGTACTGTCTCAGCACCAAGAAAAGTAACTAAGACATTCACTTTGAAAAGAGCTGTTGTTCATCAACTCAGTGACACGTGAATGTGAGTGTGTATTTGTGTATGTATATATGCATGTACACATATGCACACACATGCTAGGGATTAAAGCCAATGCCTTGGGCATTCTAGGCAGGCATTAAACTGCTGAATTTTATCTTCAATCCCTATTCAACGTTTTTAATTTGAAAATTTTCCATGATCATTTTATGTACATTTGTGGAGTGCCTCTAGACCAATAATGTACAACAAAACTTTTGCACTCATGGATATGTTTATGGATATAAAATGCTGTCCAAGGGCAGAAGATTTAGCTCAGTGCTTCTGCTGCCTGCCTCCAAGGCCAAGGTCCCGAGTTCGATCCCCGGTACCTAAATAAATAAATAAATAAATATACCATCCAACATGAAGAAAGGCTATTGAATATGTATTGCTACAGAGTTGAATTTTCACTTTATTTTAATTAATTTCAACTTTACTACATAAAGCTAGTAGCTCCCATATTGAATGGCACAGCTCTAAAGGGTCTTAAGGGGCCAAGCTGGGGCAGCGAAGAGGAGTGACACGAGAAGACAACTTTTACTTGTGCATAAATGGCAAAACCCAGAATTAAGCATGTGAGGGGCTAATTTTCAAACATCAGCTTTAAATATTTTGAGTTATGACCAGAAGTGACCATACATGCTAAAGGGAAAAATGGATTTTGTAATATCAGTGAGATGAAAGAACCTCAACCCACTTAGCAAGAGAAACAACAAATCATCAAGCTCATTACTTTTTTTTACCTTTTATTCTGCTGGGAATCACAGTCACCCAGTCAGGTCCACTGGAGTTGATGGGCATTTTAATATTGACACCACTTTAGGAAGAATAAAAAAAAAAGCATAAGCTTAGATTCAGGGACATTTATTTTCAGTTTTATATCTTTATCTGCAAGTGAAAAAAATGGATGTTTCCACTGTGATAAAATATACTGTAAATTGTTAACCAACACAATAAGTAACTAATAAAAAAGGTCTCTTGTAATAAGCAGGTTACACGGATATGTAAACTAAAGCAGAATTAAATAGTCACTTAGTAAGTTTTTACTTCACTGTATACTGCTTACCTGTCTTGAAAGTATAAAGTCCAAAATGACTAATTCTACTTTGAATTACTTCTCTTGAACTTTGACAATGGCTCACACTGAGAGGAATATCTAGTCTTCAAACTGCAAGTCTATGCAGCATTAAATCACGTATCAGATTCCTTGGGTCTTCTCCGGGTCAGAGCTGTACTAGGGACACCTGCCCCAGATACGTACACATGCAGCGCTTTGTTCATCATTACCAAGACTCCCCAGTGCCTGTTCCCCTTACTAAAACATGCAACCCTCAACACCACGGATAGTGCCTCATCTACCTTTTGTCTTTTTAGCACTTAGCACATGTCCTGGACTATTGCTCATGCTGAGTAAATGTTTCTGGACAGCTACATAAAAAAATGAGGGAAAGTGAAAGCCAAGAGAATACTAAAAATTCAGTGCAACTATTCCGGAAACTAAGTCACAATAACTATACTTCTTACATTTAGGTCAAAAACTAATAGCTAGGAAAGGAGATTTTAAAAGGAATTAAGATGTGTTATTGCAAGTATCAACCCCACACAAGGAATGTAAACATTATATAGTGCAAACATGTACTACTAAAAAATTTTTTAAAAACTAGTAACTGGATGGGATGGCACACACCTATAATCACAGCTACTCAGGAAGCTGTGGTAGGAAAATCACAAATTCAAGATCAGCATGAGCCATTTAGCAAGACCCTGTCTCAAAATAAAATTTAAAAACCCAGAGTGCAGCTCAGGCGTAGAGTGCTTGCCTAGGATGCCCAAGGTTCTGAGTTCAATCCCTAGCACTGAAACAACAATAGCAAGTAAAGTTTTAACTATCCAAACTCTTGATATAGGAATATACAGTCATAATTTTATTATCTCATCAATTCCAGAAAAGATGTTCTCATTTCAAAAATAATTTTTAAGTTTCTACTATTCTCCAGGTACTGTCCTAGATGCCAGCACTATCACAGAACACAGTTATCTCTTCCCTCATGGAACAGACATTCTAGTGATGGACACAGACAAAAAAAAACAAGTAATGAAAGATGTATATAAGGCTGGCCACACTGGAGAACAGAATGGTCTGTCTTTGATAAATGACATTTAAGAAAGAATATGACTTGGGCCATGGATTTAGTTTAGAGATGCCCTATACCACCTGCCTCATAAGTGCAAGGTCCTGAGTTTGATCCCCAGTACCAAAGGAAAGAAAGAAAGAGAGAGAGAGAGAGAGAGAGAGAGAGAGAGAGAGAGAGAGAGAGAGAGAGAGATAAATA
>NW_022900936.1:46347197-46355993 GCF_012274545.1 Fukomys damarensis | reverse complement strand
TTTTTTAAATTAAAAAAAAAGGAAACACATATAAAGTACTTTCAGGAGCATAGTTTTATCATATAACAATTATATAATCATTTTGCTATGAATTTTTATAGGAAAATCTCCTATAGAATGTCCCTACAAAACTATTTAACCTGAATCTAGTCATGTAGAAAAATAAAACTAAACAATAAACCAATATTAAAATTGTTTATATCATCAAAAACAAAGTATGCTAAAAAAGAAAAAACCTTCTGGATTAAAGAAATAACTAAATACATTGTGTGATCATGGGTTACATTAGCTAAAATAGAGAACTATTATTACCTGGACAACTGGAAAACCCTAAAGATGAAATGAATATTAGCTAGTAGTACTGTAACAATAAGTGCCCCAAATGTTATCATTGTGACATGGTTGTATGTTGGAGAAAGTTCATGCTCTTAGAAGATGCATATTTTTGGGGTGCAGCTCCATGAAGACTGCAACTTACTCTTAAATGGTCCAGAGGGAAAAATCAGACACAGATACACACATACAAACACATACACATCAGAGAGAAAAATAAAGCAAATGTGGAAAAACATTAACAACAGTGACTCTAGGAAAAACATATATGGTGCCATTGTTAAGCAGGGGTGTTTTGGTGTTTTCGTTCCTTTGTTGCTTTTTGTTCTTTTGTTTTGTGGAATGCAGGGTCTTTGTAATAAGCAAAATCCCCATCCTTCTATTTTTTATTTTGAGACAAGATCTTTTAAGTTGCTAAATTGCCCGCATTAGGCTGAATTGTGTGATCTTTCTGCCTCAGCCTCCTAAAGTTCTAGGATTACAGGAATACGCTGCCTCATCCAACTTTGAAGTCTTTTTCTTTCTTAACACAAAATTAGAAAGATAAAAAGTACAATCATGCTAAAATAAAAGGAAAGTTTTCAGGTGATAAGTTCATTCTTTCAAAAGGCCTTTCCTTATACTACTATAGACTCTTTTAAGCAAAGCACTGAACTGTGGTCTTTTTTTTTTTTTTTTTTTTTTTTTTTCATTTTTGGTACCAGTGATCAAACTCAGTGTCTTGTGCTTGAAAGGCAGGCACGGTGCCATTAAGCTAAATCCCCAGCCCTGTCCTTTCTAAGTTGAATACTTTTTTCCCTTAAGGATAAAGAACAAAAATTACATTCCCTTAAAATTATTTATCTGTTATTTAAGGAACCAGATACTAAGGCTATGCTTCTTCTTTCCAACTTGGGCAAGGCTATGAACCACCAAAGAAAAGAGGTAAAAAATGGTATCAGTCAAATATTTAGGCAATGGGCTGGGGATTTAGCTCAGTGGTTCCGCCGCCTGCCTCACAAGCACAAGATCGCGAGTTGGATCCCCAGTACCAAAAACAAACAAACAAACAAATATTTAGGCCATGAGCTCAAAACAGTACACTCAAAGATCCTTCAAGAGATCAATTTCAATCTATTTTTCTTTTCAGAGAGGCTGGTATAATATTCTAAAACTTTAGCAGAGTGGAAGAAAAGGAAAATTAATTATTAGGATTATGTCAAATGTTCTTTCCTCAAACACTGCTTTCCCAGCAAACTTCTAGGTAAAGATTCTGTAATGACTCTACTACAGTACTCCATCAGCCAGCCTCATCCAGAACCTGCAGGTAAAGGCAGGAGCAAAAACATTACAACACCTTAGCCTCTTGGGTTAACAGATGTTTTATGCTTTAAATGGTAGAATTTAGTGTTGGGGATATTTTTAAATTTTTCACTGATTTAATTCTCTAGCTTTTCTCCAACTATTTTCCACATGGAATTTGAATAAATCATAAACTATGCTCTTTCCTCTTTGCTAAGGTATTATGTAGATTTACAGACCTCTAAATAGAAGTGAGTAATCTCTACAACATAGGCAAAAAAATGCACAGAAATGAAATAATCTCACAGTCAATAACGAACATGTCTGAGATCTGAATCTGGGATCAAAGATAAAACTTTTGATTTTGTTTTTAGTCTGGCTGCTCTTTAGCTTTATTTTCATTTTTGTAGTAAGCCATACAAAGTAAAAGACTTCTCAAGATCACAGTAAACTGAGTAAGACTCCCTCTGTTGGCATGGCATGAGTCCATTACACACCTACATAAACTACCACCACCAAAAGTTGACTTCAGAATTGGAAAATCCAGTTTTATTTCAGGAGTTCCTACAGACCATATACTTTATGGTAGCAACTTTTCCTCTAACAAGGAAAGTAGATATAAAATATGAAAAAAAAATTTTTGGTACGAGGGATCAGACTTGGAATCTTGTATTTGCAAGGCAGGTGGCAGAACCACTGAGCTAAATCCCCAGACCTAAAATATGAATTCAGGTCCTTGTGCTTGGGAAGCAGGTGCTGGAACCACTGAGCTAAATCCTTGGCCCAAAATATGAAATTTTTAAGGTATCCAGATATACTCTCTAACAGAGAGTGTTTAAGAAGTATATTATTTGAGACCAGGTGTGGTGGTGTACACCTATAATCCCAGCACTTGGGAGGTTGAGGCAAGAGGATTGCCACAAATTTAAGGGCAGCCTGGACTACATAATGAGTTCAGGGCCAACATGAACTACAAAGTGAGATCCTGTCTCAAAAAACAAAACAAAACAAAAAAAAGTATATTAGATTAAAAATTTTAAAAAAGTGTATGTATTTAAATAATTGTGCCTTTTGACCACATAGCTTCTATAACTTTTATTTCTTTCTTAAAATATTTTTATTTTTAATTCACAAAGAGTAATTCTATATACTTATGATGTGCAATGTGACTTGAATACATACAGTGTATATAATGTACAATTATCAGAATAGGGTAAATGGCTATTATCTCAAGCATTTATCATTTATTTGTCTTAGAAACATTTACTTCAAAATTAGGGTCAGGGATTTAGCTCAGTAGCACCACACCTGCCTCATGAGCATGAGGTCGTGAATTCGACTTCCAGTACAAAAAAAAAAATGCTCAATTAATTGTTGTCAACCATCGTTACCCTATCATGCCAAAGAGCACAAAGTTAGTTATTCCTCTGATCCAACATAACTTTTTATTCTTAAGAATGTTATTTTACTCCAGAACCACATGGAATATTAAAGAAAACACAGTTTTCAATAAATGATTCCATACATTCCATTTTCCCATTAGTCAATATATTGATCATTATGCTGAAAATGTTTTATGCTTACATTCAAAATGGGAATTTGAGCACAACATTGCAATTTCAACAACTGTTAATTTAAAAATAGTTTGCTGTTGTATATCTGACTTTCTGTGCTTGTCAACCCAGCTAATAACACCATATTCAGTCTTTTTTCCTAACAATAATTATTCATATTATTTAAAAATTGTCACTTTGAAAAAAAAATTTTTAGTTTCACACAGTTACAGCACAAGCCTATCGAAACCCTAACAACCTTGTTCTTGGATAATGTTTTATGTTTTTTAGGACATATTTGCTGTAAAAAATGATAATATTCATCACAGGGAGTTGTACAAGTACATAGCACAACTTCATTCTTTTCACTTCCCCTTACCCTCCTACACCTCCCCACTCCTTCCATCTCTGGTTCCCCTTCCCACTTGCACAGCTGGATGATTTTTTTAAAAAATCTGTTCTGTGAATAAGTAATCTTGCAGCCAGGCATGCTTGTAATCCCAGCAATCAGGAGGCTGAGGCAGTGAGTTTGAGGCCAGCCTAAGCTATATAGTGAATTCGAGGCCAGCATGAACTACATAGTGAGACACTGTCTTAAAAAACCAAAAACTTAAAAATTAAAAATTAAAAAATAAAGTAATCTTGCCCACAGTCATAAACAGTGAACAGTACTGAAATAAAACAAATATCAGGGTAAGAACAAAATTTCAACAGTAAAAGATCTTTAATTTGACCTTGGGTAGGCACTAAACTTCCTTTTTAAAACACTAATCAAAAACACAAATCTGAGTTTATTTTCTTATTTATCCCCTCTCAAATTAGGTCGAGGTGAGAGAGATAAGGAATACATACTCAAAACAAGAAAGCCTCCCCAATGGGATAGGAGAATGGAAGGGCTTTTGAATGACCCCTGAAGCAAGGAGCACATACCTCTGGAAGAAAGCACTCTCAGACGCAGTTAGGAGGCCCTTCAGGTATCCACCTTTGAAATGGTTAATTCTGCTGCTACAAGGGAGCTTCTTTGGCTTGAAGCAGAACCAGGGCTCTCCAGTGTAGAGATCTGTGAAGTTACACAGAGGTAGACTCCCAGGAAGACATACATTGCACTCAGTGGTTTCAGAAATACTTCCTGAACGGAACAGACTCTTGAAAAAGACCCTATCTGGTTTCTCTTCCTGCAGGTGTTGAAGAACTCTGATCCCTTCACTAGGGTGAACCAGGGTTATGGACACTTTAACTTTGCCTGGCCAGAGCAAAGTAAAAAACACCTTGTAAAAGCCATTCTGGTAATCGACCACCCTGCCCACAGCCCCGGCCTGTAGCTCGGAAGAGTGGATTCTGGCCTGTAGGTAGTCTCCACCATACTTCTTGGGCTCTCTTTGAAAATCCTGCACATGAACCAGCACTTCCAGCTGACTTCCCACCTTGAAGAAGGCTGCAGAGTTCAAAATGACAAAGTAGCTAGAACATGGATCAGTGCTCTTCACAAAGGGGACTAGGCCCACATCAGACATCTGCCAATGCAGGGCAGCCAGCAAAGAGTCCTCCTCCATGCGCTCCCGACTGGACAGGATCTGGTGCTCATAGCCACAGTAGGGATTCCGGCTGATGCGGGCAGCCTGGGAGGAAACAAACTGTCCGCTGCTGTCAATGAATGTGGCTGACACAGTCTCACGGTCCAAGTACTAAAGAGAAAGACAATCAACATAAACCACTGCTACAATAAATTTCTGAATATTCACACAAACAAATCTTCAGTTCAAATTTGTACAAATAAAAAATATAGCTCACAGTTTCACAGGGCTATCTTATTGCAATGCAATAAAATTAACATGATAAATTCATGAAGCAATCTCTACACTTTGGTAAATTTTACCTAAAAGAGCTCTCCCAGGTTTTTACAGTGACTTATCAGAGAAAAAAAAAAAAAAAAAAAAAACTGATTTCTACCAGGGAAAGAGGAAAAGAACCACTTTGAAATACTCCAGAATATTGTGTTCTTAACAAAGCCTATCCTCAAAAGAAACTGTTTTACCGAAAGAGTTCGGGGTTTCACCAAGACCTACTTGAGAGAAGAAAAATACCAAACGCCAGCCCTCTGTAGGGGGAAAAAAATCAAGAATTACTAGTGAAGTTCACGACTGAGACCTAATGACAGATAACAGAATGACTTCCCTCCTCCCACACCTTATTACCATATTACAAGCCTATTTACCAGAGTTCCTTTTAACCAGTCCATCATGTCCAGGTTTCAGCCAAAAATTATGAGGCAAACAAAAAGGCAAAAGACTGAACACAGAGCAAGCATTAGAACCAGACTCAGATATTTAAAATGTCAGAATTAGCAGACTGGAGATTAAAAACAATGATGAATGCAGCTTAGTGGTACAACATTTACCTGGGCTTGGGTTCAATCCCTAGCATTACAAAAAAAAACTTTAAATATAAAAATATTTTTTCTGGGGGAAAAAGAAAATTATGTAGGCTGGAAACTTGGAATCTAAATAAAGAAGTGAAGAATAACAGAGATAGGTTAAGTGGAAGCAAAATAAAAGGACTTTTTGATGGGTTGGTTTGCTTGTTGAAGATGGGTTCTTTTTTGGGGGGGTACCAGAGATTGAACTCGGGAGGCAGGTGGCAGAACCACTGAGCTAAATCCCCAGCCCAAAGATGGGTTCTTATTAGGTTGCTGAGATTGGTCTTGAACTTCTGGGCTCAAGCAATCCTGCCTCAGCTTTCAAAGAGGCCGGGGCTACAAGCACCCACCACCACACTCAGCTAGTTTTCTTAATCTTAACTGATTTGAAAGATAACAGATTGCTAAAAGTAATAACAGCAACATTATGTGATGATGTATACTTATGTAGATACATATGCTTATATATGGTTATATATAAGTGAAGTAGATAACAACAATAATCCAAGAGACAGGATGAACTAGGAATATTTTATATAATGTACTTGCAGTAACCATGAAGTGATAAACTGCTATTTTAAAGTGAATTTAAGGGCCAGGGATTTAGCTCAGTGGTTCGGTGGCCTGCCTTGCAAGTGCAAAGACCCAAGTTCAATCCCCAGTACCAAAAAATAAATAAAATAAAGTGAACTTAAATGTATACTGCATACACTAGGGTAGCCTCTAAACTTTTTTGAAAGGAAGTAAAATTGATATGCTAAGAAAGGGGAGATCCTCAAAAAAGTAAACCTATAAATTCCATTCAACCCTTTTTGGTATCCTACTAAAAGAGTTAAAAGGCATCATATTACAGTAATACATGCATATCCATGTTTATAGCAGCACAATTCATAATAACTAAATCTTGGAAGGGGTCTATATGTCCATCAACAGATGAGAATATAAAGAAAATATGATGATTTTACCCAATAGAACATTACTCTCCCGTAAAAAAGGATAAATGAGTCATTTGTAGGAAAACTGACACACCTTGCGACCATATTATCAAGTGAAATCAAGACATACAAGCTTAAACATTGCATGGTTTCTCTTACAGAGAATATAATAGAGAGCAAAATAAAAGATAATAGGAAATAGGGAAATGGCCCTTTTTCAAAAAGAAGGGAATTAGAGACAGAGGGAGGTGTGAGGGAGAAGAGGAAAAAGAATTGAGATGTGTTATATACCTGCACCCACTCCCTACAAGGAATGTAATCCTTAAGTAATGCAAACAAATACTATAAAAAAATAACAACTAGGGGGAAAAAATAAGGAGTAGAAATGGAATTATATAAAATGCTCAACTGAAAGCATAAAAGGAAGATAGAAAACAAGAACAAAGAGCAATGATAACAAATATAGTAGATATTAATCCAATTATATCAGTATTCACTGTAAACATCAGTGGTCTAAAAACACCAATTAAAGAGGTTATCAGAATGGATCAAAAACCAAGACCTAATTTTATGTTGCCCATGAGAAAATTATTTTAAATGTAAAGATAGATATAAGTTTAAAATAAAAGGATGAAGATACACCATGCTGGACCAGGATTTAGCTCAGTGACACTGTGTCTGCCTTGGAAGTGCAAGGTCCTGAGTTCAATCCCCGGTTCAAAAAAAAAGATATACCATGCTAACACCAACCAAAAGAAAGCACTAGAAGCTATCTTAAAACCCAGATCCAGCAGACTTCAAAGCAAGAAGAGTTATCAAAGGTAAGAGGAATTACATAAAAAAAGTTATCGTAGGGTAAGTAAGAGGGTCTTATGTAAGGATAAATGGAGTCAATTCTATAATTCTACGCACTTAATAATAGAATGCCAAAATATGTGAAATAAAACTAATAGAGGAATAGGTGAATCCACACTCTAGTTGGAGATCTCAAAAACAGACATGTGGCTAAGAACACAGCTCAGCGGTACAGCACTTGCTTACCATGCATGAGGCCCTGGGTACAATCTCCAACATAAACACATTAAAGTAAAATAACGTAACATGACAGATCCAGCAGGGAGAAAATAAGGACACAACTGAACACAACAGCACCAATAATAAACTAGATATAACTGACATCTATAAACTACTTCATGTCAGGCTCACATGGAACACTCACCAAAACAGATCATACTGTAGACCATAAAATGAACATAAGCAAATTTTAAAGCATAAAAATCGTAAAATATCTGCCCTCATACTGTAAAGGAACTAACCTATAGGTCAACAACAGAAAGAAACTACATGGGTCATACAAGTCAAACATAAAATTTCCAAAGAAAGGTAAAAAATATTTTGAACTACATGAAAATGAGCATATAGTTTATCAAATATTGTTGAATATAGCAAACAGTGATTAGAGGGGAATTTATAATATTAAATGTATAAGTTAAAGAAAAGGGTTTAAAATCAATAAGCTTCCACCTTAGAAATCCTAGAAAAGGAGTAAATTAAATACAAAATAAGCAGAAAATATTAATAAAAATTATAACTAATTAGTGAAGTTCAAAACAGAAAATCAATAGAGAAAATTAACAAAACAGAAGTCTGTTCCTTTAAAAGAATAGGGGAACTACAGGGGGAAAGGGGAAAGGGAAAGGAAGGGGATTTTTTAAAAATCAAGCTGTATTGTGTACATCTACCAACTATCCAAGATGACTACAAAATGCATGTACTGCAAACATGTACTAATAAATAAAACAATAATAATAAAAGTGAGCCAGGCATGGTGGTGCATGCCTGCAATCCCAGCACTCAGGAAGCTGAGGCTGGAGGATCGCTGTGAGTATGAGGCCAGCCTCAGGTGCATACTAACTTCAAGGTCTTCCTAAACTTCAATTCCCAGCACTGTAAAAAAAGAATAAAGATATAAGTACAGTAGTCCCCTTACCTATCTATGATTTTACTTTCCACAGTTCCAGCTACCCATGGTCAACTGTGGTCTGAAAATAACAAATGAAAATTTCCAGAAATAAATAATTACAAAGATATAAACTGCACATCATTTTTGAGTAGCATGATGAAATTCTGACTCCTCCTCTCAGGACAAGAATCACTCCCCATAAGTGTCTGGGTCAACTTTGGTTCCCATCTCCACAGCAGCAGTGATTGTTGAGTGGAGACTAGGGTAGTTGCCCAAAATGGTGAATATCAAAATCTTTTTTTTTTTTTTTTTTAA
>NW_022900936.1:46344032-46346761 GCF_012274545.1 Fukomys damarensis | reverse complement strand
TTTGAATATCAAAATCTTAAGCGGCAGGTCCTACCAGGATTTATCCCAGAAGATCGCTGATCGGTTAGGCTGATTGGAGCTGGGCAAGGTGGTGACTAAGAAATTTAGCAACCAGGAGAAGCATGTGGAAATTGGCTAAAGTGCACATGGGGAAGATTTTTACAATGTTCACAGTGGTTGTGGTAAAATCAATGACAATCTAATGGAGCTTCTGATCACGGTTAATGCCTGAAAGACTGCCTCAGCCATCATGGTCGCTGCAGTCATCCCATGCTTCCTTTATGCCCAGCAGGAATAAGAAGGATAAAGTTGAGCTCCAATCTCAGCCAAACTTGTTGCAAATAGGCTATCTGTAGCAGGTGCAAACCATATTATCCCCATGGATCTACATGCTTCTAAAATTCAGGGCTTTTCTGATATCCCAGTGGACAATTTGTATGCAGACCCCACTGTCCTGAAGTGGATTAGAGACAGTATCTCTGAGTGGAGGAATTATACAATTGCCAAACCTGATGCTGGTGAAGCTAAGAGTCACCTCCATCGCAGACTGGTTGAATGTAGACTTTGCCTTGATTCACAAAGAGTGAAAGAAAGTCAATGTAGCGGACCGCATGGTGCTAGTGGGAGATGTGAAGGACAGAGTGGCTATTCTTGTGGCTGACCTGGCTGACTTGTGGCACAATCTGCCACGTAACTGACAAACTTATTTCAGCTGGCGCTACCAGAGTTTACGTATCTTGACTCATAGAATCTTTTCTGGCCCAGCCATTTCTCACATCAACAATGAATGCAAATGGTGTCAGGTACCACAACAGCAACAGAACTTTGCTGTTTTCTGGATATTATTGTTTTCTTTGTTTTTTGGGGTTTTTTTAATGGAATGTAATGAATGTCTGTAATTTTGTTCAGATGACTGCAGAACCTGGAAAAGTTGTTGCTGCTATTGATGCATAACATACGCCCAGCCATTTCTCACATCAACAATGAATGCAAATGGTGTCAGGTACCACAACAGCAACAGAACTTTGCTGTTTTCTGGATATTATTGTTTTCTTTGTTTTTTGGGGTTTTTTTAATGGAATGTAATGAATGTCTGTAATTTTGTTCAGATGACTGCAGAACCTGGAAAAGTTGTTGCTGCTATTGATGCATAACATACTGCTATTATTGGTCTCTTTATATAGATATAAATATATATATCTATATAATTTGAATTTTTGGAAACTTTAATGGCGCTGTCAACTTTGGAAAAAGTTATCCCAATTTACTGTGTTGAGTTTGCATTGTACAGAAATGGACAGCCATATTGGTCTAGAAATGTTAATTTTTTTCCATTTGTACACTGTATTAAATATGTAAGGTCATATCTACATGGGTTTGATTACAGAAACTAAGAAAGTATTCTCTAAATAAAGAAAAAAAGAATAAGATAAGACTACAAGAGCAAGAAGCAATTAAAATATGTTAAGGGACTATTTTCATCTTCAGAATTAAGGATTATTTTAATCTTACATCACTGCCTTTTCTCTTTTACTTTCCTTTTCAGTTTTATTTTAGGATTCCCTATTTTTAATGTTCATACAGAGATTTTTTTTAACTGAAATACCGAATAGTTTCTCTGGTGTGAAAAACTATAATAGTACACAAGATCCTAATGGGATAATTAACAATGTGAAATAGGAAATAAAGGACTAAAGATGTAGGGAAAGTGGGAAGGGTGGGGGAAAGGTAATAAGGGAGAGGAAAAAAATATGAGAAATTGAAAAAAATGGAAATAAAGTGTTTGTAAATGGGGAGGGGAGGAGGGGGTGAAGGGAGGACAGGGACAGGGGGAAAAAAATGAGAATTAAGACCTATTATGTAAAGGTACAGGATCCCAATAATGAATGTAATTGTACTGTATATCTAGATTGTGCCAATAAACTCAATAAAAAGAAAAAGAAATGAATGCATACTTTGAAGCAACAGTAGTCACCAATACCACACCTGAGGAGGATAAGATGAAGCACTGCTCCAAAACACAGGTGAGTGATATCTCCATGATCCTTGCAGAAGCCATGAGGAGAACTCACAATGGAGAATGTTTCCTACCTGTTCAGTCATGTCCCTTTATAATAAAGTAATTTCAGAAACTTTTTAAACATAAAATCAACCCAGCCCTTGTTTTCTCTTGGTATTAGATGACAAATTTGGAAGACCCAGCTTGCTCCAGTGTACCTTTTCCACTCCCATATTAGGCATATTAGAGTTTATACTAAATTGAGAAAAGATAGATTGAGACTGACTGCTGGAATTTTCTACCTGTGTTGTCTCATTCTGTCTTCCTTGATTTTGTGACTAGAGCTCAGCTGCTGCAGAATTTCAAATGTATGATGTTGTTTAAGGTTGTTTGAATGTGATTACAGAAGCTGACTCCTTTGCATGTGAACTGGGAACAGAGCAGGCCCAGGTGTGACAAGTCCTCTAAATTCTATCCTAAATTACAGAAACCCTTGGATAGCACAAAACCTAGTCCCAGTAGTTCAGGGTCCTGTAAGGCAAGAGTAGGCAGCTCAGCTTGAGCAGTGCTTGGATGGGATTGTGAAGGTGAGGAAGAGAGTAATACTGTCCAGCAAATGTTTCTTGGGAGGAAAAAAGCCTGACCCATCATGATCTGCTTGTCTACATAGCTTGGATTCTCCTACCTAGTGCTTTCTTTTTTTTTTTTTTTTTTTTTTTTTTTTTTTTTT
>NW_022900936.1:46291815-46344015 GCF_012274545.1 Fukomys damarensis | reverse complement strand
ACAGTGTACATACATTCATCATTGGGATCTTGTACCTTTACATGACAGGTCTTGGTTCTCATTTTTTCCCCTTACCCCTGCCCTCCTTTCACCTCCTCCCTTCCCTATTTACAAATGCTTTATTTCTATTTTTTCATTTTTTCTTTTTCCTTATTTCCTTTCCCCAACCCTTCCCACTTCCCCTACACCTTTAGCCCTTTTCTTCCTATTTCACGTTGTCAAGTATACCATTAGGCTCTTATGTACCATTATAGTTTTTCACACTAGAGAAACTATTTGGTATTTATACATGTGTGACTTATTTATTTCACTTAGGAGTATATCCTCAATAAGTATCCATCTTCCTATGAATGACTCTAATTTCTCATTCTTTATGGCTGAGTAGTATTCCAATTTATAGAAGTACCTATTGCTTTCTATTTGGCTTTACCTACAGCCTCTTCAACCTTCTGGCCAAATATCCCCTTGGGCCAAATGACTCACTTCCTGCTTTGTCATCATTAACATTCCCATTTGATAATTTGCTATAGCTCAATCTTCCTTAGCCTGCTACCACCACGGTAGGTGGTTTTAGTTGGTATCATATAGTGCCTTTTATTAATTAAAGTATTTAATTTTCACCTTACTTCCTTGGATCAGTTTGGCCTCTCATGACCCGAGATTTCTGTTAAAAAGATTGATGTTATTGTCTCTTGTAGAGGAAACTAATAAAGTATGTGTATGTGAGTTTGGGTCTATGAAGAAAAAGAAAAAGAGCTCAGTGGCACTGTGCCTGCCTGGCAAGCACAAGTTCCTGAGTTCAATCCCCAGTACCAAAAAAAAAAAAAAAAAAAAAAAAAAAAAAAACAATCACCCCACCTGCTTGTCAGTCAGTAACTTTCTCAGTAACAAGATCAACCGCAACCAAGACCTGTCATGTAAAGGTACAAGATCCCAATAATGAACATAATCGTACTGTATACCTTAAATGTACCAATAAACTCAATAATAAAAAAAAAGATCAACTGCCACAGTATCAGTGTGTGTACACAAGCTTAGATACTATCCTCAGTTTCAAGCACCTACTGGGAAGCTTAAAACATATCCCCCACAGATAAGGGGACCTACTTTATGCAAAGTAATTAGTGCTAATTGCCAAAATCACTGAAATAAGCAACTACATTCACTGAGAGCAAAGCATGGGAAAAGAATCCAATTATATACTTAATAATGATATTTTTGAAGTTTTCTGTATTTTTCATGAATTCTTTTAAATGCATAGAAGGACAAATAAAAAAGTAATATAGATAAATGGAAAACTGCATCTTTTATTATGCAAGGCTAAAGTGAAGGGTTGAGAAGAACAGCAAGGCAGAACAAAAAATTTCATTCCTCATTAGCTATCCCAGTTCACTGCTCCTTACAAACCACTTAAACAAGGTGCTGTGTTTTGAGCGTGTCCCCCAAGGTTCATGAGTTGGAAATTTAATCCCCAAATTCATATTTTAATGATATTTGGCAAAGAACCCTTTGGGAATTAATTAAGACTAGATGAGGTTTGAAAGGGGGGACCCCACGATGGGATAAGTGGCTTTACAAGAGGCAGAGGCCTGACTAACACACTTGCTCTGTCTTGCCACTTCATGCCCTCCACCGCATCATAATATAGCAAGAAGGTCTCCATTAAATGCTGAGCAGAGGCCAGGGCCATTTTGGGACTCCTGAGACTCCAGAACTAAGTCAGATAAACTTCTATTTTTTATAAACCTAGTCTCAGGTGTTTTATTATAGTAACAATAAAATAAGAGAGAAGGCATCAGGCTCCCCACTTATGCCTAACCACTTCAAAATTCTATATGAAGGGGGTGGGATATAGCTCAGCAGCACAGCTGCCTAGCAAGTGTGAGGTCCTGAGTTTGATCCCCAGTACCAAAAAAAGGATTTTGTATGAAATTTAAAACAATCCTAAAGTACAAGAACTTTTCATTATTTTCTTAGCTTTATATATTTACCCTCTCCTTTTACACTTCCATGTGAATATTTTCATTTCAAAGGGTCTTATTAGGGGTCTTCATTTTAAAGGAGTACATAGTAGTATTTGATCATTTAAAAAGTAGCATAGGGTGAAAACAAAATTGTCTCTGAATAATTCCCCTACTCACTACCTTTCAGGAAATATTCCAGCCTCCCCGTCTCCTTTTTAATATCTCAGACTCTATGACACACCAAGAAGGGCCAAATAATGCATTATGTGCTTACAATACTGCTCTTACTCCTACCTTTTACCTCTCTTCCTCTCTTGGTTTCATTATTGTTTTGTAACTCTATTTACCCAAGGCCAGCTGACTGACCCACCTAATCTGATCTAGGAATCACCAGGTACTTGGTACTACACCACCTGAATTTTATTTGTACATGATTAAAATTTTCATAAAGGTCAGCTTGCTTAATTTTTTCCAAGTGGCAACTCTATCCAAGGCCAATGGACAAGGGCAACTTTGTATGACATCTTTTTAGACTCATAGAGCAAAAAGGAAACACGAAATGATTGTTGATGGCGGTAAACATTGAATCCTACACGTGTGCCACTCCTTGCCTGTTGAAAAACAGTAATGCCATATGCTGACCTCTTAGTTCAGGGGTGGAACCAACTGGTATAGAGATAATACCAAGTGACTATTTCAGGAATGGTCACATGGTCAAATTCCAGAATGTGTGAACCAGAAGAGGTTGCTGAAATCTTACAATTGATGCATGCTTCCTAACTTGCTAGTTCACCTAGTTCCCCAGTACCACCACAGTCCCCTAGTAACAGCTACCTGAATTTTACTTGCAAATGAAAAATATACAAGTAGTCTCTTGAGAATTTCCAGGGAAAAACTGTCTCTTCAGCTGGACAAAGAAAAACCCTGTTGCTCAGGCAGCCATCCTACAATTCAACAAAAATGGATACCATAGACAAAAGCTAACACAAAAAAGAAGTATAACTAGCCAGGTATGGTGGCATATGCCTATAATCCCATCACTGTGGGAAGCTGAAGAAGAAAGATAATAAATTCAAGCCCAACCTGAACAATTTAGCAAGATCCTGTCTCAAAATAAAATGGGCGGGGAATGTGAGAAAGCCCTAGATTCAATCCCCAGTACTGGATGGGTGGATGGATGGACAGATAGATAAATAAACAAAAGAAGGCACAGCTGACAAACAGAGCCTAATCCAAAAGGAACTACACCTAAATTACCTGCTCATTTCTAAATGAGTAACATTCCTTAATACTACTATAGCCTATTAAGAGTCAGGCGTCTTCACTTACAGATAGAAGTCCTAATACACTGATATTGTAATACAGTAAATATTAAAACTATCAGTAAAGAAAACGACAAAAAAGTACAGGTCACACTGGATGAGAGCTTTATCAAAGAAATAAGACAGCAAGTTTCCCTGCAATCTTTTGTTGGAGATTGCTACATATACCTCCTTCTCATATTATGTGATATTTTTAACTAAAATAGAGACTGTACTTTTTTTTAAATTTTAAATTGAATTTATTGGTACATTCAGGGTACACAGTACAGTTACATTCATTACTGGGATCTTGTACCTTTACACGCCAGGTCTTGGTTCTCATTTTATCCCCTTGTCCCCACCCTCCTTTCACCCCCTCATCTCTCCCCACCTTCAAACACTTTAATTCCATTTTTACATTTTCTCATATATTTTTCATTTTCCCTTATTCCCCTTTCCCTATCCTTCTCATTGTCCCTACACCTTTGGTCCTTTTCTTCCTATTTCACATTGCTAATTGTCCCATTAGGATCTTGACTACTATTTTAGCTTTTCACACCAGAGAAACTATTCGGTATTTGCATATGTGTGACTTATTTATCTCACTTAGGAGTATATCCTCAGTATGTACCCATTTACCTATGAATGAATCTACTTTCTCATTCTTTATTGCTAGGTAGTATTCCATTTTATAGAAAAACCACATCTTCTTTATCCAGTTTCCAACTGATGGGCAGATGGGCTGTTTCCAAGTTTTACCTATTACAAACTGTGTCGCTATAAACATAGGTGTGCATATATCACTGTGGTATGATTCTTTTAATTCTTTTGGAAAGATACCCAACAGAAGGATGGCTGGGTCAAATGCAACCTCTAATTCTAGTTCTTTGAGGTATATCCATATTGACTTCCATAGTGGTTGCACCAGACTGCACTCCCACCAACAATGGAGAAGGGTTTCTTTCTCCCCACAACCATGCCAACATTTGTTGTTGTGTGATTTCTTGATAGCAGCTATTTTTTATGGGGTGATGTGGAATCTCAGTGTTGTTTTCATCTGCATCTCTCGAATGACCAGTGATGTGGAAATTTTTTCATATATTTACTTGCTGTTTTTATTTCTTTGTCTGAGAAATGTCTGTTCATTTCAGATGTCCATTTTAGAATTGGGTCTTTATATTTGGGGGGCTGGTTGTTTTGAGTTCTTTATATATTTAGATAATAGTCCTTCATCTGAGGAGCAGCAAGTAAAAAGTTTTTCCCACATTGCAGGTTGTCTCTTAGTTCTGTTGATGGTTTCTTTTGCAGTGCAGAAGCTTTTTAATAAGATGAGATCCCAGTTGTTGATTCTTTCTGCTAGCTCCCGTGCTACTGAGGTTTCTTCATAAAGTCTTTTCCTGTGCTAATGCATTCCAGAGTTCTGCCTAACTTATCTTCCAGTAAGTTTAGTGTTTCTGTTTTAATATTTATATCTTTAATCCACTTGGATTTTAATATAGTGCATGGTGAAAGATAGGGGTCTAGTTTTAATCTATAGGTTGAGACAGTTTCTCCAACACCATTTAGTAAAGAGGTTATCTTTCCTCCAGTGGGGACTGTCAGCTCCTTTGTCAAAGATGAGGTAGCTGAGTGCATCTGAGTATTTTTGTGTCTTCCAATCTGTTCCACTGATCCTCAGGTCTGTTTCTTTGCCAGTACGATGCTGTTTTTAACACAGTGGCTTTGTAGTATAGTTTCAAATTGGGAATTGTTATACCCGCTGTTATATGTCTGTTGCCTAGGATAGCTTTTGCTATTCTAGGTCTCTTATGGTTCCAAATGAATTTTTAGATTCTTCTTTCTAGTTCTGTGAAGTATAGTGTTGGGATTTCAATTGGTATTGCATTGAATCTGTATAGCAGTTTTGGTAGTATGGCCATTTTCACTATGTTGATTCTTCCTACCCAGGAGCAGGGGAGACATTTCCATTTTCTTAGATCCTCCTCGATCTCTTTTTTCAGAGTGCTGTAGTTTTCAGTGTAGAGGTATTTTGCTTCTTTTGTTAGACTGATTCCCAGATACTTCATTTTTTTGGATGCTATTGTGAAAGGGATTATTTCCCTAATTTCTTTCTCAGTGAGTCTGTTGTGTGTGTACAAGAAGGCTATTGATTTTTGGGTGTTGACCTTGTATCCTGCTATTCTGCCAAAAGTGTCAATTAAGTCCAGAAGTCTTTTGGTGGAGTTTTTTGGGTCTTCAATGTAGAGTATCATATCATCAGCAAATAATGACAGTTTAACTTCTTCCTTCCCTATCTTTATTGCTTTAATTCCTTTCTCTTGTCTAATTGCTGTGGCTAATGTTTCCAAAACTATATCGAAGAGGACTGGTGATAGTGGGCATCCTTGTCTTGTTCCTGATTTCAACGTGAAGGTTTTCAGTTTTTGGCCATTTAATATGATGTTGGCTGTTGGTTTTTCATAGATAGCCTTTATTAAGTTGAGACATAGACCATCTATTCCAATTTTTTGCAGAGTTTTTATCATGAATGGGTGTTGAATTTTGTCAAATGCTTTTTCTGCATCTATCAAGAGGATCATGTGGTTCTTGTCCTTGACTTTGTTAATATAGTGTATTGTATTTATTGATTTACATATGTTGAACCATCCTTGCATCCCTGGAATAAATCCAACTTGGTCAGGATGGATGATCTTCTTGATGATCCTCTGTATTGTTTACTAGCATCTTATTATGGATTTTTGCATCTATATTCATTAAGGAAACTAGCCTATAGGTCTCTTTTTTAGTTACATCTTTCCCAGGTTTGGGAATCAAAGTGATATTTGCTTCCAGGAATGAATTTGGAAGTATTGCTTCTCTTTCAATTTCATTGAGAAGTCTGAAGAGTAATGGCAGTAGATCTTCTCTAAATGTCTTGTAAAATTCAGCAGTGAATCCATCAGGACCTGGGCTTTTCTTTGTTGGTAAGTTTTTAGTGAGACTGTACTTTTGGAAACGATCAAATACGCTAATCACACAATTAGGATCTAAAGAACAATACAGGAAAGCAACAAATTTCAGAGCCTTTTCCATATCATCCCAAGCTTCTTTATAAATTATTGCAATAATAAACTGAACAGTTTAAAATTCATGACAGTATTCTCATCCTGGAAAAGACGACCTTTTTATTCAAGGGAAAATGCTTTACCTCACTCCACTAAAGATTCATTTGTTACTCTCAATATCAGAAGTCTTACATCATTTATATCACTACCCCTTCCCTTCTGTATTATTATTCATGACCGCATTTCTTCAGATGATTAGAGCTTTTAACCAGTATTAATCCAGAAGTTTCTGGGAATAAAGTATGAGTAATGTTAAGATGGCTGCCACATAGAATAGCAGCCTCCATGTTAAAATATGGTGTCTCCCAAACAAGGACAGGCTTCTTCCTCCCATCATGCCTCTTCTCCCACCAAAAGAGTAATCTAATATTTGCTACCTCCTAGCAGCTAGTAATATCACAAGCTCCCCCAATCTCTTAATACTACCTTACTCAACTCCACCCCAGTTTAGCCTAACCCCACCCCACTCCTATAAAAGAAGCTCCCTGTGCTGCCATGTTGCTTTCTCTCCTTTGTTCAGAGACAGCCTGGCAGACCCTCCCCATAATAAAGGCTTATGGCTCTGGTCTGGTCTTGGTTTTTGGCTCTTTTATCTAACAATTAAAAGGGAGTTTTTCCTCATTAGTGTATATTGGTTATACAGAATAATAGTTTTCAATGTAGCATTTTCATATATGCATATAATAGGCTTTAATTGTATACACCTTAAAGGAGAATTTTCTAACATCACTTCCTTACTGTGACATTATTGATGTGGGACTGTGTCCTGCCCTCTCAAATCTCTCTCCCTCCCTTTACTACTTCCTCATCTATCCAAGACCAACACCTCTTTTCTCTTTATTCTTTTGTTGTTGTTTTTCTTTGTTTTTTGCTAAGCACACTCTACCACTGAGCTATAGCCTCAGCCCTACCTTTTCCTTTATTCTTATGACTCAAGCTTTGGATGTGCTAATACAATGTATACACAAAACCAACACAAACTAATGTCATTCTTCAGGGGTGTTGTTGTTGTTGCTGTTGTTTAGTTTTGTTTTTTGGTACCAGGGATGGAACTCAAGACTCTGCGTTTGCGAGTCAGACAGTGGCACCACTGAGCTAAATCCCCAGTCCCAACTCTGGAGGTTTTGAAATGTACTGCCTTTCTGTAGTCCTGCAGGATCAGCTCCATCTCTTTATCCCTTCTTTCAAGCTCCTATACACAAACCTCCCAGGCTCTATCTTTCCACTGTCTACCTGCTTCACAGGCAGGAATTCCTACAATGTCCTGCTTTCCAGCAACAAATGTATCTGCAGTGCCATCATATGCTTCTCTCTTAGGCAGAGAAAGGAACTTGACTCCTCTTACATAATTGGTAATAAAATAACAACACTCACAATGTGCTTGCACCTTTGTCCTACATAAGGTTATATGCTCCATGCCTGTGCTAGATCCCATCCCTTTCTCTGCTTCTCAAGCTCCTGGATTATTTCTGGCCCCTCAGACTCAAGTCCCTTAGATGTCTGCTTCCTACCAGGATAAAAAAAATTAACAGGTTTACCCTTACATCTGAATGAGCTTTTAAAAAACAAGTTGAAGTATACGAAACAAAGGTTTTCTCTAGGCCCCAGACATAAAACAGTAAAATATACTGATGCCTGAGAAACAGTAAAGAAACATGATCAATCATGTACATTACAGCACAGTTTTGATCAAGAATGTCCCTCGAAGTCATCATACACAGAGATGAGATTTGTGGAAGGTGAATGGATCATAAGGGTGCTATGCTCATCAGTGGAATCATCCACCGGCAAGTTCAACAGCGGAGTGGGCTCCTAGAAAATGGCGCCTGCCAGAAGAGGTAGCTCCTATCTTCTCTCTCTGTGTTCTGGTCAGTATGACATGAGCAGATTTCCTCTACTGTGCCCCTCTACCCTACCATTTCTGCCCAGGAGCTGGCCAAGCATGGACTGTAACAAGTCAAAATAGACCTCTCCAGATGTTGTGTCTCAGTGACAAGGAAAGTGACTAAGATACTATGATTGCCTTTTGCTTACTACCTTGAGAGAGTTTCTAAGCTGCAGCACAGGGAGGGGAACATTGGTGAAACCTGGTGAACTATCTAAGCACCACTGAGCTAAATCCCTGACCCTGAAAAACAAAAAAATTTAAATATACAGTATATCTCATGCAGAAGATACATGATAATACCAGCATGAAGGCCAGGAGAGAAAAAATGAACACATACTGTGGCAAGTTTTTTATACTGAATGGGTATATCATCTTAAAGGTAAATGGTGATAAGTGTGTACACATACCCCACACACAAAAAGCACTAAAATAGGCCAGGAATATAGCTCAGTGGTGCCATGCCTTCCTGGCAAAGTCCTGGGTTTGATCCCTGGTACTGAAAAGAAAAAAAAAATTAAAATAACAGTTATCACTAATCAGCACACAAGAAAAGATAAAACTGAATTTTTTGGGGGGGGTACCAGGGATCAAACTCAGGCCCTTGCGCTTGTGAGGCAGGCGCTGGAACCACTGAGTTAAAACCCCAGCCTTTAAACTTTATGTTTTAAAAGACAAAGGACAAATAACCTAGAATTGTGCATTCTTCACTCTACAGAATTATCCAAACTCCTAGCCAAGGGTAAGATTAACCAGCAACTGGTGAGCTCGCACAGATGCAGAGCTGAGACCACAAGTGCATCCTGCTTGTCTGTGCCATGTGCGTGGCTAGGTGCCTCCAAGAGACAGATGACAGTGCAGAACCCATCTGAATCCCCACCTGCCTTCCAGTAGCCACTCTACAAAGCTGGAATTAGGGGTCAGGAGATAAAACGTTTTGTAAATAAAACTTTACTGAACACAGCCATGTCCGTATGTACTGCTGTCCATGTCCTTTGCTCCTTTTTATCTTGAGATCTGGATACAATAGACAGTTGGTGGTAAGGGCCTCATTAACTATTTTGTTTACTTTTTATATGTGTAAAGCTCTGCAGTAGCTTTGAAACTATAATTCATTATTCAGTGTCTTCCAGTTTTGTATAACTTGTATTAGAATCACAGCACTGAAATGAAAAGTGTAGATGTGACCTCATTCAAATAAAACTTTTGTGAGACCAAAAAAAAACCTTCTCTGCCAGGTGTAGTGGCACATGCCTACAATCCCAGCACTTTAGGAAGCTGAAACAAGATGATCAAAAGTACGAACCCAGACAAGCATGGTGGTGCACACCTGTAATCCCACAACTTGTGAGGCTGAGGCAGGAGGCTCACCATGAGTTTGAGACCAACCTGGGATACACAGTGAGTTCAAGGCCAACCTGAATTACATGATAAGCCCTTTTCTCAAAAAAAATTTTAAAAACATACATACTGGCTATAACAAAACTGTTTTAAATATAAAATCAAAAACAGGTTAAAAAATTTAAAAAGATGAAAAAAGATATATGCTAACACCAAACAACGGAAAGCTACAGGACCTACATAATGCCAGAGTACATTTCAGAACAAAAGACATGGCGATAATGGTCATTTCATAATAAAGTACTAAATTCATCAAGCAAACACAATCGTTCTAAATATTTATGTACCCTCCTTCAAAACTTCAAAACATATAAAATGAAAACTGTCATACTTGCAGAGAAATAGACAAATATATAATTATAATCACAGATTTCAATACCCATCCTTCAATAATTGACACAGCACGCTGACTGAAAATAGTGCAGACAATGGACTTGACCAACCCTAAGAACCATGCTGATCTGACTTGCAGAGTATTCCACCCAATAACAATGAAATGCACATTCTTTTCCAGTATACATAAAATATGCACTAAGGCAGATGATATTCTGGTCCATAAAACAAACCTCAATAATTTTAAAAACAATTCATACAGGGCCAGGATGTTCAGTGGTAATGCCGCCTGCCTCACAAACGCAAGGACCCAAGTTTGATCACTGGTGCCAAAATTAAAAAAAAAATCATACAAATTATGTTCTTGGGAATTAAGAATAACAGAAGAAATATTTTAAACTACTCAAATATTTGAAATATACGTAATTCTAAATAATTCATGCATCAAAGAGAAAATTGGAATGTATTTTGAACTTAATGAAAATAAAAACAAACTATATCAAAACTTGTGGTACTATACTACAGTAGTACATAAAAGGAAATTTATAGCACTATTTAATTAAAAAAGAAAGTTCTCAAATAAATGACCTGTTTCCTCTTAAAAATTAGAAAGACAAGCTGGGTGAGGTGGCACTTGCCTGTAATCCCAGCACTCAGGAGGCTAAATTAGGAGGATCACCGTGAGTTCAAGGCCAGCTTGGGCTAGTCAGTTCAGGGCCAGCCTGAACTACAAAGGGAGACCCTGCCTCAAAAACAACAAAAAAGCCAGGCGTGGTGGCACATGCCTGTAATCACTCAGGAGGCTGAGGCAGGAGGATCACTGTGAGTTCGAGACTAACCTGCGCTACACAGTGAGTTCCAGAGGAGTCTAAACTACATAGTGAGACTCTGTCTCCAAAAAAACAAGAGGGGGGGTGGACAGGAGAAAATTAAATTAAAAATAAGTAGAAGAAAAGATATCATAAAATTCAAAGTGCAGCCAGCCATAGAAGCACACACCAGTAATCCCAGCACTCAGACTCAGGCAGGAGTATCGCAAATTTAAGCCCAGCCCCAGCAGTTTCGCAAGTTGTCAAGACTGTTCCAAAATGAAAAATAAAAAGGAGTAAGGATGTAGCTCAGTGAGAAGGCCCTAGGTTCAATCCCCAGTAATGCACACACACATACACACAGAGTAAAAAAGCAATGAGTTTGTTCTTAGAAAAGATCAATAAAACTAATAAACCTCTAGTTTGACTGATTGAAAAAGAAGATAGGAATTATCAACATCAGAAATGAGAGAATGACAATTCCACAAATTCTATGGATATTAAAAGGGCAATTAGGAGTTCTGGAAAATGGCTAAAATAGTATATTATTATGATGATGCACAGCTATAATCCCAACACTCGGGAAGCTGAGGCAGAATAGCAAGTTCAAGACTGACCTGGCTACAAAATGAGACCCTGTCTCAAAAAAAAAAAAGGAGAGGGGGTTGTGTTCTGTGTTTTTATCACAACTTTCATGACTGCTGAGAAAGATCTTTCCTTGAGCTTTGACTGAACCTGATTCCCCATGACTGACCTACAAAACCGCACCTTAGCCATTGCTACTCCCAATGACTCCATCCCACAAGGCAGCCACTTCAGCTGTCCTCACTGTGGTCAGAGAGCAGCGCCTTCCCCATCCATGACAGCCAGGGCAGGTGAGCCGAGCTGGCAGTTTAGAAAGTGGATTAACAGACAGGAGACTACACACGCAAGGGCTTGC
Source organism: Fukomys damarensis (assembly GCF_012274545.1). Taxonomy (NCBI): domain Eukaryota; kingdom Metazoa; phylum Chordata; class Mammalia; order Rodentia; family Bathyergidae; genus Fukomys; species Fukomys damarensis. The sequence goes on along the minus strand of NW_022900936.1, from coordinate 46,332,278 downwards.
CTTTCTCATATAAGCAGCACTCCTCACTCTCATGGGGCCAGTTCAGGAAGCCTCCCTCATCCCATTACCCCCTTTTGCTGCACCATAAGTCTCAATAAAGCCGTTTTTGGGTGGTTTTATTTTGCTTATTTGTTAATTCTGTTTCAAGTAGATCAGGCTGAGCTGGTTGTACTAAGAACTGGTAACACTAGGGGCTACTTTCCTGAAAATTTTGCCATCACAGAGCTGCTAAGATCTAGGACAGTGGTGGCAAACCAATGGCACATATGTTATCTGTTTCTTTTAAGACAAAAGATGTTAATGTATGAGTGGTTTTTCTAAACTAAAACCTCAGAATTCAGGTTTAATTCCAGTGTTGGCATTTTACAGTAAATAAGTTGGTTCTGAGTTGCAATTTGGGCACTTATTCTCTAAAAGGTTTGCCATCACTGATCTAGGAGCACCTGGGAATGCTGCAGAAGAGCTACTAGCTCGCTGCTGCAAACTGTTAGGAGGGCCACAAAGAACAGCAGGAAGAGTTGTTAACACTACAAGTTGAGAGCTGCTGACACTCAGAACCCAGAGCTATTAACAGGAAGGAAGATGTCATTTGCCTTTTCACAATTTCTATCCAAATTGCACACACAAACACACATACAAAAAACCTTGAGTTGATTAGTAACAATGGTACTAAAGATGTAACTCAAGGTAGGGTTCTTGCTTAATATGCATGAAACACTGGGTTTGATCACCATCAAAAAGGGGGGAGGGGGACTTAAATAGACAATTCTCATAAAGAAAAAAAATGTATATATATACACATACATACACACACACACACACACAAATGGCCAGGAACAACATGGAAACATGTTCAACAATGCCAGGCATGGTGGCGCATGCCTGTAATCCCAGCACTCAGGAGGCTGAGGCAGGAGGATCACTGTGAGTTCGAGACCAGCCTGGGCCACATAGTGAGTTCCAGGTCAGTCTCAACTACATAGCGAGACCCTGTCTCAAAAAAAAAAAACACACACACAAACAAAAAAAAAAATGTTCAACATCACAAACCATTAGGGAAATGCAAATTAAAAGAACAACTACTCAAGAGACTAAGTCAGAATGATCATGAATTTGAGGCTAGCCTGTGCAGCTTAGCTCAAAATAATAAAAACAGGGCTAACGATATAGCTCCGTGATACAGTACTTGCCTAACATGCATAAGCCACAGGGTTATTTATACACATACACACACACACACACACACACACACACACACAACCTTACAATAAGATACTATCTCACACGGATGATGAAGATTACAATAAAAATAAACAAATAAAGCCAGGTATGGTGGAACACATCTGTAATCTCAACATTCTGGGAAGCAGTCTGGTGCAATGGTGCATACCTGTAATCCCAGAACTTGTGTGACTAAGGCAGGAGGACTACCAAAAATTCAAGGCAAGTCTGAGCTATACAGTTTGTCCCAAAAAACAAAAACAAAACCTCTCCTCCACAAAAATCAATATTCTTACAGAAGGATTGCAAGTTTAAGGCCAGCTACACAGGCTACACCATGAGTTTGAGGACAGCCTGGAACACAGTGAGACCCTGTCTCCAAAAACCATAATGATAACAATTAGTATTAGAAGCAAGAATTAGAACCCTTGTGCACCGTTGATGAGGATGAAAATAGTGCAACTGTTATGGAAAACAGTATTGTAGTTCTTTTTTTTTTTTAACAGTATTGTAGTTCTTTATAAAATAGAATTACCACATAGCAGTCCCACTTGTGGAAACACATCCAAAAGAACTGAAACAGAGTCCTGAAGAAATATCTGCACATCCATCTTCATAGCAGCATTATGCACAATTGTCAAAAGGAGGTAAATCTCAAATGTTCATCAATAGATGAAAAGACTTTTAAAATGGTATATATTATATATATGTCATATTATATACATATATTTGTATGTATGTATATGTTGTAGCATGCATCAAAACTTCCTTTTTTTTGGTTGTGTGTGTGTGTGTGTGCACGTGCACACACGTTATTGGGGATCAAATTCAGGACCTCAGGACCTTGCACTTGTGAAGCAGGTGCAGTGCCACTTAGCTAAATTCCTGGCCCAAAACTCCTTTTTTTAAAAAAAAAAAACTCAGGGTCTCACTACGTAGTTGAGACTGACCTGGAACTCACTATGTAGCCCAGGCTGGTCTCAAACTCACAGCGATCCTCCTGCCTCAGCCTCCCAAGTGCTGGGATTACAGGCAGGCACCACCATGCCCAGCCCAAACCTTCCTTTTTAAGGAATAAAAATACTTCTTTTTCTGTGTATGTAGACAGGAATATTATATAACCTTAAGGAAATTCTGATACATGCTATAACATGGATATATCTTGCAGGCTAGCATAAATGAGCCAGTAACAGCTGGGGATTTAGCTCACTGATGCCACTATTTGCCTTGCAAGTGCAAAGTCCTGAGTTTGATCCCCAGTACCACAAAAAAAAAAAAAAAAAAAAAAAAAAAGAATCTGAATTTGACTTATCTATAAGCCAGTAACAAAAAAGACCAATACAATATGACTCCACTTATGTGCAGCACCTAGAGCCATCAAAGTCAAAGAGACAGAAGATAGAATAGTGGAAGTCGGTAACTAAAGGTAGGAAGGACTGGGCAATTACTGTCTACTGGGTAAAGAGTTTGAGCCTGAGAAAATAAAAAATTCTGGAGACAGATGGTGGTAGTAGTTGCTACAGTGTAACACACTCAATTCCATTGAATTTTACACTTAAAATTGTTAAATGGTAAATTATGTCTATCTTAGAGAGAGAAAGATTGATTCTACAACATCTAGATATATCACTGACAGCTTCCAGGTAGATAGAAGGCACCAGCAGTGTACAATTGGCACCATCTTGTCTGTAGCAACACATGCAAGAACAAGTTAAGCAAAGAAAAATGAAGAAATACTTAGTTCTTATACTTTAAAGCCATATTTAATAAGAAATCTTGAATAGAGTCATTTCACATTCTTCAAATATGTAACAACTTATATCAAAGATTAACAGAAAAAGAAATCTGTAGGACCCTTTGTGACCATTTCATAGTGAAATTAGGTGTTCCAATAAAAATTTAAAAATAACCACAAAGTGGATTCCAGTAGGAGAAACTTTTTGAAAGCCAGTGGCTTAGTTTTTAGAGCATCTTGTGCTAATAAAACCCAATAAGCAAAGACATGCCATAATTAAGTTAGACTTCTAACCTAAGAAGAACCACAAGCCAATGAAACAAAAAAAGCAGCATCTTTTCTTGCAGAAATTACTCCAAAAATTTTTATGTTATGTAAGTCATAAGGTAGAAAGAAATATTACTATGTTTTCTTAGTGTTTAGCATTTGTGAGGGATTCAGTAAGAGATGGTCTCTCTCCTTCAGTGCAATACAGCAGTCTTCAAAACAGACTCATCAACTTCTTTTCTTTATAAAGTAAAACAAAAACCTACACAATCTGAAACACTTCTGGTCTGAAGTATTTCAGCTATGGGATACTCCATTTCTATTATTTTAATCCATCCACACTCCACATGTGAACTCCATTAAGTATAGAAACCATACCTGTCTTCTTTACCATTACATCCTCAGTGACTAGCACAACATATGAGCACTGGGGACACTCAAATTCTTACTGAATAAATGAAAAGAACTATGCCAAGTGTGGTGGTACACACCTGTAATCCCTGTACTCTGGGAGGCTGAGGCAAGAGGGTCATAAATTCAAGCTCAGCCTAAGCAACTTAGTGACTGAGCAATAGCCAATCTCAAAATTTTTAAAAAATTTTATTAAATGGCTGGGATATAGATTGGTGTAAAGACTCTGAGTTTAATCCCCAGTATCTGAGAAAAATATATACATATTTTATGCATACATCATGTACATCTCACTCCACAAACTAATCCATGAATTTGGAAAAGATGGCCACATTTGTGTTTGAGCAGGAATGATAGCCACAGTCATGCTGTCACCCAGTGCAGAGTTTCCAAACAAAAACAAAATTTTGCAAAATGCTTTTGTTTGTAAACCAAAGTACAAAAGGAATACACTGAGCACTCACCTCTACCTGAGTAACATTGACAACCAGCACCACTACCATCAACACTGCAAGTAGACAGCAGAAAAGCCGTAGTTTGAAGAAATGGGTCCACATTGTCCGGCTGTGTCCTGATCACCCATGGCCGACACCATGCTACTTTCACTCCTCAAAACTCCATGTCTTTTCTGAGATACAGATGAGCTTTTAGTTTAACTTGCTTCTGTCCTTCTAGTAGCCTTAGTAGTTCTCGGTGTGGAGGAGAGAGTACAGTTTATTCAAGAAGCAAATTCTTCCACAAGTTCCTTCAAAGAGGGAAAACAGGAGAAATCACCAATTGCAGTAGACAAGGGTGGAGTAAAAGAAAAGGAAAAATACATATCCTCTTCCTGAACCTTATCTACAGCCAAAAGTCACAATGAGAGCAAAGAGCCAGAACACAGTGATAGTCCACTTTCAGAAAATTAAGTTTCCTCTCTCAACCCCAGGCTTCTATGTAAATAGGGTAATATTTGCCCTATTACCTATTTAGGTTTTAACTTTTACGAAAACAAAGAATGTTTTCACATTCAGAAATTGCAAAATAAAAGTAAATTTCTATGGAGATCTTAATAAATAAAATCACTTCCTTTCCCTTACAGTTTAAGAAAATCTTGTGATTGTATGTGGTGCTCTGGGACACTGCAAATCACCCTGACACTCTCTGGAAATCAAGAAAAGCCCCACTCTTACAGCAGAAACAGAAAACACCCTTTGGGTTTCTGGCTCCTCCACTATGTATTCAGTCCTCATTCTCCCACAGCTACATAATAAGGAGCAGGAAGAAAGATGGATTCCCTGAAAATTTAGGGGATGAAATTTACACTTGAGGAGTAGGTAACAGGATTCCAAATTCCTTTATCACCCATCAGAGGACATCGAGGTATGCCATTCTGTGGCAGCTCAGCCGTCACATCGTGAACACACCTGAGTTGGAGAGTGAGGATGGAGAAAGGAAAGAACACTCAAGCCGGAGTGGAGACCAAGAGAAGTCTGATTTATTTCACAGAAACAGCTCCTTTTATAGGCTCACATCAACAGGAAGCTTTTAAAGGCACACAACAACAGAAAACACCAAGCAATTGTTTTTATCTTATGCAGACTGGATTTTCTGACTCTTTACCAAGAACATCAGATCTGTGGCTGGCTGTCTCTTTGAGTTTCTCCCATTGCAGGGTCAAAAAACAAGTTTAACAAGCAGAGTCCTAGAAAAGTAAGGAATGTTACATAGATTTTATCAATGCCTTAATTGTAGAGGAAGAAGTTATTTTCCAAATGTCAAACGCCAGTGGGCCATGACTGGCCCTCACACCATTCCTAACCATTCTCCCATAAAATAAATTCAAAATACTTTCTCCACTTGCTATTTTGAAACAAGTAAAAAGAGAAGTTATTATAGTATTTTGCTCCCATGGAGGCTTTCTACAGAAGGTGAGGCATACAGGTATCAAAAAAAGCAACTTAATGATAATATAACATGCTTCCCCCGCCCCCCACCCCAATTCCCTCACAGTACTAAGCTCATTACTTGAAATGCACTAACTCAGCAATCAGCACAACAAATAATTACAAAGGTCCTCTGTATAAATACCATGAACTGTACTAAAAGCAAGAAATTCCCCTTTAAAAATCTGCACTCACACTAGATAAAAGTTCCCTTTTTAAAGAGGAATAAGGGCAAGAAATGTGACTCAGTGAAAAAGCAACTGCACATGCTAGAGGTCCCCTGTTTGATTTAAAGGGGAAAAGAGGGGAGGGAAGGGGAAGCAGGGTAGGACGGATGTCATGGACTATAAAAGACATCTTACTGCTCCCTCAACAATGTCCCTCTTCACTAACAAGGCATGCACACCCCTGAAGTGACTGTAAATTCTGAGAAGGAAATCACTATGAAATAGAGAATAATTCTTTCACCAGTATTCCAAACTTTCCGCTATAAAAAATTCTTCTCAAAGAGTTGGCCATAAAAAAATTATAGCTTTCCCTAATGGTAAGAGTGAAAAAGACCAAAGATGGTAAAACAGGAATTTAGCTGTACAATGGGCAGGTGTGGTCTCACAGCTGTGTGGACACCAGCCATATGAAGAATGTCAGTGTGTTTCTGGGTCAGTCAGCAGCAGCACAGGGGGAGTCAGCGACACAGAAGGATAGCAAGGGCAGCAGATCCAAAGCTAAAGGAACTCTAAGGCTCTAGGCAGCAATGCAAAAAGTCCCCAGTGGCTAGAGTTCTGCTGCCCTTAATTATAAAGAGTCACACAAGAAAAGGCCCTAACTTCCTGCTAAAAGCAAGTAGAGTAATGTCATTTGAGAGACCAATTTGCACACCTACATAGAAACAGCTTGAGGTATACTAGATCTTTTTGAAAGACATGCTAAAAATAACTGTGAGCAAGTTCTGTTTTCTCCTTTATCCATATATCCTAATTTTTCATCAAGAAATAAAAATCACAGGCCAGGGATTTAGCTCAGTGGTTCCGCTGCCTGCCTTGCAAGCACAAGGACCTGAGTTTGATCCCCCCCCCAAAAAAAAAAGAAAGAAAGAAAGGAAAATTCACAAATATAAAGAATAATGGTGAATTTATAAGTAAAAAAAGATCAGCTGTAAAGAAAAACAAGGCACTGAACTATATTTAGGGAAACAATTTAAATTAAAACAAAAGGTTTCTAAGTGAAAAAGGAAACCTGTAGCAGGTTTCTTTTATTTTCCTAAAAATATAAAACCTACACATTATCACACGAAAACCATTTGCAAGGAGAGCAGGAAACTTGCTTGGTATCTCAAGTCACGTTAGAATCAAGAATACCAGTGCTACTCAGCCATAAAGAATGAGAAATTAGATTCATTCATAGGAAAATGGACACATATTGAGGATATACTTCTAAGTGAAATAAATAAATCACACAAGTGTAAATGCCGAATAGTTTCTCTGGTGTGAAAAACTATAATACTACGTAAGACCCTAATGAGACAACTGACAGTGTGAAATAGGAAGAAAAGGGCTAAAGGTATATAGGGAAAGTGGGAGGAGTAGGGGAAAGGTAATAAGGGAAAAGAAAAAAATATGAAAAAATGAAAAAACGGAAATAAAGTGTTTGTCAATGGGGAGGGGAGGAAAGGGTGAAGGGAGGGCAGGGACAAGGGGAAAAAATGAGAACCAAGACCTGTCATGTAAAGGTACAAGATCCCAATAATGAATGTAACTGCACTGTATACCTAAAATGTACCAATAAACTCAATGAGAAAAAAAAAAAAAAGAATACTAGTGCTGAGCCACGCGTGGTGGTACACATCTGTAATCCCAGCACTTGGGAGGCTGAGGCAGGAGGATCGCTGTGAGTTTGAGACCAGCCTGGGCTACATAGTGAGTTCCAGGTCAGTCTCAACTACATAGTGAGACCCTGTCTCAAAAAGCCAAAAAAAAAAAAAAAAAGAATACTTGTGCTGGACAGGAATGACTAGGAAAATATTGTTCAGATCACCCAAAAATTAAAATGTATAATTCAATATAATTTACCTTTCTTGAAAACTTCCTTAGAAGAGATACTTATCAGAAATAAGATAAGACAGTTTAAAATATCTTTCCTTCCAGCATGAAATCCTGAACTCAAGTGACCACGACCAGCAGCCCTTATTCTCTTCTTGCTGGATTTGTTGCACACACTGACGCTTTTTGATTTTTATATCATTCTTCTCACTGCAACAGAAATAAACACATAATTAAAAGATTAAAGATACTAAAAATCAAGTAAAGGAAAACTTACTAGAAATTAAGAATACAATTTTATAGGCAGAGAAGTATGCAAAGACAGAAGTAGACTGTAGTAGGAGGGTTAATAGAGACATTTCCTTTTCCCAAAACAAAACAGTACATCGCCTGCCTCGAAAGCACAAACCCCCCAAAAAAGTACAGTAACTTGTTTACATACATTAACTTCAATCTGGAAAATCACTGTCAGACCTTAGCTGAAGGTCAAAACTCTAACTGGCAGTACGACATTTAACTATAAAACAAAGCTGAAAACTCCACACAATACATTTCTTAAAACTACATAGTTATGTAATGCAGTGTTCTGTCCTCTCACTACAGAAAACATGAAGTACAGTGAACTTCCAAGTTATGACCAGCCTGACATAAAAACAGCTTGGGTTGATGAGGTTAAGGGAAGATTTATCTGCCTCTTGTTATCTATACCATGTACCCAGATAAATATCCAGATGTCAGATGTAATGACTTACAACCAACTGGAGTTACACCCAATCCTTGGGAACCAATGGAGTTCATAAATCAAAGGTCCACTGTATCTGTATTATTACAAGTTTAAACAAAATACATAGTTCAAGGAATCTAAGCTTCAACAGTCTTGTTTTCAAGTCTTTGTTAAGTATCAGAATACCACTTACTCGTGCTTTATTTTTATATGTAAAGGAAAAACAAAAAGCAAAATGTATGGTCTGTCTTGCAGGTGAAGCCCAATAGTTGTTGGGATTGTTTTGCCAAATTTTGATTAGGACTACTTCGAAGTCCAAGATACATACAAGGCAATGACTTGCAGCAACAACTCTGTACTTCATCATTAGGTACCTGATTATCTACTCCCCTCTCACAAGAAAATTACAAAGTAGTTGCTTACATTGCTAGAAATTACAATTGTCAATAACACAAATGAAATACTTGAATTAAGGGCAAAACAAAGGCAACCTGACAGCAACCCTTCAACCCCATTCACAATAATATACTACAGGACAGCTACACATCTCCTATTTCTGAGACTGGCTATTCTAAATATTCTGACCCGCTATTCATATAATTGCAATTGCACTCATGAGAACAAGTGTCTGAATTTAATTCAGAATATGCACATCCCTACATAAGAGACAAAAGCACAGGTTTACATGGATGGGATACAACCAAACATAAATGGTTACATTTCAAGCTTTCTGAAGAACCACTGTATTTCACAGGGTACTAAGACCTTGAGTAAACAAAACAAGATCTACAGAAAGAACTGGACTCGCATCCATACTGGGTCAATCACATAGGGTCAATCCTCGAACAAAGAGGAAGCAAAAAACATAATGTGCCAGACAGACCTGTTTCCAAAGATTCGACTTTCTTTTCATGTACCCCACCTCAATGCCCAAAGGGCTGGCTTCACCTAGACCTTCTCTTGCCCTTTTCCAAAGCAAGGCATTCACGGAGATTACAATGGTAGTTGAAGAAGTAATAAATTTACTTAAATAAGGCATATAGTACTAAGTGTGAAAAAAAAATGGGGCATGTTGGTAGATTATGGTTCTCAATCCTGCTTGTGCATTAACAACCACTGTACAAGCTTTTAAAAATAGTGTTTAAAGGCCCAACTGACTAAATCATGTGGGAGTAGGCTTAAGAAACAATTTTTTAAAGGTCATCAGATAATTATTTTTTTAGCAAAACATTTACTGGTACATTTTAGAAATACATAACATTCATCATAGGGAATTTATACCTGTACATGACATAACCAGATAATTAGTCAAGTAGGAGAAACACTAGTTTAGAGAGGCCAAGAGTTGTTATTTGTGACCGTTAATAAGGGAATGGCCTTTCTGAAAAGAGTTTTGAATGTCATCTCAGGACAACCTGATTCTGGGGCAAGAAGGACACCCATCCCCACTTTAGTAATCTAAACTATCCCTTCCTTTCTCGATAATAAATATCAACCCCGGAGAGATTGTGAGGATAACAGACACAGAAAGAAGATACTAAACATAAAGGGAAGCACAACCCAAATACTATAGAGGAACAGCATGATGCATCAGCCACACTCTGGGATCAGACAATTAATTATTGGAGTCTGAGGGTCCTGCCAGCTTAAAACACACCCGAAATTAACAAATGGTAGTTAATAGCAGCGAAGAGGGGGCAGGCCCATCAGAGTAGTGTGATTCTTTATCCCCTCGGAATGTAACAACAATCCTCCTTTAGAGTAAATAATGAAAAGCGAGATAAAATGTACACTTTCACGCAAATGTTGCATAACCCGAGAACCTCTCTTGGCACCACCACACTACTGGTCTTCAGTCAAGGAGGTTGGGCCTTAGGCCAAGCGTCTCCGCACCATATCTTGCAAAGTCGCACTCGTTTCTCGCCGTACGACCCGAATCTGACGTGCCAAAACCAGCTTAGTTGGACCAGTGCAGCCGAACGTGTGGCGGCACCGCCAGCCAAGGATCGGCAGGTGCCCCAAGAGGCGCTGAGCCCGCAGACAGGGGCTATGAGGGCGGCACAGCCAAGCGCCCCACGGCCGTGGAGGTGAAGGACGGGCACAGGGGGTCCCCAGCGGGCCCCACAGGCTCGGGCTTCGAAAGTCCAGAAAGCCGAGGAGCAGAAGCTCGAGCCCAGCCCCGCCCTCTCAGTGCCGGAGCTCAGGCTCCACCGGTCCTGGGCTGCGGCACCAGGGGCTCCAACCTTGCCGGCCTCAACCTTGGCCCGGCCCCCTCCCCAGCAGCACCGACACTCCCAGCCCTGACCCCGGAGCTGCAGGTCCTCTGATTGCGGCAGGGACTCGGGTGCCGGCGCGCCAAGGAAGAGCTCCTCAGCCCAGGAGCGCGCGTGAGGAGCCAAGCAGCACTCGCTCCGGCGGCAGGGGCCCGGACGCCCTCACATAGTCCGTAGCCCTGCACTCACCTCGGGACCCCGGCGCCAGCCGTTCGCTCTCCAGTTGGATGCTGGCTCCCGGGTTTGCGTTCTCAGTGCCAGGCCTTACGGCCCCTGCTTCCTGACCAGCTACGTCTCCTCACCCCCGACCCCCGACTATGATTGGTCGAATTCCGGATGGGGCGGGTCGAACGTTTTGATTGACAGCCCCCGCGCATAGCGCGGAGCCCAGGAGATAGAACTCAGAGTAAGCTTTAGTCAGGCGGGTAGACGTGCTCTACCGAGCGAGCGAGGGGACGTTGCCGCTCACGTTCTCCCGCAGGAGGTTCTGCCCCTCTGAAGACCTAATAACTCGCGAACTTTGGAAGTCAGCGTTTCCCTGGAGCATCCTCCTCAAGGCTTTTTCTCTGTCAGCAAAGTGACCACAACCAGATCCTGTTTCAATGCCCTTCATGGACAGTGGAGAAATGTATTGTTCCAGAGAAACACAATTTGCCATGATAAATGAAGATGACAGGTTCTTGAATCTTTCTTTGCTTTGAAATTAGTCAACTTCTATTCGCGCTTGAAGCATAGTCAGAAGCACTTTCTCAAGACACCATAAGGATTCACTGACTGCTCTATTTTTCAGAAGTCTAAGAGCACACTGGGATTGAACAATTTAGGGGACTAAAACAGGCCTGAGAGGTACACCTGCCTATTATCCCAAGGTTGAAGAAGAATAATTAACATAAATTACAAGTGACATTAATTATTTTCATATTTGCTGACCACAGTGAACTCTGTGTGTTCCTTCAGTTGTTTTCATGGCAGGCCTACATGCATGAGTAACCAGACCCACGAGTGGAGTAATGGGAAGCTCTGTTTTACAGTTGTCTCTTTTGCAAGGCTGTCTTTTTGCAGACACGGTTCCACTGAGCTAAATCCCCAGCCCTACGTTCTCTCTTTTGGATAAACCCTTTCTTTCTTCTCTGGAGGATATAAAGCCTTCTGGGCCTTTTTGTATTCATAAAAAGGGTTCCCTTGCTTCTGTTCCTAAGGAAGCCCCATTGCTAAACTCCTGCTCTGAATAAGCTTTATTTTTCAGTAGGTGGACCCGTGCTTAACAGTTTGACTAAAGAATAGCAAATATACAAGAAAAGATTTCAGAGTCATAGCTTTAACTTTATTAACCCCATTCTCTCTCAAGAACTCTCAGTTTTAACCCTGAGGCATTTGAATGATTTTAGGGTTATTTTAAAACTATATCCAAAAAAATAAGAGGAAGGAAGGATCAAAGGAGCAGTTGGACTAGAAAGACTTATCCATCTCTACCAGACTAAGATTTAGCCCTGAAAAGTGTTCATCATCTGGTAATTGAATTTAAAATGTTGTACACCTACCAATACAATACTATTCAGTCATAAAAAAGAATGAAAGCCTGTCATTTGTTACAACATAGATGAAACTGGAGATCATTATGTTAGGTTCACCTTATTTCAATAAAGCAAGCACAGGGCCAGGGATTTAACTCAGTGGCGCCACACCTGCCTCACCTTGCAAGGTACTGAATTTGATCCCAGGTACTGAATAATTAATTAATTAAAAAGCAAGCACAGAAAGACAAATGCCCCATGATCTCATTCATATAAAATACTAAAAAGTTGATTTCATAGAAACTGAGAGTAGAATGGTGGTTACTAGATGCTGGTGCTAGTACCAGGGAAGAAGGGATGGGAGAAAGGTTAATCAATAAGAATTAAGCTACAGTTAGATAGAAGTAAAAAGTTATGGTATGCACAGTAGAGTAACTATAGATAACAATTATGTATATTAATTTGTAAAAGCCAGAAGAAATTATTTTGAATGTTTTCATCATAAAGAAATGACAAATTATTGATGAGATGGATAGGCTTACCCTGATTTAAACATTACAAAATGTATATACATATCAATGGACCATGTTACCCCATTAATACATGCCATTTTTTTGTGTTCCAGCTTAGGCAACTTAGCAAGACCTTGTCTCAAAAAGAGAGAAGGAAAATCCTGGATATGTTATATTTCAGTGCAAGGCCCTGGATTCAATCCCCAGTACCACAATAAATAAATGAATAAATAAATTTAATTAATATAATATAAATTAGTAAATTCTGCATTTAATGCAGCATTTTAGGTTTTAGTTTCCTTAACATGGAGTAAGAATTTAAAATATTTATAAAGCCATATGAATTTAGAATAATTCTAAATTTTTATAATTTTTCCTTCTGATTTTTTAGTGTTTTAGCCATTCTAACTTAATAGAGCTTGTTGTTGTTGAACTCTTCTTTCTTTCTTTTTAGTGCATATTTGTAATACAGAATACTGGTTTATTTTGGGAAATTGACATATGACTTGACCATTTTCAATCCCTTTACCCTCCTCTCCCCTGATCTCTCGCCCTATTTCCAAGAGCCTACCTTCTAGTTTTCTATCAACTCTTCTTTATTTTATTCATTTATTTATATTTTAGGTGTCTCATATAAGAGAAAATGTGCAATATTTACTGAGTCATTTATTAAACTCAGCATGAACGTCTCAAATTGCATTAATTTTCCTGCAAATGACCTGATTTCATTCTTCCCTATGGCTGAATAATATTCTACTCTTTGTCCATTCATCTGTTTCACAGGCATCTAAGTTGTTTTCAGAGCTTGGCTATTGTGAATTGCACTGCTCTAAACACAGGTATACACACCTCACTATGGTGTAGTATCTTTGGTTCTTTCAGGAATATACTCAGAAGAGGTATAGCTGGGTCAAATGGAATCTCTATTTTAGTTTTCTGAGGACTCTCCATATTGATTTCCATGGGGTTATACTAATTTACATTTGCACCAACAATTTTCCCCCTCATCCTCACCAATATTCATTGTTTTTCCTGTTCTCATGACAGCCATTCTGACTTAGGTAAGATAGACTATCAAAGTTGGTTTTGTTTGGTTTTGTTGTATTGTGTTATGTTTGGTTTTGGTTTTCTGTACCGGGAATCAAACTCAGGACCTTGTGCTTGCAAGGCAGGTGCACTAAATCTCCAGCCCTTCAAAGTTGTTTTGATTTGCATTTCTCTAATGCTTAAAGATGTTGAACATTTTGTTTCATGTGGTTATTGAATATTTGCACTTCTTTCAGTTCATTTACCCCCCCTTTTGATTGAGTCATTTGTTTGGGGGTTAATTTTTTTAGTTTTTTTAATGTCCTATATATTTGTCCTCTATCAGAAAAGTATAGGGGAAAGGAAATAAGGGAAAAGAAAAAATATGAGAAAATGGAAAAAAGTTTTTTAGAGGGAAGGGAGGAGGGGGTGAAGGGAGGACAGGGGTATGGGGAAAAAATGAGAACCAAGACCTGTCATGTAAAGGTACAAGATCCCAATGATGAATGTAACTATATTGTATACCTAAAATGTACCAATAAACTCAATGAGAGAAAAAAAAGAAAAGTAGCTAAAAAAAAATTGACTTCTATTCTATAGGCTATCTTCTTACTCTGTTGATTGTTTCCTTTGCTGTGAAGAAGCTTTTTGTTTTATATAATCCCATTCATTGATTTTTATATTATTTCCTATTCTATCAGAATTCTATTCAGCAAGTCTTTGCCTATGCTTAAAAAGTGTTTCCCCTGTATTATCTTACAGCAGTTTCAAAATTTGTTTTTTTATCAAGTTCTTTGATCCATTTTGATTTTAGTTCAGAGTGAGAGATAGGGGTGTAGTTTCAATTTTCTGCAAGGGGATATTCAGTTTACCCAGCACCATTTTTTAGAGGCTATCTTTTTGCCAAAGTATATTTTTGGCCTGTTTTTCAAAAATCAAATGCTGAAGGTACATGGGCTTGTTTCTGTGTCTTTTGTTTTATTCCATTGGACTATGTGTTCATTTTTATGGCAATATTATGTTGTTTTTGCTACCATATCTTTGTAGTGTAACTTGAAATCTGGTATTATGATACTCTCACTTTGCTCTTTTTGTTCAGAATTACTTTAGGTATCCTGGGTTTTTTCTGAGTCTCTGTGAATTTTAGGATTGTTTTTTCTAGTTCTGTAAGGAATGCTGTTATTATTTTAATAGAGATTTCATTAAATCCATAGATTGATTCTGGTGATGTGGCCATTTTAACAATATTAATTCTGCCAATCCAAGAACAAGAGATATGGTGGTTGAGTTTAATTATGTCACTATCATTGGTTTGAGAGCTGGATATGGGATTAGTAAAGCTCACTCTGGGTGTGTCTGGGTGGTTCATGGAGGCATGACCTTGGGTGTTATATAGGGTCCCTGGCCCCTTCCACTCTGGTGCTATTCTTCAGTCCTGTTCCTTGTTGTCATGAACTAAGCAACTTAGCTGTGCCATTCCCTACTGCCATGATGTTTCTACCTTGCAGTCAGCCAACCATGGACTGAATCCTTTGAAACTAAGAAAAAAAATAAACCTATCATTTAAATTGTAGGTGCTGGGTATTGGGTCTCAGTGATGGGAACACTCATACAGAAAATTGACACCAGAGAAGTGGGGTCATAGCCATAACTAACATGATGCTTAAAAGCCTTGGAACAGGTTTATAGGAGGACTTCTAAAAGGTTTAGAGAGGTGTAAAAGCTGTAGAATTCTGTAAGCAAGGCTGATGGCTGATTCTGGTTGGAGTCCAGCAGTCCAGTATGCTGATAGACATGCAGACAGTAGAGGTCAGGCTCAGAAGGTTTCAACTGGAAACAAGGATTCCACTGGCAACTAGACTAGAGATCATGCATGTTACAGTTAGTCCAAAAAATAAAGTCATCTATATTTTTTGCCCTTATCCTAAGTCTTTGTGCAAGATTGAGATTAGGGGTAGTAGAAAATTGATTTGGCTGATAAAAATTTAAGGCAGCCCAACATTCAGGCTGTGGAGTAGGTACCGCTTGTTGGTTTTAGCTAGATGTATAGTGAGATTTAAGGGCAAAAACCAGGGCAAAAAAAGAAGAAAAACTTAAATGTTAGCCCCAAAAGAATCATGTGTAAATTTGGGGCCAAAGGAAGTATGGCTGCTAAAGAAATTAGCACCATTAAAAAGAAACCCAGGCAGACATGATGGTGCACACCTGTAATACCAGTACTTGAGAGTAGAGACAGAAGGAGTTCAAGGCCAGTGCAGGCTAAATAGTGGGTTCAAGACCAGCCTGTACCACGTAACAAGACCCTATCTCAAAAAACAAAAACAAACAATCAAAACCAAAGACAAAAAGATGACTTGAGGGCCTCTCAGAAATCAGCAAGACCTCACCTACCATGGGTTTAAAGGTGCAAAAGTATAAACACTTCTTTTGAGAAATGAGCCCCAGGCCTCATTCTTAGAAAAGGACTGTCTAGGGAATTGGTCTCCCGGGATTCATTTTGCCATACTCAGCCATACAACTACTCAAAACCTGCTACTGCCATGTTCCAAGGGGGGCCTAGCTACTGCCTTCCATGGTGGCAGACCTTGGGTTCATCCATATGATGATGTTTATTCAGACATGCAGAATGCAAGAGTTGTGAAGTCATACAAGTTTCCATCCAGATTTCAAAGAAAAGCCTGGGTGTCCAGGCAATGTGCCCCTAAAGCATGAAGCATTGGGAATGAGACCAAAGGTGCAGTGGGGACCCCAGGAAGCAAGAGAAACAGGAGCATGGACTATCTGCCCAGGAAAGCTGCAAACAGCAAGTGGAGCCAGCCCAAGAGAGAGACATTGTGGGCTGTAGTCAGCAAAGCTCTAGGAGCAGGGCTGCCCAAGCCCTCTGGAACTCACATCTCACCACCATATGCCCCAGGTGCCAGGCATGGAATTATAGGACTTACTGTCTGCATAGCTGGGTTTCAGTCTTGCTTTGGTCTAACTTTTTCTCTATTCCCTCTATTCCTCCCTTTTCATATAATAGGTAGATCACATGTTTACAATAACAGTCATAAACTGGTTTAGAAATAACTACAAATAAAGTTGATGGGAGAAGGCCACAGTACGATGTGATTCAGCAATCCCATTACTATTCATTCATCAGAATGTCCGAATTAAAAAGACTGACCATACCACAGTAGTAAGGGCACAGAGAAAGAACTGTTCTATACTGCTGATGGGAATGAAAAAATGGGGAAAAAGAATACTTTGGAAAATAAAATTGCTTTGGCATTGTCTTTTAAAATTAGACATATACCAAAAAAATACATATGGCTACTCCATGATACAACCATTCCACTCCAAAATATTTATCCAAGAAATCTCAGCATTTCATCAATGAAATATATGTCCATACAAAGACTTATTCATAAAAGTTCATAGCAGCTTTATTTCTAATAGCCCAAAAATGAAAACAATCCAAATGTCCATCAGGAGATGGATAAATTAAGGCAAATACATAAAGTGGAATGCTATTTAACAAAAAAGGAATCAAATGAATCTCAAAATAGCAATGCTAAGGAAATCAAGCTAGACAAAACAAGATGTGAAGGGGTGAGGAATCTTTTGGTGGTAATAGACATGTTCATCATGATGATTGTTGTGATGGGTTTAAGGGCATGTCATGTATTACTATTTATCATATTTTCCATGTTAAGTGTAGTTTATAATAGATAAATTTTTATCTTAATATAGATATTTTAGGGCCAGGGATTTAGCTCATTGGCAATGCACCTACCTCACAAGCCCAAGATCCTGAGTTTGATCCTTGGTACCAAAAATAAAAATAAAAGATATTTTAAAGTTTATGGTGAGAGAATGAAAAGATGAAAATAAAGTGTTTGTAGATGGGGAGGGGAGGAGGGGGTGAAGGGAGGGCAGAGGTAAGGGGAAAAAATGAGAATCAAGACGTGTCATGTAGAGGTACAAGATCCCAACAATGAATATAACTGTACTGTATCCCTAAAATGTACCAATAAATTCAATTAAATCTGAAAAAAAAACAAAAAACAAAAAAAAATAAAATAAAGTTTATGGTAGATAGAGGTCATCTTTTTTCTTTCTTTCATCTTTCTTTCTTTGTTGGTTTTGGTTTATTTTTTCCCATCTCCGCCCTCACATACAAAAGCTTTGTTTCCATTTTTTCCTTTGACTTTTTTTCTTTTCTTCCCTTTCCCCGTTCTCCCTCTCTTGTTCCCCTTCTCATCTGAATATTTTCTTCCCATTTCCCAATGTATATTGTACATTTTATTCCTTATTTCTACTTTTGGTTTCTCACACCATAGAAACAATGCAGTACTTAAATGTGTGTTTCACTTAAGAGTATGGTCTCAATGCACTATCCATTTAGCTATAAATGTCTGAAGTTCATCCTTATTTGTGGCAGAGCAGTACTCCATTGTATTAAAAAATCACATCTTTACCCATTCGCCAGTTGATGCATATTTGGGCTGTTTCTTAAAATTTAGCTATTATGAATTACACTTCTGTGGACACCATGTATCTCTGTGGTAGGATTCTTTTAATTCTTTTGGGAAGATAACCAGCAGGGGAATAGCTAGGTCAAATGGAACCTCATTTTAGTTCTTTGAAAGATCTCCACACTGATGTCCACAGTGGTTGCACCAGTCTACACTCCTACCATCAGTGGAGAAGTGTTCCTTTTTCCCTGAAGTTCCTCCAGCCCTTGTTATTCGTTTTCTTGATAACAGCCATTCTTTCTGGAGTGAGATGGAATCTCAGTATTGTTTTAATTTGCATCTCTCAAACAACCAGCAATGTTGAACATTTTTTAGAGTATCTAATTTGCTCTTTCTACTTCTTCATCTGAGAGGTGTCTATTCATTTCAGATGCCAATTTTTGGATTGAGTCTTTAAATTTCAGGAGTCAGACTTTTTTGGACTTATATATATATATATTCTAGATAGTAGTCCTTTGTCTTAGGAATAGCTGGCAAAACGTTTTTCCCACACTGTGGGCTGTCTTTCTTTTCACTGTTGGTGGTTTCTTTAGCTGTGCAAAAGCTTTTTATGAGATCTGTTGTTGATTCTTTTTGACAGTTCCTATGCAACTGAGGTTTTGTTATATAGGTTTTTTGTTTTGTTTTGGTACCAGGAATAGAATTCAGGACCTTGTGCTTATCAGGCAGGTTACTGGCACCACTGAGCTAAATCCTTGGTCCTGGAGGTCATTTTTTAATGATTCCTCATTAAAATTTTTCGTTTCACAGGCCAACTACAGGTCCTACTTTGTGCATTAGCCAGAGGTAGATATTTGATGGACATGCAAAAATAGGGGACTTTTTGGAGCCAGATGCTGAAAACCTCCCAGAACACATGGTTAGAGATCAAAAGATAGCTTACAAGGCCACAAGTACAAAAAGGATAGAAACACGTTGCCTTAAGTAATGAATGTTCTGGCCCTATCCTTCCATACTCCAATTTATCACTTATTTTGCCCTAAGGGCAATCACGTAACAGACCCTGTCTGTTATAGCTTATGTCTAGATGTCCTCCCAAAGCCTTATGCAGTCATAGGTGGGGCTTTTGCAAAGGTAGCTGGATCTAGAGTGTGTGATGCTGGGATTAGGGTGTGTGATTACTAAATTAGTCTGCTGATTGGTTTGGCACTTTTCTGATTATGGATAATGGAAAAGCCCACCCTAAGTGTTAGTGCTACCTGCCCTATGGGCCTGAAGCCTGGTTATGCCAGAAAGAGGGCTGCTGGGGCTGCTCACTGCTTGCTAATTCACTGCTTTATTGCCTTCTTGCATTATACTTGCCATGAACTGTTTCTCCTCTATAATGGCCCTCTACCATTCCACCCTGTCTCAGAGCCAGCCAACTATGAACTGAAACCTCTACAAACTATGAGCCAAAATAAATCTTTCCTCCTTTAACTTTGGGTGTTGGGTATTTTGTCTCAGCAACAGGAAAAGTAACTAAGACATTGATTACCCTTCCATTGGCCCCCTACATGAATTCCTGCACAGATGTCCTTCTTTTGTCCTTTATTCTTGCTTCCTGGTTCTATCAAGAAAAAGTCACAGAAGCTTCAGTTTGGGGCTGTCTTTATGAGACTCATGTTGAGGGGGTCTTGGTTAAGGGCAGTCCCTCTGGGCCTTCTTGAATTTTGAATTGGACACTGACTCCAAGTAATCCCTTATCCCTTCTTCCATGCCATGCTCATGAACTTCAACAGTTAACTGTATCAAGTAAGAGGGCTTCTACTCAGTTAAACCCTAGCACTTTCAGTACCCATTGTCTTCAACAGAAACTGACAGTGTCAGTTGTATTCTATGAGGAATACCTGCTCTTCTGTGAGCAGAGAATTTCAGTTAGTATCCTAGAAGTAATGAAATCTAAATTGAATAAAACTAAACTAGCATCCCTTTCATTTGATAACCATTATCATAAGGCTAAGACTGTTTTCTCATAAATTCACTTACATAATGACAATACTCCACATTTTCCTCAGCAGAGTTCTATTTCCAATGTGTTCTGAACTTTACCCATTAATGACAAATGCTATGAGTAACAACCATTACTACTGATCACCAAAATAAACAGATGGAGGCATTCAAATGCATAAATCTTTTATTTAAAATTAGACGCAAATACAAATTAAATAAGTATAATATAAAACATTAAACATTCACAAAACAGAATAAAACCACTTTAAATCACTATTATTTCTACAATAAAATTAAAATCTAAAAATGGTCCAAAATCAAATTATTTTAAAAGACTTATTGTCAACACTAAAAGTATTACAAAACATGATGCTGAGGGTGTGGGTCAGGCCAGGGGTACAGCACAGGCTAGCATGAGGCAAGTCCTTGGTTCCACCCCCAACACCACAAAAAAAAATTAAACAAAATTAAAATTAAAATTTTTTAAATTAAAAAAATTAAAACACTTGAATTTATGTACTCATAAACAAAGTCACTACAGAGTGATTCCTGTCATCTACTAAAATCAATAAAAATAAAATTTAGTGTGATTTGCATTAATTCAGATTGGAAAGCAACTCATTTAGAAACAAATTCCATTTCTCTCCAAGGCTTTAAGGACTGCTTTGTTCACCTGTGTTTTAATTTTAATATGGCACAACAGGATTGATCAATGAAAGTAGTATCATTAAAAATGTTTAAATGCAAGGCAGGCATGGTGGCACACAAGTGTAACCCAGCATTCTGAGAGGCTGAGGCAAAAGAATGGCAAGTTCAAGCCCAGCCTAACCTTGTCTCAAAATAAAAAATAAAAGAAGGTCTAGAGATGTAGCTTGGTGTAAATGCCCTGGGTCCCCACTACCACCAAAAGAAAAAAAAAAAAGTGTATATGACTGTAGTTCCAGCTACCCTGGAGGCTGAGGTAGGAGGATTGCATCAACCCAGAAGTTCAAGGTCAGCCTGGGTATTATAGTGAGACCTCAAATTAAAAAAAAAAAGTTTAGAATATTGCTTAGTTTCTACTTAACTTCAAAATGAGAGTAACATATATTTAAAATTTAAAACATGACAATACAATAAATATCTTTCAATAAGGGGTAAGGAAAATAAGAATATATATTAAACAATGAAATCTTTTTTCTTTATAATGGGAAACTGATCACTCATTTTATATTTTCTTTTTATTGTCTTAATTCTACAGAAAAAAAGTTTTTTCATTTAAATGCTATAGATCCAATTTTAAGATCACAAAAAATAAGTACCAAGGGAGATAGTATAATATGAAAAACTTGTATATTCCTGCAAACATTTATAAAAAAAAACAACTAGTCATCACTTCTCAGCATTTTGGCTAAGAGCGAGTATAGTACAAATACAACTAGACTTGTCTTAAGTAGGTAACAGGAAAATACCCTATTATAGTGTTTGTATATTTAAAATAATCCAAAACAAATAGAGAAAAAAACACATACTTAAGAATGGCATCCACATTATTAAAAAATAAAGTTATTTACATATATACAAACAACTATGTGGCTACACAGACATTTTCCTAAAACATGCATATTGTGATATCTTTTAACTTTTTTTGAGACAGGGTCTTGCTATGTAGTGCAGGATGGCCTTGAACTCACAATGTAGCCTAGGCTGGCCTCAAACGTGCAACAATCCTCCTGCCTCAGCCTCCCAAGTGCTGGGATTGCAAGCATGCACCACCATGCCCAGCATACCTTTTATAATTAAACTTATAATATGAAACTAATTAAATATTATCAGTTGTCATGATTAAAATTTTCTGTACACTGGGAGAGTTAAAACTTTAACATCTATTGTTACGTAAAACTGAAGATGAAATATAATCAAATTCAGCATTTCATGAGAAAATTTTACACAATGTATACATATATAATATTATAATTATTCTCTAAATCAAAAGCACTGATGTGAATTAAAATAGCTCAAGTGAACAAAATCTCTGGTTTAAAAAAGCCACTTGTCTCATATAAGGGGAAAACAAAAAAATTTTTAAAAGGGGGAAACCACAAAAGACCATGTTCAAAGCTTAATTTGTCCAAAACTTTTCAGATCAATTCTCTTTGGCCAAACTAACAAATAGCCCAGAGTTAAAACCAAATATCCTAGTTACCAGAATTACTTTTAAATTGCACTATAAACCCACCAAAATATATTAAGACAATGCCTCAGTTCTTCTACATTCTAATTTACATTGCTTCCATTCTATCTACATTCAAGATACTCTATCCCCCATGAAAAAGATACTCTATCCTTGTACTTCTAAACACCAGTAATAAAAGTATTCCAAATACTATTTATGGACTAGAAAAACAAGACAAAGGTAAAAAAGGAAAACCTGCTGACATGCTTATAATCAAATGAATTTAGTTGTATTTGCCATTACTTTAAAAAAAAAAGAAAACAAATATGTTTTTTAAAAAAAAACTACTTAGGTAATACTGAGACTTGACATTCAGCATCTTTTCTGAACAATGAATGTTCCATGAAGCAGTATTTATTTATTAGTCAGTGTAAATTGGTTTCTCTTTGTCTAACCATGGGCAGCAAAGGAGGCACTTAACTCTAATCTAGAAAAATAGGGTATATTTAAAAGAGATTCAAAATCATTCACAAAAGATAATTATTATTCAAAACATAATGTAGTTTTTATTTACCATGCAGTCAATGTTACATGTTTCATGAGGGAATATTTTTTTGGAGGTAAGACTTCTGTTTTGTTTATAACAGAAAACATTTTCTCTTCAAGGGATTCTGGATTTCTAGGAAAAAAAATCCAAGTCTTCTCTACCTGAGTGCTATATATTTATAAACAGAAAAATATAATAGACCATACTAGAGGAAACATTTCTAACTATTAACAAAGTGTACTGTGTCATCTTCAACTTTATTCTTTTTTTTTTTTCCTCCCCCGGTACTGCAGATTAAACTCAAGACCTTGTACTTGCCAGGCAGGCATGGCGCCACTGAGCTACATCCCTGACCCCTTCAACTTTACTCTTGAAGGATCAGAAGCTCTTATTTTATATACTTTCAAGGAAGGAAAACTATCGACTCTTAAGAAAATAATTAAGAAACACTTAGCACCTAAACTGAGAGAATACTAAGTACTGCCATAGTTTTAAATAGGTACATATCCATATTTTGGGGAAAATCGGGTATGTGTTATCCATCAATCTTAGAACATTCTACAAGAGTAAAATACAAAAATTGGAAAAATTACTCAATTTACAAATGTATCTACCTATAGCATTCAAACACAATCATATTTCTTCCTTAAGTTACAGGTATATATTTTTTTCTAAGAAGTAAAATGAGGTTTACTTTTATGTAATTATTATAAATTTTCTTTCAAAGGTGGAACTTTCCAAAGAGTAGATTAAAACAAATCATATTCTACCACTAGTTTTATTTTAAACGTTCTTGACTTAAATGGCAGAGGTCAAAAAGTGAAGTGAATGCTTTGAACCTTCTGCTGAAATACATATTGAAATATAAACACTGAACATGAATATACATTAATTTCTGGCAATACACTGGCTTATCTTTAAGGTAAAAACACTTAATGAAAAGGTAAACATTTACAATGGCAATATTCCAAGTGAATAGAGTCTAGCATCTCTTTTCATAGTGAAGAGAAATGTTCTTTGCTGACCCTTAAGTAGCTTGATGTTTAATCTTAAATGGAATATTTTATTTTGTATGTTAAAACTGATGCATGACATTGACTAATGTTTTTTTGTGTGACAATTTAATCATCCCCACTAAGAATCCTATTATCTAGGGGCTGGGGGAAGAGCTTAGTGGTAGAGTATGTGCTTAGCATGCTTGAGGCCCTGGGTTCAATCTCCAGTACCCAAAGGAAAAACATAAAAAGGTATCTTACAATTTTTCTTCCTTAATTTGCTTAAAGAAGGCTTTCTTGGCTTAGAGGAAGGCTTAAGAAAACACATTCTTACTCCAATGAGACTGTGTGGCAAATTTCAATAGTTCAGAACCTTCATATTTTCATTTATATTTGTTTTTAAAAATTGCATTCCTTGGGCCAGGGATTTAGCTCAGTGGCACCATGCCTGCCTCACAAGTTCCTGAGTTCCATCCCCAGTACTGAAAAAAAATTGCATTCCTTAATATATAGTTAATTTTCTTTTCTTTTTTAAAATATATAATTTTCTTAGAATAAAAAAACTTATTGGCATATAAGGTAATTTTTCTTATTTGTTTAAGAAATTCTAGTTCAATGATGGTGAACCTTTAGAGACAAGTGTCCAAACTGCAACACAAAACCCACTTATTTATCACTAAGGAGCCAGCACTGCAAGCAAACCTGAATACTGAGGTTTTAGTTTAGAAAAAACAACTCAGACATCAGTATCTTTTGTCTTAAAACAAAAAACAACATGTGTGTCATAGGTTCCCCACCACTGTTCTAGTTTATTTTTTAAAAGAAATGAATTATTGTTGACACAACTGTTGATACAATAAAGAGTCATTGACATACTTGTTAAGAAATGATACATATAACTTTCAACATAGTATAGTACATTATAGATAAAAGGGTGAAGATCTACAATCTAAAAAATATGAGACAAGAATAAAAATTTTTTATAAATAGTAACAAAGTGAGAGGAGTTTGCACCCCTTTGTAAAAAAGGCAAGAAAAAAACATTCTTAAGAAAATTAAGTGGACTGCTGCTTTCCAAGAAACCAAGCATACTACACAGTAACACCAACATGCAGTACGTGTAATGTAGAATCACATTCTGGCTGCTGCCCTTGAACTTCTGCATTTAATGTATAATTCTCTGGTGTCTGACTGATTTCAACTTGCAAAGTGGGAGATATGCCATGAGTCTCATCTACAGAAATCCTTTCAGACAAGGTATCTAACTTTTCCAGGGAACAAGCTAAGCGAAGCTCACTATCTCCTGTCACTTCATTAAAATTTGTCCTCTCAATAGCATCTTCTAGCTGCTGAACTGAAGTTAAGTACTGTTCAAGCAGATTGTTATCCTGCTCATTGGCCGAGTTTTCCTTACACCAGTCACCAGTGTGTTCTTCACTTGAATCCCCCAAATCTGTCTCTTTGCCATATTTGACTGTGTCAATGGAATTTCCCATTATGGTGCTTTCACTGCCTTCTGTGGAACTTTTTTCAAAATCCAAGGAATCCTTCAAACAATGAACATGTTCTGTTAGGGTAGAATGAAAACCAGAGTCTGGAAATTCTGGTAGGGATTTCTCTTGAGGAGCTTCATCATGAGCAATGGACCAATTAGAATTTTGATCAGGAGACTCCTGACTTTGGGTGAATAAATGAGGTTCACCTGGTACCAGAGTACTTGATACAGGAGGATCAGTATGCCAGGAAATTAGATGCTGGTCCACTGTCTGCTGCCAAGCTTGTAGAGATCTTACCTATAAACCAGAGGAAATAGTTTTATTATAAGATAAAAAATACCTGTTTTAAAACTGTTCTTTGAGCTTTTAACCAGTAGTCATGAAGCAGTAAGTGGTAGAACTGAAGTTAAAAACCACTGGACTCCTGGTGTCTCTCATATGAGAAACCCAAAATAGAAACAAACAGCAAAATAAGATAGATGACTAGGAAGATGGGGAGAAGTGCCGTGGCAGGAGCCCCAAGAGCTACAGCATCAGAAAGAGCAACAGCAGCAGGGGAGAGGGGACCACCAGTTGCTGAGGAGCAAGAGAAGGGGGAAAAGTTTAGCTGAGGGGAGTGTGTGTTTGTGTGAGTGTGTGTGATACCACAGCTGTGGGAGAGAGGGAGCCATGTTTTAGTAGGGGGGAGTTGGACTACAACTGGTAGCAGAGAGGTCCCATTGTTCCCCACCACCCACATGTGGACTCTACACCCCTACTCTTGCCAATCCTGCTTCAGGATGTGGCTTAGGGTACCCCCCAGGCCTGAGTCTTTGGGACTTGACCCCATACCCCTCCCCTTTTCCTAACTCCCCAGCGAGAGGGAAGTATTTACTCCTCAGATTATTATTCCCCTTCATGGAGGGGGGTTGGGGGAGGTACCCAAAAATTGTTTTTATTGTTGTTTTTTGTTTTGTTTTGTTTTGGGTACTGGGGATCCAACTCGGGTCCTTGTGCTTGCAAGGCAGGCAGCAGAACCACTGAGCTAAATCCCCAGCCCAAAAATTGCTTTTAAATAGAAAAAATAAAAGATAGACAATAGGAAGTAGGGAGATAAATTTTGTTCAAAAGGAAAGGGAAGCCGGACATGGTGGTGCACGCCTGTAATCTCAGCACTCAGGAGGCTGAGGCAGGAGGATCACTGTGAGTTCGAGACTAGCCTGGGCTACACAGTGAGTTCCAGGTCAGTCTCACTATGTAGTGAGACCCTGCCTCAAAAAAACAAAAAACAAAAAGGAAAGGGAACTGAGATGGGGAGAGAGAAGGGAAAGGGATTAAAAAAAGAATTAAGATGTGTTATGTATACAAACTAATGAGGAATGTAATCATTATATACTGCAAATATGTAGCAATAAAAATAAAAGTTTAATTAAAAAGAAACTGACTCTTCCAATCCTTTTCATAGCATCTCTAGCCTAAACCAGGTTAGCTCAAGTAATACATGTTTTTGATAACAAAAAGCTCTCACCAAGACACTGGGAATGATCTAAAGCAATTTTCTTGCTCCTGGTAGCATAACAACAAGAAGCTTGATAGTACATGTCTTACTAATGGGTTAATACTGAACAAAATATATAGTGAAGTCTACTCAATAAGACCAATTAGAGCCTATTAGTATAAGCAGATCCTCTAATATAAATCCCATTTTAGATATCCATGAAAAGTTTAAACTTATTATCTAAAATACAGGATATGCAGCTTTCTAAAATGCCTACTAAGGTCCCAAGTTCTTCATTCTATAAACTTTACATTTTAAAAGCATAAATGTCAAAATTGTACTTAAAATTGCAGGCAAGAAAGCAATGTGCAGAATTTTTTGTTTTTCTTCATCATTCATGGCAACCACTGAAGGTAGTTCAATGTTCATCCTTTCAGATTTTTTTCTATGTATTTGCAAATACATAGAGAGCTTTTAAATTCAAGTGGAACTTTAAGCTCTACATCTTGTTATTCTCTAAGAGTATTATTCTGGAGATTTTTTTTCATGTTGTCCATACTGTTGCCTTATCCTTTTTAACTGTTCTATAGTATATTAAAGCATTTCTATTCCATATTTTATTTAGCTATTCCTTTACTGACAGTAATCGTGAACTTTAAAAATCAAAAAAAAGTCTACGGCCATACTACCCTGAACACTCCCGATCTCATCTAAAAATTTTAAAAATTAATTTTATAGGACAAATCTTGTAAAAAATTATTTTGTAAAACTATTTCCAAGAAAATTATCATCAAAAAGTATTTTATGCAATATATAATAATAAAACCAATTGCCTAAACTGTCTCTAAAGTGTGCTATTACTGGATTCAACCCTTCTCTCCCAAGCATTTACATGTACTTTTTAGGTCATGCACACCGTAACCATCATATACTACCATGTCTTTTGTCACTTTTCATTCAAATATTCTCAATAAATAGATTAACATCTCTCAATTAATCCACTTTCCTTTGACTTTATATTACGTTTTCTTATCTAAATAATGAAAACATTTTTCTCCATATTAAATAAAATGTAACAAAATTCACTGTCCTAATTTATTTTTTGGTACTGGGTATTGAACTCTGGTTCTTGTGCTTGTGAGGCAGGCGACGGAACCACTGAGCTAAATCCCCAGTCCCTCACTGTCCTAATTTAGAGTTAATGGCAAAGAACAAAAACCACATCCTTCACCTTGAGAAAAGGTGGTTCAGTGCATCCCTAGAATAGGTAAAGCCCACAGTTAAACCCTCAGTCAGAGTGAGACAGAGGCAAAGAGGGACAGAGACACAGAGAGAAAGAGATAAATAAAACTTACCACTGTATGATTACCCCAATGAATCTAAAGTTTTTCTCCTATATATTAGTGAAAGAAGCAGGAAGAGATTTACCTGGTTCCAAAGAAATCTGACAGCCTCTTCTTGTACAACTTTTTTAACACGTTCTTCATCTCTTTCTTTTCTTAATCTATAGTAATTCAAAATATGTTAATGACATAAGGCTGTTTTGACTTATATTTCTATTAAACACATGCACTGCAAAAAGATTAATAATCTAATAATAGTCTTTTCCACTTTTAGAATATCTAACCTTAGTTTTAAACATGACTCAAAGTAGCAGCCAAATGACATGTGACTGAAAGTCCAGATGTTGGCTCTGCAAAGTATGCTAGCCACCCCTGACATCCTTCATCCATCATTCTCTCTCATTTTTCGAAGTCTTGCTTGGATCATTACTGCCATCTCCACATCTTGGCCTATTACAAACCCAAACCACCTTCAGATTATCACTCAGACTGTCACCACTATTTTGTTCTCATGTGTTTTTGGTTTTGTTTTTTAGCAGTGCTAGAGATGGAATCCAGGATGCTGTGTGTGATAGGCAAGCAGTCCACCACTAAGCTATACTGCCAGTCTTTATTGAACTTCCAACCCCAATTCTCCACTTTCCCTAGTCTCTCAAGACATTCTCTTGTGCCATCTGGTGCTCTTAAATTACAATCAGCAAATTATTTTATATAACTAACCCTTCTCTAAACTATTCCTTGACCAAAAGAGAATCAGATATGAGAACATTGTGGTTCTCTCTACTGAAAGCTATTTTTTTTTTTTTGTCTCTTGCATCAAGGTCAGGAATTTGCTTCTCATTGATGCTTTCAAATACCTTCCTCCTGTATGAACTCCTGCTATCCTGCTAAATTCCTTGTAACATCTTTGTCAAGTACTGACATCCCACTATCCATCCCCATTCACAGATATCTCAGCACCAACCTTTGCCTCAGCACCAACCTTTCTCTCTGCTCCATTCCTGTCATTATTATTGGAAACCTCAACATTCACAAAGATCAATGATGGCAAACCTTTTAGAGACTGAGTGCCCAAACTGCAACCCAAAACCTATTTATTTATTGCAAAGTGCCAATACTGCAATTAAACCTAAATACTGAGGTTTTAGTTTAGAAAAACAAGTCATACATTATTTCTTAAAAGAAAAATATCTTTTCTAAATCTTAGATATTAAATTTCAATATTTCATAAGCAAACTCAAAGCTAAAGTCTTGTGCAAATAAAAACAAATATATTAAAACTCACAGCTGGTCCAAGTAAATGTATATATCCTTGTCAGCACACTGACCAGCCATGCAAAAGCTCAAAAGAGTTGTGGCTAATGAGTCAAGGCTTGTGACATCACTCAGTGCCACTACTCCTTTCCAAGCATACACATGTTCCCTATGTCACTGTTATCCAATGCTTGCACATGCAGACAGAGAGGGCTCTGCATTGCATACCTGTTGCAGTACACATACAATATGTTTGCCACTACTGATACAGATGCTCTAACAATAATCCACCCCGTATCAGTCACCCATTTGTAGACCAAATTATTTTGGCTACACAACTTGCAAAAATTATTCCAATTACCTAATACTAACTACTCATTACCTTCCTATCTCACCAGTTCATTTGTTCCGGTACCCACTGTAACAATCTAAACCTCCAATCTTCTAGATCTCAAATCCAATAGCTCTTTCCTTTTGCCTTTACTTCCTTTTTTTCTTCATTTAAATTTCAAGGTCCATTATTACTCCCCCTTATTAAATATCTTCAGCTCCCTTACCCTTCTATCCCTCTCTCTATCATATTCAGCTGGGAAAATCCATTCCCAGCTAAACCAAATACTAACCAGGCCTGAATCAGAAAAGAATATCTATGAATTGATAATGAAAATCTACAATCAGACCTGTTTTCTTTTTTTGTATCAGGGATCAAATTCGGGACCTTGTGCTTGTGAGACAGACAGCTGAACTCTGGCTGAGCTAAATTCCCGGCCCCAATCAGACTTATTTTTAAATTTTGTTTTGTATTTTTAGATGAGGTCTATATTCCTGGTCTGAATTCCTGGACTCAAGCAATCCTCATGCTTCAGCCACACAAGTAGGTAGGACTACAGGCTTGCTCCACCGTACCAGACTCCGTTAGTTCACATTTAAGCTGGTACCTCATCCTTCTTCTCATTTTCAAGTATTGGCTATATTTGAAAAATTACTAAAAAAGATGATATATCAGGCAAGGCTTATCCATCCTCCCAACATCAAACATACCACCTTATTGGCTCCTGCTTCTACCTCAGGCTACTTCCTCTACTTATGTACTGGATCCCTTCTTTTCTCACCTTTAATTCTTTACCTTACATTTACTATCCAACCTATTCCAGACTGGCTTTCATCCCCTCACACCACTGAGGATGCTCTGAAGAAAATTACTATGCTGGAAAGGGTTAACTTGGCAAGACTGGGATGTTCTGGCTCTTCGTGTTCCAAAGATAGGACTGGCCCTTGACAAGCTCCATGCATTTGGAATATCCAGATGAAAAGAATATCTTGTGCAACTGAGGTCTTGGGTCACACAGTTTATACTAAAATGTGACTTCTAGGGCAGGGATTTGGTTCAGTGGTTCCACCACCTGCCTTGCCAAGTGCAAGGGCCCGAGTTTGATCCCCAGTAACAACAACAACAAAAAAGTTAAAATGTGACTTCTAAATACCTGGTTTGTTTACCTGGGGCTATAGGCCATAGTGTATCAGTTCGACCTCTAGGGAGCCTGAGGTCTGAGCAGTTAAGGTCACACTGACACCCGAAGAAAACCTGGAAACTGATGCTCAGGTGCACTTGCTTCCCTGGTTGACAACACTTTGTGATCACAAATCGTTTCTGTGAGAATTAAGCCCTGTCTGCACAATTCAATTGGGATAAGACAACTGAAAGCTTGTATCTACTTTCTCCTGGACTCTGTGTGTAATTTTTTGATGATTTTAATCTGTATGATTTTGTTATAGTAAACAGTAACCAGGAACAGAACAATTTTCCTGAGTTCTAGAAATACATTTAGCAAATCATGGATCCTATGACAGCCTTGAGGATCACCAATCAAGTCACCACTACCTTCCTACTGGAAATCTAATGTGTAGTTCTGTGTGTTTCCTATGGCACCTCTGATCTCTTCTGAAACACTCTGCCCTGATAGAATTGAACATATACTCTCCTATACCACTCTTGCTATCTCTTCTTGGTGTCTTTTGTTGCTTTTTCTGATTCCACCTAATAACACTAATAAATACTGTTAGTTAATAATAATGAAAATACTAGTACTGTTAATACTAGTGAAATCCTAATTTTCCTGGTTTGACAATCAATAAACACGTGAGCCATGGAATTAAAGGAAAATTCTTAATGGTAGCCCCAGAATTTTAGTCCCTTTTGAATTCTTAGTATTTTTCTCTATTTCTTATGTCACTTCCTGGAATCTATGTAGACTTCCTTAAGCCATACTTTATTTGTCCAGTTTTTCTACATGGTCTGTACCTCTTTATGTACAGAATTTACACATCCTCATACAGCTCATGTTCATTCAACATTTTTGAGGCACTGCATCTATGTATCAACCACGGTGCTGGGATGGAGATGCATATGACAATCTGTGCCCTCATGATGCTTTCAGTATACTGTAGGAAACAAACAGGTAAATCAACAGTGCTGCACGGTATGAAAAGTTATGAACACAGTAGCATAGTGCTCTGAAACAACTTAAGAAACTGATATCCCTGGAGACTGGGAATTTAGCCCTGGGGCAGAGAGCTTCCCTAGCAAGCACAAGGTCCTGAACTTGGTCCTCAGCAATAAGAAAAAAAATTGACACCACAAACCAACAAAACAGCACAGAACAGGATTTTTGACCCACCTCCTTACTTCATCAGTTAAGCAAACAATGTGCTCCTGCATTCTCCGTAGCCGGATTTCACAACGCACCTCTTTGGCTTGAGGGTTGTAGTTCCTAGCATAAAAGCCTCGCCAACAGGCCTGAATTTTGGTGGCTGCTTCATTCAATTTCTGAAGAGAAACTTTATTTTGTCCCAAAGAAACAGATCTCTGAGTTAAAATCCCGCAAAGAAGTTTCTCTGAAGTTGTCTGAGACATGGTTTCTTCACTATCTGGCTCTGTATGAGAGACATTGTGTCCAGCTGACTCAGGAAAACGTGTAAGACTGTGGTTATCATCCTTTGAGACAGCACTAATAATTGCTGACTCAGGACAAGATAAGAGCCCACTTTTCTCATTTACCTCTGTATTGATCTTACTTTTCAATAGCTGAACAGAATTCTCATGTATATCCCATAAATCCTTTTCCTCTTCCTTATCAAAGTCCTGATTTTCCAGACCTTTCAAAGATTCATCCACAACACCATCATCTTCTAGGCCCAAGTTTATGCCCTGTAGCCTCAGTTCAACTGTAGGTGATACTGGAGACAGTCCTGATGCAACTGGCATAAAAGTAGATTCTGAAGAGAGAAGACTACAGTTTAACTTGTCCTCATCTGTCTGTATGTCTTCCAAATGCAGGTCATTTCGAGAATATCTTGTAGTGTGTGCAGAGGCTGGAAAGTTATTCTTAGCAGCATGTAATTGGTCATCATTATTGCTTATCCCAACCCAAGAATTGACCTGGACAACAGGTTCTATAAGAATCAACAGAGCATCATTAACTTACTAAATATTTTAAGAGCTTTTTTAGTTGTATTATTTTAATGAAATCTAATTTCTGAAATATAGTTAAATAAATGTCTTCAGTGACATGCCTAGAACATCAAACCCGGGATGGAACTCGGGACTTTGAACTTGCGAGGTAGGCAGCAGAACTACTGAATTAAATCCCCTGGCCCACAAACCAAACATACTTTTTTTTTTTTTTTTTTTTTTTTTTTTTTTTTTTTTTTTTTTTTTTTTTTTTTTTTTTTTTTTTTTTTTTTGGTACCAGGAATCAATCTCAGGTCCTTGAGCTTGCAAGGCTAAACATTTTTAAGAACACAAACTCTTGCAACAATCAAAGCCTCTGGTTCACATAAAATGAAGCAGTTCTTGAATTTTTTTGGAACTGGGGATCAAACTCGGGACCTTATGCTTGAGAGGCAGGCAGCAGAACTACTGAGCTAAATCCCCAGCCCTTGAATTTTTTTGTTTTTTTGAGACAAGGTCTTGCTATGCAGTTCAGGTCACTATATGGTCCACGCTGACCTTAAACTCATGGTGATCCTCCTGCCTCAACCTCCTGAGTGCTGGGATCACAGGCATGAACCACCACACCTAACAGTTCCTAACATCTTTTTAAAAAACAGAAATACAACAATTACAATGTATATAAACATACACATATAATAAATGTGTGCATATAGTATCAAATCCAAATGATCACTAAAATTATACTAATAAAGTTACAAGAATATATAATTTTTTCTGTTATGGTACCCAACAAATCCAATTACTTGAAGAAAAGTGATTAAAGATATATTAATTTCTTACCACTTTCCTGCACTATGAGGCAATCTTGAACAGGGCTTGAATGCTCAGGTACAAGGGGAGGCCTGGTTTCAATAGGAACAAGAGAAGACAACTCTGCATTTTGGCTTTGGCTCATCAACTGCTTCTGGTGAAACCTAAAAATCAGTAACCTCTAATGTCAACTAACAGAAACAAAAACAAAGAAACCAACCAACAACAACAAAAAACTCAGTTCTTTTGCTTCCTAGGTAACAATGTCAAAAAGGTGGAAGTTTACAACTCTGAGAGGTAGGTATCTTTAATCACTGGCAAATTATAAAATCTCATTTTAAAGCACTGGGTAAAAATTTAAGACTAAAATGTACCTTTTTTTCCCTAATACCAGGGATCAAACTCAGGACCTTGCACTTGCGAGGCAGGCACAGTGCCACTGAGCTAAGTCCCCAGGCCCCACAAATACATTATTTAAGATGCTTCCATCCTAGATAAGCACTTTATCACTGATCTATGCCCCCAGCCCCTGAGCCCCTGATATATATATATACATACACATATATATCGTTTCTTCATAACGTATTGCTTAGCTCTCCCTGCTCAAAAAGTAGTTAGCAATAAGTTGCTGTGGAGTAAGCTGCACTGTGTGGCTCAGCTTCCTGTAGGATTGCTAGTGACAAGAGGCCCAAGTGCACAAAGTTTTGGGCCAACCTACTGGCCTCCAACCTATTACTGGAGAAAGGAGTGACGTTATTTCCACTTGTGAACTCAACAGGTGCCACAAATAAATGGGTTTACCTCTGTTTGCTCAGAATCTTCTCTAGTTTGGCATCCTCTGCAGTTTGAAGACCCAGTATAGAAGTGAGAGGACAAACTGTAGCCAGATACTGGACAAGCTGGATGTGTTGGCCAGGTCGATATGCTCTCCCCTTACCTTGACTATAGAGCCATTCAGCTTTCAAACTGGAATTCAGGAAAATAAAGAGGCAATGGTACCAGGATGGCCAAAAGATCTTGTTAAGCAACAGTGATCTTCCTTCTTAATTTACCTTAATAAAACTATTGGATGTTTTTCATAAATACAATCTACCCAAGTTCTTATAAAAGTCTATCTTTCTGACTCACTTCTTTTGCTCTATATCTTAAACCTGTTTTCACACATAGGGAAACTTCCATAAGGTTGTACTAATGATTTCAAATATTTTCAAACTATTTTCAAAGAAGCAATGAGTATTCTCTCCATTCACTCTGACAAGCTGGAGTGGTATGAGACTCAGGGACTTAATTGTTTCCATGATTCTGGTCACAGAATTCATTCCACGATTCTGGTTGCAACCAAATTGTACCACTGTAATTACATTTAAAATCATTATTTCAGGGTAAAGGGAGGGCAGGGGTAAGGGGAAAAATGAGAACCAAAACCTATCATGTAAAGGTACAAGATCCCAATGATGAATGTAACTGTACTGTACACCTAAATGTACCAATAAACTCAATGAGAAATAAATAAATAAATAAAATCATTACTTCATAATGACAGTTTTTTTAAAAAAAGCTAACGAGTCATATAGGATGCTAGTGAACCTCCAACTCATTTTTGAAAACTGATAAATAAAGAATGAGAATTTTAAAATAAATAAAGCAAACAAAGCTCATAAAAGAGATGAGTAACTGATAGATTCAGAGATCTAAGGGAATCACCTTGGACATCCAGACAAGCCAAGCCTTCAAATGATGCTATCTCCCTTTGTGTAATGATGGTAAGAGCCTAGGATCCCAAACCAACCAGCACAGACAACCTAGGAATAGGCTATTATAATAATAAATTAATGCTTTAAATCACTAAAAAAAAAAGAAAGAAATTTATGATAGATATCAACCAATTGCAATGTATTTCTTATTTGAACTTTATTTTATTTATTTATTTTTTTTTTTTTTTGATACCAGGGATCGAACTTGGGTCCTTGTGCTTGCAAGGCAGGCGGCAGAACCTCTGAGCTAAATCTCCGGCTGAACTTTATTTTTAAAATGCACTGAAGTTAGACCTGGTGGCACATGCCTGTAATTCCAGCACTTTGGGAGGCTAGGACAAGAGGATTGCAAATGTAAGCCCAGACTAGGTAACCTACCAAGACTTTTTCTCAAAATAGAAAATAAAAAAAGACTGGGGATATAGCTCAGTGAGATAGACCCACATTCCTATGTTCAATATCCAGTACCACAAACAGTTGTTTTTTGTTTGTTTGTTTTAAAAAATTTTTTTAAAAAGCTGTCATGGTAATGCACACAGGTAATTGTAGCACTTAAAAGGCTAAAGTAAGAGAGGATAGTAAGTTCAAGGTCAGCCTGGGACTATACAGTGAAACCTGTGTCAAAACAAGAAATAAAAAAATGCATTTAAGAATCGAGGATATGGGGGTAAAGGGAGGGCAAGGACACAAGGGGAAAAAATGAGAACCACGACCTGTCACATAAAGCTATAAGATCCCAATAATGAATGTAACTGTACTATATACCTAAAACGTACCAATAAACTCAATGAGGAAAAAATAAAAAGGAACTGAGGATATGGTTTTGGGATATAGTTTGGTGGCACCGAGACTGACTGGCAAACACAAAGTGCAAGGTCCTGAGTTCAATCCCCAGTAACAGGAGAAAAAGAAAAAAGAACTGAGGTTATAATTCAGAGATAACAATGCTTGCCTCGCCTAGCATTCACAAAGCCTGCATTCAATCCCCAGCACTGCAAATAAACAAATAAATAAGCAAGCATTTATAAAGACTATTAGAATCCTAAGTTCTGACTGAATATCTAATTTTATTAAAGCATTATAGTATTCCTACTTTTTCTGAGATATAGTAATAGCTTTGTGGTTATGTCTGAGAGCTCTTATCTCTCTGATATATAATGAAATACAAATGGCACATAATTTGTGATTTGCCTCAAAATAATACTGGAGAAGAGGGAATGAAGGTATATAAATGAAACAAGGTTGACCATGAGGATTGGCCAAGTTGAAGTTAGGTTATCACCATATGCCTCTCAAATATGAAAATGCTGTCAGTCCTATGGGAAATTCTAACTGATTTTTCCTCTTATCGAAGATCAGAGAAGATAATTCAAGTACACCCATATTCTACCCTTAGGACTAGTCAGTTTGAAACAAAGATTTCTACTCAGAACAACTTGCTACAGGACAAAGGGAAAGCTAACCCTTTTTGTGGGCAAACTAGACCAGACAGTCCCTTACCCTACATTAGCACCACTACTATCTCCTGGGTGCCACTCCTACTTTCTGCTCTACTCAGCAACTACATGGAACTACTGGAGAAGGAAACAGAAAATGCTACAATCTATCACTCATCCTACCGGCAGGAAACCCCTCAGCCTTTTTATTTTATTTTGAGACAAAGTTTTACTAAATTGCCCAGGCTGCGCTTGAACTTGCAGTCTTCTTGCCCCAGCCTTCCAAAGTGCTGGGATTAAAAAGTGCGAGGGACAGGGAGTTAGCTCAATGGTGCCTTGCCTGCCTGGCAAGAACAAGGTCCTGAGTTCAATCCCTGGTACCAAAAAAATAAATAAAGTGAGATTCAGGGCTGGTGACAAAGTAATCTTAACTATTTGGGAGGCAAGGCCAGGAAGACAGAAACTTCCAGGCCAGCAGAGGCAATGTAACAAGACACTGTCTCAAAATAAAATAAAAAGAGCTGAGGATACAGCTCAGTAGAAGAGTGCTTACCTAGCATGTACCAGGCTCTGGGTTCAATCCCTACTACCAAAGGAATAAAGTAAATAAATAAAGCAAACATTATTAAAGTTATAGTCATTTTAAAAAGTGAGGGAGAAGGCTGGGGATTTAGTTCAGTGGGTCCACCGCCTGGCTCACAAGCACAAGGTCCTGAGTTCGATCCCCAGCACCAAAAAAAAAAAGAGGGAGAATGTACATGTTGAATCCATGAATGCCTGTATATGTGTACCGAGTAGAAGTGAGATGAGGAGATGAGGCATAGTAAGGAGAGTAACTCATTATCCCCTCTACTTCCACTCTCTCATATTCACATCCTAGTTCCTTATCTTCCCTTCAGTTCTGATTCCACTTATCAAGTATCAGTGGCCAGAAGACGTAACCCTATGGGCATCCAAGCTCTGGACAGAGAAACTATCAAAGATTGAGAAATGGGGAAGTTTCCATTTGTATATGTTCACAGGTATGAGAAGGGAAGGACCAATCAGTATACCTACATTTTACTATAGCCATTATTATGAAAGTTAATTGGATTCTAAGAAATTATTATTTCCCTTACATATATGTTATAAACTCTTATGGGATTAATCCATGATCCTATACAATAACCATGGTTTCTATGCAAAAGTGTTCCATATACCAAACAAATAACAAACTTTTTCAAAATCCAACTGTTGTAAATTAGGGGCTAAATTAGACTTACCAGTCCTAACCTCTGGAGCTATTTCTTGTCCATTTTAAAAAAAAGAAGAGATAATTCTAAATGACTAGTATATAGTATATTATACAATTGCACTAATGCTCTTAATTTCTAAACATTCATTTTAAGTAATATTCAATTTACTCCATAGTAAACTAAAAACAGTCTTTTGAGTAATTTTCATAATTCATAATGTAAAAGAGGTCATGTTCAGGGTGGGGGATTTAGCTCAGTGGTTCCAGTGCCTGCCTCGTAAGCACAAGGACCTGAGTTCGATCCCCGGTAAAAAAAAAAAAAAAAAAAGGAGGTCATGTTCACCTTTCTTTCTGAGAAATAACATATCCATCTAGGACTCTCAGATTTAAGCACCAGCTGACGATATATGGCCGATAGTCGAACCCTGGAATGGATGGTGTTGCCATCACACAAGGATTGTTCATGATTGATAACTGTTCCAATTCAGTTAAGGATGCCAAAAAAGAGACCTAGAACAAAGGATATCTATGTTGAACAAAATGGAGTATTCAGTGTCAAGCACAGGGTTTCGATGATTACACATCTTTGGCAGCATTTGAGAATGCATCAATTTCCCTCTTGTTCTGAAAAGCAACAAGTAATACTCCTTTATTAGCCACTGACTTCCAAAGTTCCAACAATATTGGTTATTTGTCCTTGCTGCACAAAGTCCCTTAGAAAGTACCAGGACTATTTCCGAGCAGAAAGAACCCCATTTTGAAAATATAATTGCAGCATTACAAAAGAAAGTAGACTTTAATGACGCATCAACCACTGTTACTAAGAAAAAATAGAAAGAAAAATAATGATCATCTAGAGCCAAGTATTTTATCTTGATGGCCTTTTCTTCCAAGATGTTCAAGGCCTAAAAGGGAACTCACAAACCTCTTCTATGTGTCTTCTGGACTTTCCACCTTCCTAGACCACATAAATAGCATAAAATTTTACCTCATTTAAGTCTCGAATTTCATTTTCTGCCAAAGAAAGTATAGCAAGACTTCTGGGTAGATAAGCAGGTGCCATTCTAAGAGAAGTAATGATGTTTCCATGTAAAAGCAGGGTCTTGAAAGTAAAAACAGTATGAATTACAAATGAATCAATCACAAATAAATTGATCTATTGTGACAACATCCAAATGATATGTGTAAGAATAAAGGGGTCTGTTTTGTTATACTTCTCACTATAGACAAATCAAAGATTATTAATATTTTTTGAAAGACCCTAGCTGGTTTCTTGTTAACTTTCTCTTTTCATATCAACATCTTAAGCTCAAGAAAAATTAAAGATTTGTCCAAGAACACATGCTTGATATAGCAACTAGCATGCTGTGAGATACGTTGCTAGACACAGAGCAATTTCCAACACACTTGTTCATTTCCTTTTAAAACAGCAAAAGAGCCCAGCATGGTGGCGCACACCTATAATCCTAGTACTTGGGAAGCCGAAGCAGGAGGATCATTACAAGTTTGAAGCCACCTGGACTACACTGTGAATTCAAGGCCAGCCAGTTCTAAATAGTGAGCTCAAAACCAGCCTGACCTACATAGTGAGACCATGTCTCAAAAAACAAAACAAACAAAAAAGCAATACACCAAAATAGAGGGTCATAGAAGTGAAAAAGAAGCTATTAAAA
This sequence comes from Fukomys damarensis, assembly GCF_012274545.1. Taxonomy (NCBI): domain Eukaryota; kingdom Metazoa; phylum Chordata; class Mammalia; order Rodentia; family Bathyergidae; genus Fukomys; species Fukomys damarensis. The sequence goes on along the minus strand of NW_022900936.1, from coordinate 46,292,554 downwards.
CAATCATATAGAAAGCCAATTTTCCAAAAGAGATAAGAAAGATAACCCATACATTACAAGTATATTCTTTTTTTTTTTTTTTTTTTGGTACCAGAGATCGAACTCGGGACCTTGTGCTTGTGAGGCAGGTGGCAGAAGCACTGAGCTAAATCTCCAGTCCAACAAGTATATTGTTTTGGTAACTAAAAACCAGAAAAAGGTAGAACACGCTACTTGCAGATGAAGCTGACTCACATTAAGTCAGAAACAAGAAACTCATGAATAAACAAGACTGTGAACATCCAGGATTGTGATGAGATAATCATGTTTCTATTTCAGGAAGAAAAAAATAGTTCAATCATCTTTAGTTCATTTGAATTCTCTTAGCATCTATCAGATCTGCATCTGGCTATATTAGATTATTCAGAATAATTGGTACTAAAAATAATTTCTGTTTAAAATATAGAGAAAACAGAGCTAAGATACTATTCTAAGGTTTAATGAGTCCTGATGCTGATGATACCCAAAGAAGCAAAAATACAGAAAAAGCCCTAAAAGTTTTTTGAAAAAATGATTCTGTTATTTCATTGCATGATACATTTCCTCTGTAAAAAAGATTCATGTGTTCATGTTTATTTTCTAAATTAAAGTGACAAAAAAACCCAGAAAATAAATTAAAGTGACATTCATTTTTAATGCCTATTCTAAAAAATAAAAAACCTGTTACCGCCTCAAAAAAAAAAAAAAAAAAAAAAAATTA
>NW_022900936.1:46279907-46291287 GCF_012274545.1 Fukomys damarensis | reverse complement strand
AAAAAAAAAAAAAAAAAAAAAAGATTTAGCAAGACATGTGTCTATAATCCCAGGAACACAGCATTCTCTGCTACTTGAAAGGCTGAGGAGGGAAGAGCACCTGAGGCCAGGAGTTCAAGACCATACTATGCAACACAGTGACACCCTATCTCCAAAACAAAACAAAACAAGAACCAAAAAAATCAACAACCTCCACCATCACCAACAACAAAAAAACCCCTAAGATCAGGACCGGTTATACTCAAGCATGTTATATGACCAAAGTCATTAACATTGTGTTGAATGAGAAAGGAATTAAATCCTGTTCAGTGGATGGTAAGTAAGATTTGATCTTAACTATACAATGAGCAGTTTTACATAAAACAAATCAGCGATAGAAACTAATAACAAAGCCAGGTGTGGTGGCACACACCTGTAGTCCCAGGATTTGGGAGGCTGAGAGAAGATGATCATTTGAGCACAAGGGTTCAGACCAGCCTGGGAAACATACTAAGACTATTTTTTGGTTTTTGTTTTTAAAGAAACTAATAACAAAAAGTTCCATACTCAATATTTGCTAATCTCAGAGAATTCTTTTATATAAAATAATGTGTTCTTCATACACAGTAAGATTTTAGGCCAGTCACATGACTTTCTCTTGGTATTTTGGAATAAAATTTCATAAGTGACAGAAAACATGCTTACCTTCAAGGATATCAATTTAGATAGATCACCTATCTGGTGTATGTTATTATCTGATAAATCTAGGTGCTGTAGAGCCGTGCAGCTGTTGATGTGTTCCATTGCCTACCACAAGAAAATTATCATATTAAGTTACTAAAAATAAAAAATTAAATTCTTCCCTACTTTCTTCTACCTACAAGGTCTCCTGCCTCCTCTCATTATTCTTAGAAGCAAAGCTGAACAAGAGAAAAGGGAGGTAATGCTAGTAAACTATCATGTCATAAGCTTCCACAACCATTATCCTTCTAATAGTATAGCACTATCAAGAAGTTCATATCTTCCTAGATATTTACGGCCTGAAGAATTTCAGTGACATGACAGCTGGTATAGAACAGAGTTTACAAGTTTAAAATGAAGCCAAACAGCCTGGATTTAAGTCCTGACTCTACACTGTCCTAGATGTGGGACTTTGGGCAAATTATTTAACTTCTCTGTGCTTTAGTTTTATCCTGTATATATATAATGGGCAAAATAACTACCAGTATATCTACCACCTAGGCTGTCATAACACTGAATGAGTTAATATAGATTAGGTGCTTAGACGGGTATCTAGAATAAATTAATTTCTCAATAAAAGGCAGCTATTACAATCATTTAATCTAGTCTCCTCACTGTCATATCAAAACCTAAGACACAAATATAACTTATTAACTAACCCACAATAATCTAGTCACTAAGAGGTAAAACCAGGACTAGGGTCCAGATCTGCTTCTCATTATACCATTAAACATTTACTTAAAGTTTAATTCAGCAAGATACTGTTTTTCTCCTCACATTCTATTGTTTGACCTACTTTTTTCCTAAGTATAATATAGATTCTTTGTTCATGTTTAAAAGAATACTATACTGTATTATGTGCTTCAAAATGGGATTTTTCAAAATTATGTTAGAGAATGGCCAGGGATTTAGCTCAGTGGCGCCCTGCCTGCCTCCCAAGTACAAGGTCCCAAGTTTGATTCATGAAGGAAAAAAAAAAAACAACTCAGTAACTTTGTTTTTGCTGGGGATTTAGCTCAGTGGCACGGTGCCTGCCTGGCAATCACAAGGTCCTGAGTTCAATCCCCAGTACCACAAAAAAAAAGTTAAGAGATTATCCCCAGGGAGTGGAAATGGACTTCCATTTTTTTTCTACTTATTTATATATTGCTTGAATTTCTTTCTTCTTAAACAGAAAACAGATTTATAATGTTTTTAATTACAAAAAAAATTACCTTGAGATTATTTCCTGCCAAATTCAGCCATTCCAAATGTATTAGTTCCTTTAGCCCTTCCACATAGCCAATGCTATTATGAGGCAAATTTAATACACGGAGTTGGGTAAGTTTGGCCACACCCATCATCCGTACCAGCCGATTATTAGCCACTGACAACTGGAAAGGAAACATATCATTATTCCCCGGAACAATATAGTATATGGGTACAAAACTTTAAAAAGCTGAACATTTCCTAAACAAGCAAACACAACTTATACTTTTCACATTTATTACCTAAATCCATTATCCACAGTATGACTACCTGTATTTTGTTGTTCTAAGCAACTGAAAATACACAAAGCTGACTGATCAGACCTTTTGCTACTAGGTATTAAAGATCCTTTACTACAACAAGGGGGAATATAAGCACCACAAAAATGGGGTCCTCATAATGTTACTCAAAATCTTACAATAGTGCCAGGCATATAAAAGAGAACTAAAAAACACTTCATAAATAAATGAACTCCTTACCCTCAACATGAGGTAAAAAGTAGCAACACACTATTTTTCCAACATAAAATGTCTTCTTTCTTCAACAATGCTTTTTTCTAGTCCAAATAGCACATATGTTTATCTTCAGGAGAAATTGCCATGTAAAAGTTTAAGGCAACATTTACTCCTTTTCAGGCCTTCAGAGGTACTTTCTGTAGGGGTATTTTATTATTTTAATAATGAATTAATCCTATATAACTATTTCCCAGATAGTAACACCCACCTGTATTAATTGTTTGCATTTTTCCAGATTTTCCAATTTAATAATCTGATTTTTATCCAAAATCAAGGTGTGAATATCAGCTTCGCATGGTAAGTTTGGACTCAATTTCTGTAGTCCTTGCCCTGACCAATTGACCACAGATCCTTGAAAAGACAAGAGGATTTGTTAGAAAAGACAAATATAAGCTGGGTGTGGTGGCACATGCCTGTAATCCCAGCCTCAGAAGGCTGAGACAGGAGGATCACCTTGAGTTTGAGGCCAGCCTGAACTACAAAAAAAGACCCTGCCTCAAAAAAATAAAAAGAAGGGGCCAGGAATTTAGCTCAGTTGTTCCCACGCCTGCCTCACAAGCTCAAGGACCTGAGTTTGATCCCCGGTACAAAAAAAAAACAAAACAAACAAAAACAAAAAAAGAAAATACAAATATAAAAGCTAAGTGTAGAAATTCAATTATACTAATGAAATCTCTATCAGTTAGAAAATACTAGAACACAATCAATATCAAGATTTTAAAACTAAGGCTGGGCATGGTGGCACACGCCTGTAGTCCCAGCACTTGGGAGTCTGAGGCAGGAGAGTCGCTGTGAGTTCGCAACCACCCTGGTCTACATAGTGAGTTCCAAGTCAGTCTCAAATACATAGTGAGACCCTGTCTCAAAAAACAACAACAACAAAAAAAAAGATTTTAGAACTAAATCAATCTTGAGTTCTAAATAACCAGATTCAAATACTCATTTTCCTCAGAAATATCAAATTACAACTAGATCTGTGATATTTTAGTCAAGTCTGTATGAAGTAATACTTTGGAATTGTTCATATCTAAATATTCACTTCCATTATTTTATGTCTAAGTAACAATGGCATTTTAAAACTTGAACTGAACTTTTGATAGAGATCAATTTGCTTATAACTAATGACAGGTACATCCTAAAGTGCCCAAACCATTTTGACGAAGTATACTTTAATCAATTCATATATAAAATAGAGTAACACCTATTTCACTAGATTGATGCGAAGATTAAAAGAGATAACACATAACAGCACTTAACCCGAATCTTGCCACGTAGCACTCAATAAAGCGCTCCAGTAACAAGAGACGTTCAGATCCTGGCTCTATCACTTAGCCATTGCAGTTTCCTGGACAAATTACAGTTCTCTTCTGAGCTCACTTTTCCACTCTGCACGACCCGGATGATGGTTAAGACCTCTTTTATACTACACAAGTACTAAACAGGAAAATGAGATAATGTAAAAAGAGAAAAAGGAAAAAAAAAAAACAACCTCAAAACATCATTTGGATCATAAAAAGTGGCTCTACAAATGTTAGCTATGCACTGTCAGCCCCAATCGCCGGATCCGGGCTGCAGAACAGGGAAGAAAAGCGTGGGCTCTGGTTCACCCCGAGATTTTAGCCACTACAAGGCAGAGTTGGGTCAATGGAGTGAGTCTGAGGAAATGCTTCCTGAACGTTCCTGGACAAATTACAGTTCTCTTCTGAGCTCACTTTTCCACTCTGCACGACCCGGATGATGGTTAAGACCTCTTTTATACTACACAAGTACTAAACAGGAAAATGAGATAATGTAAAAAAATAAAAAGAGAAAAAGGAAAAAAAAAACAACCTCAAAACATCATTTGGATCATAAAAAGTGGCTCTACAAATGTTAACTGCCGTTATTGCCCAGATGGGTGAGAGAGGTGGGGTTTAAGAAAAGCAACTATCGAGGGGGGCGGGGCCAGAGGAACTGCCAATGTTAAATTTATACCCAGATTAGGGCTGTTGCGGGAAATAATTAGGTAAGATTGCTCTCTGTGTGAGCTTCAACGTCTTTCAATCTTTTAATGGCGCTTAGCATGTGAGGGAGCGCCTCTGAAAATCTGACGAAAACTGTGGTAATCCAGAAAAGTACACCCATCCTTCTAACACTATTTTAAAAGGTTGACAGATCTCTTGTAACTACCGACACATTCCTCCCTCAAGAATTTAAGGTTCCCAGGTAATCAGCTTCTGACTTAGGGGAAGAGGAGCCTCGACTCCTGCCCTTTTCCCCATCCAGACGGCAACTACCGAACCTCTGTGCCGTAACCAAAACAAAAGGAGCTCCCGGTCCCGCGCCCCCGAGATGTCTCCGGGTCGCTGAAGCACCCATACCCCTTAAAAAAAGGGCAGAAAAGCGTGGGCTCTGGTTCACCCCGAGATTTTAGCCACTACAAGGCAGAGTTGGGTCAATGGAGTGAGTCTGAGGAAATGCTTCCTGAACGTTCTAGGAACTGAAGAGGAAGGGGACACCTGAAGCGCAGGAGAAAGACTGCGGATTTCCCCTAGGCATGCCTCCAAGTAAATGTTCAAGAAGGTCAAAACCCAACGCCCCGACAGGATAGGGAGCGCGGGACTGGGGGCACTGGATATCGCGAATACTCCTGGGGGCTGAAGTCTCGGGCCGGGCGGTCTCGGCGCAGCTGCGGAGTTGGACAGCACGCAGGGACTACAACTCCCAGAAGGAAGCGCGCCTCCGCGACGCCCCCAGCTCCGTATCAAAAGAGCTGGTCTACAACTGCCCCTCAGGGTCCAGCCTTCTTCTCTCCGCCAGGCAACTATTTAATTTGGTTCCATGGAGTAAATCTGGGTACTCAGGGGTGGAGACTGCCTTACCTTCTCCGGGAGGCAAAGCCGAGTCGGCGCGCGCCACCGCCATACTTGCCGCTTGGTAAGACAACCAGGCAACCGTCCTCCTACGCTCTGTGGAGCTTGGAGTCGGCGGGAGGAGCCAGAAACTACAACTCCCAGGAGGCACCACAGCTGACGACCCAATTGGCTGCCTAATGATGTGACCCCTGCCTAGCATCTGAGCGGTAGTGAGCTCTGGGAGCTTAGTCAGCTACCCTATTTGATAGGTAAGCGAACTACATTGTTAGATGATCATTTCACTCCCTGTTCAGGTGTCTGTGAAATTTGATACTTTTATCAACGGGACGCTATAAGAACATTACTTAACCTTAGCAAATCAAATTTGACAGTTCATTGCTAGAAATCTCTAGACGATGCCCCTTTTGACAATTCTGGGTAAGTTGAAAGGTTTCAGATCTGCTATAGGAAGGACTGAGCGATCTTGTTGAGATAATAAAAATGGAAATGTCTTATTTGAAAATTTTAGCTAATTAAAAGGATTTAAAGAATGCTGGAGTAAAAATTTGTATACCGTATTTTTAAGTGGTTGTTCTTCCATATTTACCAAGTTTTGACCTTGGAAAATATTTAATAAATATGAGCCCAGAATCTTCCTCAGAATATTCAAAAAAAGATTAAAAAGTCAAATCTCCAAACTCAGCAGTTATGCTATCCAGTTGAAGGAAAGTTGAAGGATCACACTTTTGATATAACTATTACATGCAAAATGGTATGAATGTAATTATAAACTCAATAAGATTTCAATAAATGAAGAAAGAAATGAAAACTATAATTGTCAGAGGAGACTTGATAGAAGTGGCCTTGAGCCAGAGTTTAAAAGTAGACTCTAAACAGCTCGAGTGTAAGTGAAAGAAAAGATGATGGCACCACTGCTGGTGAAGGTGGGTGATAATGAAGCTTTGCTCACAGGATGTGAGAAACAAACCTGCCCATACCACAAATGTACAACAGGATCTTCCACTTTCTACTACCAACTCCCCCGTTTCTCCCCTTCCTGAATTGCAATCTCCAAAGACTCTGATAATTTGGGGAAATCCAATAACAAGTTTTAGATTTTCAGGCACATTATTCTATTCGTAACCTCTCTCCCTCTCTCCTTCTTTCCCTCTCTCTTCCTCTCTGCTTCTTCTCTCTTTCCCTCTTCCCCTCTCTCTCCTTTTGTCTTCCTCTCCCTCTACCCCACCTCCTTTTCCATTTCCTGCTAGTTTAATCAGAAGACAATTTTCTATTTCTGAAGAGAAAATAAGGATTACTTTCCCATTTGCCAGAAGATCCTTTACCTGTAGAGCACACAGTCTTATGTGTATAACAAAGGAAACCTATTGCCTCCTGGTAATCCCTGTTCTCTGTATGAACCTAAAAGCAGAGAGACTCACCCAAGAAAAATGGTGTTTCTTTGGGAATAGCACAGATTTATCATGGAGCTATGCATGCTATAGTGAAATATGGGCATATTTGAAACCAAGGGACTCCCAGGCTTAACTCCCTCAATATGCTCTTATTTAAACCCCAATCACCTTTCCCCACACCTCAGCCCATAACATATCCAGCAATAGCTGAAACAGACTTTTGTGTGGTTCACCTGTCCTGGGATCCCAAGAAAAGGGTGGAAGGACTCCCTTTTACAGGAATAACTAAGTATAATCTTGACTCTTAAAGAGAATGGCCAGATGCTCCTGGGCAAGGTCCTTTATGGCCAAGTGACCCAGCAGCACTACACAATCGCAGCACAGAACTTCTTTTGTACTTCATATATTTTATAGGTGTGATTGAAAAATATGGTGAATGTTTAAATTAAAATTTTTGTATAGTAAAAGATACATTGCCATTGATCCTTTTCAGTTTGAACACCCTTAGCTTATTCTTCTTATGACGTTCTGAAGTAGTTCTGGAAATCCTCTTTCATGTCTTTAGTTGTTCTATTGTGGCTACCTTGATATCCTAAATTGATTCAAAACTTTTACTTTTCATGATCATTTTGACTTTGTGAAAGAGCCAGAAGTTTCACAGTGCCAAATCTGGTGAATAAGGTGAATGAGGACACACTGAAATGTTCTATGAGCATGCCTTTTTGTTGGATGGCACTCAACAGCAGCATTCACTGTATTTTTTTAATCATACCTCATAAAGACACCAAAGAGGACTTCCAGAACTTCTGTGAAAGTGGTAAGAACAATGAGCTAAGTGTCATTGAAGGGGATTAATGACAATTCACCTTTTCTAAAAATCACACCTCATACATCTAAAATCAAACTACCTTTTAAATTGCCTCATTTAGTATATAGGTTAAATCCAAAAAAGTTCTGAACAAATTAAAGTATTCTACTAGACAAAATTTTAAGCCTCTCAGTAAGGTAGTGTTACTCTAGCAGGCCTGGGATCTAAAAAAAAGACTCATTTCTGTGGGCACAGGATACCTGATCACCAACAGCTGTTCTCCCTAACTCCCATCTGCCACCTCTAATTCATATGCCCACTGTTACAGGCATGATCTAAGTTAAACAGTGCCTTTTTATTGTATTAGTCCCTCTTCCAAAACTTCCCACTTGCAATTCAACTTTTCAAGGCCAACCATAAACCAGCCTTACCTTATTTCTCACCATTTACTCCAATAATTTTTACTTGATATTTTGAGGGTTTGACACAATTAAACTTGTATTCTAGAAAAGTTAAGACTGCTCATAAGAAAAGGGTGAATTAGAAATTAGAACAGTGGCAGGAAGGAGACACTTGTGATAGTAGATGTGACTTTCAACAGAAAGGTTTCAGGGGAATTATTATACAACTGTTTAGCTACCACAAAGGTAAGAGACTAGGAAGATAAACTGGAACAATATTTGTGCATGGTGCAGTTTACAAAATGAAGGTGTTTTTCTTTTTTAAATTTTTTTTTTTTTTGGTACCAGAGATCAAACTCAGGACCTTGTGCTTTCGAGGCAGGTGGCGGAATCACTGAGCTAAATCCCCAGCCCAAACAAATAATTGTATATGTACCCTGAATAGTCCTATAAATTGCAGTGAATATCCTGCGCAGTACTTGAAATAGGTACATGTAATGCTGTGGACTTATTTCTACTTAAACTTTTTAAAAAAAGAGTTTATCTGAAATTTAAATTCAACCGGGTATCTTATATTTGTTTACTTATTTACCTATTTATGGTATTGATGAATGAACCCATAACCTTTATACTGAACTACATCACCATCCATTTTATTTTTATCTTGTATTTTGAAACAGGTTCCTATTAAGTTGTGCAGGCTGGGCTTGAACTTGTGATCCTCCTGCATTAGCATAGATTTACAGGCATGTGTCACCATGCCTAGCCTTGTATTTGTATTTAATTTGCTAATTTCTGGCAACCTAATTAAGAGATAATTTACCCAATGACAGATATAATTTTATTTTTTTCATTTTTAATTGAATTTATTGGTACATTCTAGGTATATAGTACAGTTACATTCATTACTGGGATCCTGTACCTTTACATGACAGGTCTTGCTTCTCATTTTTTGACAGATATAATTTTAAATTCATGTGACCATAGCCTTTTCAATATACTAACCTTTTTAATAATTTAATTATAAATATTATTAGCTGCACATTTAATTTCTCTGGCCACTGCCTCACTGTGTTCATAAGAAGCAGTGTAGCGCCATGAAAGGATGGGAATAAGAAGTAAATTGATGAGGTTAGAAACTTTTCACTGAACACATTTATATAATTTTCTATCATATGAATGTATCTGCCTATTTAAAATACTACATTTTGGTTTTGTTTTTGTGTTTGTTTGTTTGTTTGTTTGTTTTGGTACCGAGGATCAAACTTGGGTTAAGATATTACATTTTAAAAGAAAATGAACTAAAATGTTTTCTATAATGTCAGCAGATAAGAAATTATTTTTAGGATGTCTATGACTAATAAGGGGCCCAAGAGAAACTGTAACATGAAATGCATGATACTGGCAATAAACTGCAAGTTGAAGAATATGCCTGTGAACAATTAGATTTGAATCAGAGTAGGAATGGTGATGTTGCTTTGCTAGGTACCAGCTAGCACATCTGGTTAATGGACAGAAATCCAACATGTAAGGTTTATTTTTCAGCAAGTTGCAATACAGGAAATACACTGTGGCCCTAGATTGAGGGTGTGCATGTGGGAGGAGACAGTATCACTGTGTATTCCAGGTTGTTCTAGAACTCTCAATTCTCCTGGCTCAGCCTCCTCAGTGCTATGATTGCAGGCATTGTCCACAATGCCCTGCTATCATCCAATTTTTTTGTTTGTTTATTTTTTGGTTTTTTGAGACAGGATCTCACTATGTAGTTGAGACTGACCTGGAACTCACTATGGAGCTCAGGCTGGTCTCGAACTTGCAGCGATCCTCCTGCCTCAGCCTCCAGAGTGCTGGGATTACAGGCGTGGGCTACCATGCCCGGCTCTATCATCCCTCTTTTTAAAACAAATACAGGGGAAAGTGTGGAAAATTTTAATTGCTGAACCATGGAGACCCAAATACAGAGGGAAGTTAGCACACTGAATGAGCAAGCATCAGGCTCCAAAGAAAGTCCATGGAAGAGATCAGTGCTGTCACTTAACTAGGTGTATGAGCTTGGACTTGCAATATAAACTCTATGCTCTGCACTCTGTTAAATGGCAATAATAGTAATGCCCAACCCATTCAATTAAATCATGTTAGAAACCCAAAATGCTTGTAATCTCAGCAATTTGGGAGGCTGAGACAGGGGAAGTAGGCAAGTAGAAAGATGCTGCCTGAAAAATAAAAGGGCTGGGGTGGTGTATGAATGCCCTGGATTTGATTCTCAGCAAAGAAAAAGAGAGAGGGAAGGGGAGGGAGAGGGAGAGAGAGACAGAGAGAGAGGAGAAAGAGTAGGAAGAAAAGAGGAAGAGAGGAGACGAGGAAGAAGAAGAAAAGAGGGAAAGAAATAAAAGAAAGGGAAAGGAAAGAAAGGAGGAAGAAAGGAAGACAGACAAAACTGTCTAGCAGAAACTCAATAAAAAGTAGTGGTTTTTTTATTATTGTTAAGGTCACACTGTCCAACAGAAATATGTGTAACATATGAAACCTTCAGTTTTCTAATAGTCATATTTTAAATACAAAGAAACATATTAATAATGTATTTGACTGCATACATTCCAAATATTAGCCTCTCAACAAATATCAAAAATTAATAAAATATTTTTGCAGTCTTTTTTTGGACTGGGGATTGAACTCAGGTCCTTGTACTTGCAAGGCAGGTATGGTGCCACTGAACTACTAAACTAAATTCCTGCCCCTTGCAGTCTTTATTTTTAACTAAGTCTTTGAAATTCCTGTTTTACATTTATAGTCTTCAGTGATGACTACCCACATTTCAAGTGGTCATTGCCACATGTTATAACGGATCTAAAAGCTGGGCCAACAGATCCAATAGGTAACTAAAAGCAAGATAAAGTTTAGCATCTCTGCCTTCATTTAGCTCAGATCCCTGCTGAGCTCTGTAGGTAGGCATTTTAATCACTTAAGGAGTGTCTATACTACAATGTTTATTTATTAACCCTAAACCTACCTAGTCTATCTCAATCCCCTTGAAGACTGAGATGCCAAAACAAGAGTAACTAAACTAATTTTCAGAATTTACAGGGACACACAATTGCCAGCTTTTTTTTTTTTAATTTTATTGAGTTTATTGGTACATTTTAGGGATACAGTACAGTTACAATTAATCACTTGGAGTGTCTATACTACAATGTTTATTTATTAACCCTAAACCTACCTAGTCTATCTCAATCCCCTTGAAGACTGAGATGCCAAAACAAGAGTAACTAAACTAATTTTCAGAATTTACAGGGACACACAATTTTTATATTAACCCTAAACCTACCTAGTCTATCTCAATCCCCTTGAAGACTGAGATGCCAAAACAAGAGTAACTAAACTAATTTTCAGAATTTACAGGGACACACAATTGCCAGCTTTTTTTTTTTTAATTTTATTTTGA
>NW_022900936.1:46277986-46278240 GCF_012274545.1 Fukomys damarensis | reverse complement strand
TTTTCGCCATTCATTATGATGTTGGCTGATGGTTTTTCATAAATAGCCTTTATTAAATTTAGGTATAGACCATCTATTCCAATTTTTTGCAGGGTTTTTATCATGAATGGGTGTTGAATTTTATCAAATGCTTTTTCTGCATCTATTGAGAGGATCATATGGTTTTTGTCCTTGACTTTGTTAATATAATGTATTACATTCACTGACTTTCGTATGTTGAACCACCCTTGCATCTCTGGAATAAATCCGACTTG
>NW_022900936.1:46244060-46275189 GCF_012274545.1 Fukomys damarensis | reverse complement strand
GCAGAGTTGGTCTAAGGACTGGCCCGATCAGGAGCTTTGAGAATGGGTGAGGGGTGTCGTGTGGGTGTTTCAAGGGCGCCTGCGCGGCTACCTTCCTTCCTGAGTCTGTTGTCACGCAGGCCGGGAGGTCATGCGCCCGCCGCCGGGTGATCACAGGCAGGCAGGCAGCTGAAGAAACCCCCTCCAGGGTCTTTGGGGCCTTCCTGGGTCTGTTGTCACGCAGGCCGGGAGCTCGCGTGCAAGCCGGGAGGTCGCGCGCCCGCCGCCGGGTGATCACAGGCAGGCAGGCAGCTGAAGAAACCCCCTCCAGGGTCTTTGGGGCCTTCCTGGGTCTGTTGTCACGCAGGCCGGGAGCTCGCGTGCAAGCCGGGAGGTCGCGCGCCCGCCGCCGGGTGATCACAGGCAGGCAGGCAGCTGAAGAAACCCCCTCCAGGGTCTTTGGGGCCTTCCTGGGTCTGTTGTCACGCAGGCCGGGAGCTCGCGTGCAAGCCGGGAGGTCGCGCGCCCGCCGCCGGGTGATCACAGGCAGGCAGGCAGCTGAAGAAACCCCCTCCAGGGTCTTTGGGGCCTTCCTGGGTCTGTTGTCACGCAGGCCGGGAGCTCGCGTGCAAGCCGGGAGGTCGCGCGCCCGCCGCCGGGTGATCACAGGCAGGCAGGCAGCTGAAGAAACCCCCTCCAGGGTCTTTGGGGCCTTCCTGGGTCTGTTGTCACGCAGGCCGGGAGCTCGCGTGCAAGCCGGGAGGTCGCGCGCCCGCCGCCGGGTGATCACAGGCAGGCAGGCAGCTGAAGAAACCCCCTCCAGGGTCTTTGGGGCCTTCCTGGGTCTGTTGTCACGCAGGCCGGGAGCTCGCGTGCAAGCCGGGAGGTCGCGCGCCCGCCGCCGGGTGATCACAGGCAGGCAGGCAGCTGAAGAAACCCCCTCCAGGGTCTTTGGGGCCTTCCTGGGTCTGTTGTCACGCAGGCCGGGAGCTCGCGTGCAAGCCGGGAGGTCGCGCGCCCGCCGCCGGGTGATCACAGGCAGGCAGGCAGCTGAAGAAACCCCCTCCAGGGTCTTTGGGGCCTTCCTGGGTCTGTTGTCACGCAGGCCGGGAGCTCGCGTGCAAGCCGGGAGGTCGCGCGCCCGCCGCCGGGTGATCACAGGCAGGCAGGCAGCTGAAGAAACCCCCTCCAGGGTCTTTGGGGCCTTCCTGGGTCTGTTGTCACGCAGGCCGGGAGCTCGCGTGCAAGCCGGGAGGTCGCGCGCCCGCCGCCGGGTGATCACAGGCAGGCAGGCAGCTGAAGAAACCCCCTCCAGGGTCTTTGGGGCCTTCCTGGGTCTGTTGTCACGCAGGCCGGGAGCTCGCGTGCAAGCCGGGAGGTCGCGCGCCCGCCGCCGGGTGATCACAGGCAGGCAGGCAGCTGAAGAAACCCCCTCCAGGGTCTTTGGGGCCTTCCTGGGTCTGTTGTCACGCAGGCCGGGAGCTCGCGTGCAAGCCGGGAGGTCGCGCGCCCGCCGCCGGGTGATCACAGGCAGGCAGGCAGCTGAAGAAACCCCCTCCAGGGTCTTTGGGGCCTTCCTGGGTCTGTTGTCACGCAGGCCGGGAGCTCGCGTGCAAGCCGGGAGGTCGCGCGCCCGCCGCCGGGTGATCACAGGCAGGCAGGCAGCTGAAGAAACCCCCTCCAGGGTCTTTGGGGCCTTCCTGGGTCTGTTGTCACGCAGGCCGGGAGCTCGCGTGCAAGCCGGGAGGTCGCGCGCCCGCCGCCGGGTGATCACAGGCAGGCAGGCAGCTGAAGAAACCCCCTCCAGGGTCTTTGGGGCCTTCCTGGGTCTGTTGTCACGCAGGCCGGGAGCTCGCGTGCAAGCCGGGAGGTCGCGCGCCCGCCGCCGGGTGATCACAGGCAGGCAGGCAGCTGAAGAAACCCCCTCCAGGGTCTTTGGGGCCTTCCTGGGTCTGTTGTCACGCAGGCCGGGAGCTCGCGTGCAAGCCGGGAGGTCGCGCGCCCGCCGCCGGGTGATCACAGGCAGGCAGGCAGCTGAAGAAACCCCCTCCAGGGTCTTTGGGGCCTTCCTGGGTCTGTTGTCACGCAGGCCGGGAGCTCGCGTGCAAGCCGGGAGGTCGCGCGCACGCCGCCGGGTGATCACAGGCAGGCAGGCAGCTGAAGAAAACAATTGCCAGCTTTTAACAGTGACCAGATCCAGACCCCCTAAAGCTATGCCTAGAAGTCTGTAAACCTATAGTCACATTGGGTCCCAGGAAGAGCAGAGCCTTGTGGACTACCCCATAAGGAGATCACCTTCCCCAAGTAGGAATTATCCCATTACAGGAAATGGAATATCCTCTATCCCAAGGAAGAACAGTCATCTTATGGGAGCCAAACTGTCCCCCAAGCCTGAAGGATTCCTTTGGAACTACAAAACCAGAACTGAGATAATGATCAGTTAGACTCTGGCTCACCACAGCTAATCCACAAAAGCTGCTTTTTCTGAATGGGCCAATCAGAGGGTTCAGGTATCTTCAAGGTAAGTTGAGTGCCCCTTAAGTAACTCAAGCTGAAGTTCTCCTTTACTTTCTAACTTTACCTCATAAATCTCTCTATGCCTCACAGTGACTCATCCTGAAATTATTTTTCCATGAGGAAAGTCAGGAATCTACTCTGCCAGATGTGGCAGATGTGTAATCCCAGCACTCTGCAAGGCTGATGAGGCAGGAGAATGGAAAGTTCCAGCCCAGACCATGTAATTTATTAATTTAGGGTAATCCTGTATAAATAAATAAAGGCCGGGACATGTAGCTCAGTGTGAAGGCCCACAGACCAATCCCTAGTACTGCAAAAAACAACAACAAAATCTACTCAGTTGAGGTCTCCATGTCCTCCCTCTGTGGTGTACTCCAACTCCAGTGACAGTATGGCTAGTGGCCTGCCACATTAGATAACACAGCTCTAAGTTTCACTTTGTATTTTATACATTACTTTGTTTTCATAATACTTTTTTAAAAAGCCATGATGAATGTATTTATTATGTACTGCACATGTGCACTAATAAAAAAAAATTTTTTTTTTTATACCGGGGATTGAACTCAGGACCTTACACTTGCAAAGCAAGAGCAGAACCACTAAGCTAAATCCCCGGCCCCTAATACATTTTTTTAAAATCAGTCATTGAACTGGGAATGTGGCTCAGGGGTAGAGTGCTCACCTAGCCTGTGTAAGGCTCTGGATTTGATCCTCAGAATTGCAAACAAGAAAATACAATAATTTTCTTGAAGTGAGAATTACATTGTTATTTTAGTAGCAGTTACTGTAGCTATTACATGATAGTACCAAACAGTAGAACAGTTTATATACTTATGGTTTTGAGTGTGTTGACTGTAAGCTTGGCCTGCCCTAAGCAAGAGGAGATTCTGCTGCAGAGAACCATGGAACTGAATGAAGCACAGCATTAGTTCTTCACATTTCTAGCCCACCAACCCATCCTGAAGATTCTATCTCTGTCAGCCTCCATAATTATGGGAGCTAATTCCTTAAAAGAAGGGCCACAGTGCTTCACATTATGGTCTTTCAGAAATAGTTTATAAACTAAAAGAAATGGAGTACCAAAGTTAAAGAATTTCAATAATAAAATCTATAATAATTTTTCGACAAAGGGCCTGACTCCTCTGCCTTATTAAGAGGTCTTAACTGGGTTTCTGGCCAGAGTGAATGGTGCTGGATGTAAAAGAAGTTCTGTCAGTGAGAGGAAAACAAAAGTTAAGGCCCAGTGAATTATTGCCTGCACTACCACTCTAGGAGTGAGCTGCTAGCCCACCATTCCTGATGAGATTTCAGGAGGATGAACAGAGCATGCTTAATCCTAAAAATAATACAATGACAGAGCCAAAATGATGAATATAGGAGTTAGCCATTTCAAGATGAGATTTTAAAATATTTTATTTTCCTTTATATATCAGCCATTAGGAAATAAACAGGTTAAAGTCTAAATGAACTTCAAGAACAAAGCCACCATGAGATATTTTTCAGGTACCTTTATTTAATTAACTAGAAAGAGGTCTTTAAATGAATCTTGCTTTATTTATTTTTTATTTTATTTATTTATTTTTTTTGGTCTTGCTTTGTAGTTCAAGCTGGCCTTCAGAATTTAGCCATTTTTATTTCACCTCTTCTGAAGTTTTTCTAAATGATAATAAAACTAATTATATTCTCAACAAAGTTAAATGAGTTTTTTAAATTGTATGTTTGATTTATATCTGAAAGATTCTGAGTGTTTTAAAAGCTTAGGAAGTTTATTTTTAAGAGTGACAATTTGAAATCCTGAGTTCAATTCCTACTCCGCCCCCAAAAAGGCTGTTTTCCTCTCAAACCTCCTATCTTTGACTTCACTTTTTCTTTCTGGGCTAAGGATGGAACCCAGGGTTTTTTGTGCTTTACCACTGAGCTCTACCCACTGCCTCTTTATTCATTTTTTAAAATGAGACTGTTAGATGGTTAATTTATTCTTATTTGTCAACTTAGCTAGACTACAAATGTCCGGATATGTGGACTTACATTATTCTGGAAGTCTGTATAGAGTATTTTTAGATGAGATTAACATATAAATCCATGGACTGTGAGTAAAACAGATTGCTTTCATGATGTGTATAAGCCTCAGTCAAATAGTTGAGAGCCTGAACAGGAGAAAACATTGACTTTGTTAAACAAGAGGAGATTCTGCTGTAGAGAACAATGGAACTTGAAGCACAGCATTAGCTCTTCACATCTCTAGCCCACCAACCCACCCTGAAGATGTTCATCTGCAGCCTCATAATCATGTGACCTAATTCTTTAAAAGAAATCATATATACAATCACATGTTGCTCAACAACAGGAATAAGCTCTGAAAAATGTGTCATTAGGTTATTGTGTTCTTAGGTGAACATTACAGAGTGTGTTTACACAAATTTAGATGGTATAGTCTGCTATCCATCTAGGTGATGGCGTGGCCTATTGCTCCTAGGCTACAAACTAAGCTACAACATGGTACTGTACTGAATACTACAGGCAATTGTAACACAATGCTAAGCATTTGTACATCTAAGCACAAATGGTACCATAAAATAACTGTATGAAAGATAAAAATGGTATGCTTGTATGGGGCTGGAAATTGCTCTGGACCAGTGAGTAGTGATGAACAAATGTAAAGGCTTAGGCCCTGGGACATTATTATCTACTGTAGACTTAGAAACAGCACTATTTCAAAATTTTTAAAGTTCTCTCTTTGATAATATATAGTAAAAATTTAGTTTATATATGCAAATTTCACAATGATATATTATATACAATATATCATTTGACCAAATTAACAATGGTGTACATTTAGATTATAAAACTCAATTAAACACCCATATACCCATGTTTAAATAACAAAATGTAAGCTGGGTATGGTGGCACAAGCTGGTGAAGAGGCTGAGGCAGGAGGATATTTGTGTGTTCAAGGCCACCCTAAAATACATGGACTGTTTTAAAAAACCAAATAAAATAACAAAATACAAATACTTATCTGTGTTCTATAATTGTGTTGTGTCCAAGTTTGGAGAAGTTAAATTGGTTTCATGTTTAAAAAAAAGAAAAAAGGAATTAAGATATGTTATGCATATGTACCAACTTCCTACAAGAAACGTAAACATTACGTACTACACACATGTACTAATAAGCTAAAAATTTTTAAAGTGACACACAAAAAATGAAGGCACAAACACACATTAGTATAGGCCTACACAGGGTTGGAAGTATCAATATCACTGTCTTCCATCTCTATATTTGCCCCATGGGAAGAGCCTTTGAGCAGTAATATGCATGGAGCTGTCATCTCCTGTGACATCAATGTCTCCTTGAAATTCCTCTCAAGATGAGGCTCTTCTTGAGGAAGTGTCACTCTTTTTAAAAATATATGCATAGGGCCAGGGATTTAGCTCAGTGGTTCTGCTGCCTGCCTTGTAAACACAAGGACACAAGTTCGATCCCTGGTACAAAAAAAGTGTGTGTGTGTGTGTGTGTGTGTGTGTGTGTGTGTGAGTGTGAGTGTGATTATGTAAAGTCAGCAATTCAGAAGTTGAGGCAGGAGGATTGGCATGAGTTCAAGGCCAGCCTGGGATATATATAGTGAGTTCATAGCAAGACCCTGTCTCAAAAAGCAAAACAAGGGCTGGAGATTTCGCTCAGTGGTTCTGCCACCTGCTTTGCAAGTGCAACGTCCCAAGTTCGATCCCCAGTACCAAAAACAAAAGCAAAACAAAATAAATTATATGGTTAGCAGTTCTCCCCCCCGCCACCCTACCATTTCCTCCTCCTTCTTCTTAAAAACAGGGATTTGCTAGGTATTCAGGCTGGCCTTCAACTCACCCACCCAAGTCCTGGAATTACAAACATGTACCACCATGCCTGGCTAGTTTCTTTTCTCCATCATAAATTTGTTTTTAAGAAGATGGTGTTCCATAAACATTTCTTTCTGTTCCTGAAAATCTTTTGGTGTTGGGCCCATGTTTTTCTTTTTTTTTTTTAAGTTTGTTAATACATATGGGGAATATATATATATTTTAAGACCTTTAGCCTCCTCCCTATTCCCTCCCTCCCTCCTTTCCCATCTCCAAAATGTCTGCCTTCCTGTTTCCTACCATGTCTCCTTTTATTTGTATGTTGGGTTTCTCATATAAGAAAAACCATGTAATATTTAACTTTCTTCACCTGACATTAGATTTAACACTATGGTCTCAAGACCCATCCATTTTCATGCAAATTACATGATTTCCATTCTACTTTATGGCGAAATACTATTCCACTATGTATATATGCCACACTTTCTTTATTCTTTCATCTGTTGATGGGCACCTAGTCTGTGTCCAAACTTAGCTATTGTGTACAGTGCTATTAATAAACGACTATACATGTATCACTATAGAATAATGTCTTTAACTCTTTGGAGAATATACCCAGTAGAGGTATAGCTGGAGCAAATAGAATGACTATTCTCAAAGTTTTAATTTTGGTTGTTGGTTTTTGTTTTTGTGGTGCTGAGGGTAGAATCTGGAGAGCTTTGGTCATCCTAGACAAACACCTTACAACTGAGCTACACCTCCAGGCCTGTTTTCAAACTTATTGAGAAGCTTATTGAAGTCTGCAAAAGCTTCTGCTAGACCTGACTGTAAATTAATTGCTTTGGGGATTCCTTGCTTTTATTCCCTTATAGCTGTGGTGACAAATGTATGGCATGTGTGTTATTGTGATTTTCTTTTAAGACAAAAGATTTTAATATATGACTTGTATTTCTCTAAACCTCAGTATTCAGGTTTAATTGCAGTGTTTGGCACTTTGGGTTTTGGGTTGTACTTTGAGCACTCATCTCTAAAAGATTCAGCATCACTGCCTTCCAGTTTTCTTTTCTCTTGCCTATTCTTTGGCTTTGTGTTCTCTAGGCCATAGGAATTATTCAGGTTTATTATATTCTTAGAGGACCATGTCATATATTTGGTCTGTCACTGACTGGTACATCAAAATGTAGTGCACAACTGTACATAAATATTCATATACACACATCGAATTGGAGAAGCCTAATACAGTAGGAAAGAGGGATAATCAAATTCCAAATCATGTTAAAATACTGAAATTTTTTTGAGTTTTGTTCATGACATCACCCCAGCTTGAACCCAGAGCCCCCTCTGCTGCACGCCCCCCCGATCTACGGGCCTCCTCTAGAGCCATGACTGTTCCAGCAGGTGCCTCTGATTGGCTCCAACCCAGTGCCAGGAGGGTAGCCGTGTGGGCGCCACTGAGCACCGTGACACCCCCCCCCCGCTCTTAGATCTCCTGATTGAGTTAGTCCTTGGACGCACTCTGCAGAGGCATGGGGGTCTACAAAGGGTGGTGATTGATCCTATTGTATTCCTGATTGTGTCGATTGGGATAAAGGATAGGGATTGATTTGATGAGTTGTTTTCTCAATTATAAAAATGACAATGCCTATAAGTCATTAGAGAATCAAAGGCTGGGACGCAATGATGTCAGGAAGATTTAATGACCCAGAGACTGAATCAAGAGCAACCCAACAGCAAAAATAAACATGAATAAACACTTAAGCAAACCACAAAGACAGACTTCCAGTCCACCAATGGCAAACAGTAGGGCAAAGGAGGATGAAAAACCAGATAGTGAACCTCGAGGACACTCAGAACTCACAGCACAGGAAGGAAAAAAACTAATCAATCAAGCTCTAGAAAAATTCAAAACAGAAATTATTTCCCAGATAACCATAGAGATGGTGAGGAAAATGAAAGACATGATTCAAGACTCCAGAACAGAAACTGACAAAAAAATAGATGAGGTTAGGAACATAATAGAAACCATGAAGGCCTAGAATAAGAAAGAAATGGAAACAATGAATATCCAATATAGGAAAGAAATGGAATCCATTAAACAGATTCAAATGGATATCCAGGAGATTAAAAACTCTATTGAAAGTGTATGCAACAGAATAAAAGATTGCGAAGATAGAATTTCAGATATAGAAGATAGGATCACAGACAGTGACCATGAAAAGAGTGGTCTCTGAAAAACAGTAAGGGAGCATGAGAAATTGATCCAACAATTCCTAGATAATACAAAGAAGAAAAACATAAGACTGATAGGAATCCATGAAGTACCAGGAGAAAATGCAAATGACTTTAAAAAGCTGTTCAAAGAATTAATGACAGAAAACTTCCTAAACAGAGGGGAAGAATTAGACATACAGATAAGTGAGGCATATAGGACACCAACTAGCCACTATAAAAAAAAATCTACATCTAGACATATAATAATCAAGATCCCAGACACCCAACAGAAGAACAAATACTACAAGCAGTAAGAGAAAAGAAACAAATCACATGTAAAGGAAAGCCCATTAGAATCACAGCAGACTTTTCAACACAAAAAACCCCTGGTCAAGGAGAGCCTGGAGTGAGGTATTTCAAGTCCTAAAAGAAAACAATCTACAACCAGGACTGATGTATCCTGCAAAACTCTCTTTCAAAATGGACAGAGAAATAAGCTACTTCCATGACAAAGAACACTTGAGAAACTTCATGAATACTAAACCAGCACTACAAAGAATTTTAAACAATATCCTACAAAAACACAATGAAGATCACAACACCAGGAGGCTCAACAGAGCAAATCAAATAGCCAAGGCAAGAAACTAAAAGGAGAGAACAAAAAATAAAAAGAGTCAACAAAAGGACAATGACATGACAATAAGTCAGTGCATATCAGTTATAACTATCAATGTCAATGGCCTCAATTCACCAATCAAGAGAAATATATTGGCAGAATGGATTAAGAAGCAAAATCCAACAATATGTTGTATATAAGAAACACACCTAGTGCAAAAAGAAGCCCATAGACTGAAAGTGAAAGGATGGAAAACAATTCTCCACGCGACCGGAGCCTAGAAAAAAGAAGGGGTAGCAATCTTATTCGCAGACAAAGCAAACTTCAAACCAAAACTGATTACGAGAGACAAAGAAGGCCACTACATTCTTGTAAAGGGAACAATTCAAGACGAAGAGATGACAATCATAAACATATATGCACCAAATATAAATGCCCCCAACTATATAAGACAAATATTAAGTAACATGAAAAACTCAATAGCCACTAATACAATTGTAGTGGGGGATGTAGACACACCACTATCACAAATACACATATCATCTAGGCAAAAAAAATCAACAATGAAATATGAGAACTGAACCAAGCTTTTGAACACATGGACTTATTGGACATCTATAGAGTGTTCCACCCCACAAAATCAGAATATACACTCTTTTCAGCTGCACATGAGTCATTCTCCAAGGTAGATCACATACTATCTCACAAAACGGGTTTGAATAAATGCAAAAGAAATGAAGTTATTCCCTGTATATTATCAGATCACAGTGCAATAAAGCTGGAGATCAATAGCATAAGAAACCATAGGAACTTCAAAAACACATGGAAATTGAACAACACTCCTGAACAATCAATGGATCACAGAGGACATCAAAGAAGAAATCAGACAGTTTTTACAAATAAATGAAAATGCCAGTACAACATACAGGAACCTATGGAATACAATGAAAGCAGTTCTACTTGGAAAATTCATAGCACTGAATCCCCACATTAGGAAAACAGAGCAAGCTCAAATAAACAACCTAAAAATGACTCTTAGACTCCTAGAAAAACAAGAACAAGAAAAACCCAAAGCTCGAACAAGAGAGGAAATTATAAAGATTTGAGCAGAAATCAACACAATGGAAACTAAGAAAATGATACAAAAAATAAATGAATCGAAGAGTTGGTTTTTTGAAAGAAGAAATAAAATTGATAAACCCTTAGCAAACCTTATCAAAAAAGGAAAGAAAAGGCTCAGATTCATGCAATCAGGAATGAAAAAGGTGAAGTCACAACAGATCCCACAGAAATCCAGAGGATCATTAATAACCTGTACGCTAATAAAATGGAAAACAGAGAAGAAATAGAGAGATTTCTAGATACTTATGAATTACCAAACTTAAACGAAGAAGATAAAAACATTTTAAACACCCCAATTACAATCAGTGATATTGAAAATGTAATTAAAAACTTACCAACAAAGAAAAGCCCAGGTCCTGATGGATTCACTGCTGAATTTTACAAGACATTTAGAGAAGATCTACTGCCATTACTCTTCAGACTTTTCAATGATATTGAAAGGGAAGCAATACTCCCAAATTCGTTCCTGGAAGCAAATATCACTGATTCCCAAACCTGGGAAAGATGTAACTAAAAAAGAGAACTACAGGCCAATCTCCTTAATGAATATAGATGCAAAAATCCTCAATAAGATATTAGCAAACAGAATACAGAGGATCATCAAGAAGATCATCTATCCTGACCAAGTTGGATTTATTCCAGGGATGCAAGGATGGTTCAACATACATAAATCAATAAATATAATACACTATATTAGCAAAGTCAAGGACAAGAACCACTTGATCCTCTCGATAGATGCAGAAAAAGCACTTGACAAAATTCAACACCCATTCATGCTAAAAACTCTTCAAAAAATTGGAATAGATGGTCTATGTCTCAACTTAATGAAGGCTATCTATGAAAAACCAACAGCCAACATCATATTAAATGGCCCCAAACTGAAAACCTTCATGTTAAAATCAGGAACATGACAAGGATGCCCACTATCACTACTCCTCTTTGATATAGTTCTGGAAACATTAGCCACAGCAATTTGACAAGAGAAAGAAATTAAAGCATAAAGATAGGAAAGGAAGAAGTTAAATTGTCATTATTTGCTGATGATATGATACTCTACATTGAAGACCCAAAAAACTCCACCAAAAGACTTGTCAACATAATAGACACTTTTAGCAGAGTAGCAGGATACAAGGTCAACACACAAAAATAAATAGCCTTCTTGTACACAAATAACAGACTCACTGAACGAGAAATTAGGGAAACAATTCCTTTCACAATAGCACCCAGAAAAATGAAGTATCTGGGAATCAATCTAACAAAAGAAGCAAAAGACCTCTACACTGAAAACTACAGCACTCTGAAAAGAGAGATCGAGGAAGATATAAGAAAATGGAAAGATCTCTCCCGTTCCTGGGTAGGAAGAATCAACATAGTGAAAATGGCCATACTACCAAAACTGCTATACAGGTTCAACGCAATACCAATTGAAATCCCAACACTATACTTCACAGAACTAGAAAGAAGAATCCAAAAATTCATTTGGAACCATAAGAGACCTAGAAAACCAAAGCCATCCTAGGCAACAGACACATGGCAGTGGGTATAACAATTCCCAATTTGAAACTATACTACAAAGCCACTGTGATAAAAACAGCATAGTACTGGCAAAGAAACAGACCTGAGGATCAGTGGAACAGATTGGAAGACACAAAAACAACTTCAGATGCACTCAGCTACCTCATATTTGACAAAGGAGCTGACAGTCCCCACTGGAGGAAATATAGCCTCTTTACTAAATGCTGTTGGAAAAACTAGATCTTAACCTGCAAAAGATTGAAACTAGACCCTTATCTGTCACCATGCACTAAATTAAAATCCAAGTGGATTAAGGATCTAAACATAAAAGCCAAAACACTCTACTTGCTGGAGGATAAGTTAGACAGAACTCTGGAAGACATTGGCATAGGAAAAGACTTTATGAACAAATCCTCAGTAGCACGGGAACTAGCAAAAAGAGTCAACAAATTGGATCTCATCTTATTAAAAAGCTTCTGCACTGCAAAAGAAACCATCAACAGAACAGAGAGACAACCTACAATGTGGGAAAAACTTTTTACCACTTGCTCCTCAGACAAAGGACTATTATCTAGAATATATAAAGAACTCAAAACAACCAGCCCCCCAAATATGAAGACCCAGTTCAAAAATGGGCATCTGAAATGAACAGACATTTCTCAGACAAAGAAGTAAAAGCAGCAAGTAAATATATGAAAAAATGCTCCACATCACTGGTCATTCGAGAGATGCAGATGAAAACAACACTGATATTCCACCTCACCCCACAAAGAATGGCTGCTATCAAGAAATCACACAATAACAAATGTTGGCACGGTTGTGGGGAGAAAGGAACCCTTCTCCATTGTTGGTGGGAGTGCAGACCGGTGCAACCACTATGGAAGTCAATATGGAGATACCTCAAAGAACTAGGATTAGAGGTTCCATTTGACCCAGCCAATCTCTGTTGGGTATCTTTCCAAAAGAACTAAAAGAATCATACCACGGTGATATATGCACACCCATGTTTATAGCGGCACAGTTTGTAATATCTAAAACTTGGAAACAGCCCATCTGTCCATCAGTTGGAAACTGGGTAAAGAAGATGTGGCTTTTCTATAAAATGGAATACTACTCAGCCATAAAGATTGAGAAAGTAGATTCATTCATAGGTAAATGGGTACATTTTGAGTATATACTCCTAAGTGAAATAAATAAGTCACACATATGCAAATACCAAATAGTTTCTCTGTTGTGAAAAGCTAAAATAGTAGTCAAGATCCTAATGGGACAATTAGCAATGTGAAATAGGAAGAAAAGGACCAAAGATATAGGGACGGTGAGAAGAAAAGGGAAAGGGGAACAAGGGAAAAGGAAAAAAAATATGAGAAAATGTAAAAATGGAATTAAAGTGTTTGAAGGTGGGGAGGGGAGGAGGGGATGAAGCAAGGGTGGGGACAAGGGGAAAAAATTAGAACCAAGACCTGGCATGTAAACGTACAAGATCCCAGTAATGAATGTAACTGTACTGTCTACTTAGAATGTACCAATAAATTCAATTTAATTTTTAAAATATATTGAAATTTTCTGTAATTATATGTCATGTTCTGCGTCATTGGGGGTTCCATGACATGAGTCAGACATAAAAATTTGGTTAACTCCTTTATACAATTTCTTTGAAGAAAAAGTTAAAGTTCAAATTATGAATTATGTGTTTCCCTCTTAGTAAGAACTGATCAGATATAGCATACATCAGTGTAGTTAATATAAGTGCTCTAACTACACTGAAACTTTGCTGTGAAGCTGCTTAAGTGTGACACAAGTTTTTAGACTTAATTCAATTTGAAAATAATCTCTAGGATTTTCTTTATATTTGTTATTTCTTCCTGAAGATATATTTTCTTTTTAAAAATAGTATACCATGTATTAGGTTTTATTATTGTTTATAGTACTGGATATTGAACCTAGGGGTATCCTATCACTGAACTACATTGTTAGTTTATTTTTGAATTTTGAGACAGGATCTCACCAAATTGCCTAGGCTGGCCTGAAACTTGCTGTGCTCTTGCCTCAGCCTCACAAGTACCTGGAACCATGGATGTATGCCACAATACGTAGCCATTCCTTTTTTAAAAATAATATTATTTTTAAAAATCTTAAGGCCGGGGATTTAGCTCAGTGCTTCTGCTGCCTGCCTTGCAAGCAGCACAAGGTCCCAAGTTTGATCCTCAATACCAAAAAAAGTGAAAATCTTAGAAAAAGCAGGCAAGAAAAAAAAAAGCTTCCATAAATTCCCTACATGCTGGGATATTTTATTAATGGGAATATATTTAGTTTTTTTGTTTGTTTGTTTTTTGTACCAGGGATTGAATGCGGGACGTTGCATTTGTGAGGCAGGTGGTACCAAAAAATTAAAATTAAAATTAAACATAAATGTAGAGACAAACTGGTATATGCAGATCTTAGGCAAGCAAAGAAATACAGTATTAGAATGATGAAAGTGGCTCTTTCCAAGGAATAACCAAAAATGTCCTGCTGTAATTGCAATAGAGATGAAAGCTTCTGAAAATCCTGCTCTTCAGAGTACTCAAGCTGACCCAACCATAGCCTATATATCTTTCAAAAAGAATAAATTTTATATGTTTACCAGATGAGAACCAGGAGATACAAAAAGATTCTAAGCTGGGTGTGTTAATGCACACCTGTTATCCCAGCATTTGGGAGGCTGAGACAGGAGGGTCACTGCAAGTTCGAGGCCTGCTTGAGTTACATAGTGAATTCAAAGCCAGCTTGAGCTACACAGTGAGACCCCGTCTAAAAAAAAAAAAAAAAAAGACATGATGGACCACACACTCTCAGCATGGCAAAGGCTGGATCACAGTTTTCCATAACAGTGGTGCCAATGCCTTGGCTTGATAATAAGCACACAGTATTTGGAAGAGTGACTAAAGAAATGGAAACTGCACATAGGATCGCCATTGTTAACTGTCGCGAGCCGGCGATGCAGAGCACTGTCCAGCAGTGTCTCAAACCTGAAAGAGCAGCGGGGTGGAGATGGGGCAGAGAGAAAGGAAGGACGCCAAGACAAGAGTCTGATCAAGGCGACGTTTATTGCCGGCAAGCATCGGCCTTTTAAAGCAAAAAACCACAAACTATTATGGGACGGAGTTACCAAAGTAACTGAAAGGTTACACAGGAAAAGAGCAAACAAGCTCAACAAAAACAACCCACCTTGGGTAGTAGTAACCCGGACAACCACACATCTAAAGGTCAGAGACAAGAAACTGTAACTTTCAGGAATTCCACAAAGGAAACACACCACCTGCTAAACTGGAGAAACTTAACACATATGAACTTACTAAAGTTTACAATACTTACAACCAATACTCATGATCCCCACAGTTAACGTCAATCCCCAAACAGATAAACCTCATGAGGCTACAGTATTAAAAATATCACAGCTCTTCTGGAGGCTGAAGAATTACTTTAGCCCAGAAGTTTGAGCCTAGTCTGAGCAACAAAGTGAGAGCCCTTCTCAAAAGTAGAGTAGATTATGCAGTTATACAGAGAAAAACTTGTAAAAATATTTTAATACTAAATTTGTTGAGACCATATGAGATTAATGGAAATTACATTTGGCCTCTACGAAGTGATGGCCATTAGCTTCCAGACGTTAATACCGTGAGCTGCTGCTTAGGTAACCTGGGCCATTGTGATTGCTGCACATGCATTTTCAATTTCTTCTTTAGGAGCCAGCAGTGTAGTGGCGTTTCTGCCATATAAGACATCACATAGGATCCCCCCATACAAGGTAACAACATCTGTTGAAAAACACCATACTCTTTTTCTTTTCCTGAAGTATATATACATTTTTTTGGTGAATTCTGTATTGTCAAATTGGATGGCAAATAATTGTGTTTATTACATAAACAGAACCACATCTGTGCTAAAAGAATATGTGTTCACAATACTAGAATAAACTGCCATCATAATATTCCTGAATCAAAGAAAACAATAGTCAGAAAAGTTGGACAAACTAAACAATTATAAATTTCATTCATATTCATAGTTTTAACTGTTGTTAGCTCATGAATTTTTGTTAAAATAGCAACAGACTATCCTGATTTGCCCTTTCACACAGCAGTGATGTTTTATTATTATTTTTTTAAGCTCAGGGCCAAAATTTAAATTTTTCTAAATGAGAAGAATATCTCTCAATCATTATATGGAATACCAACTCAGTGACTTGGGAATTAATTTATTTTAGTTAATTCTGATCAATTGATACATCTTAATTCAACTTAAAATTACAAGGCAAAAACTGCACTTACACAAAAAATCTTTATGAAATCATTTTGACAACATTGAGTCACAAGATAAAAACAAGATTTCTATCTTCATACAGGTTTTCAGTGATTATATTTTTCAAGCTGAAAGTACAGTTTGTTTCATAGGTCTCAGTGCAAGTACAAAGGAAATCTCTATATTTTGAAATCAGTTTAACTATACAGTTAAGACATTTTCACCTAAACTTCATTTGGAAATGAGTAATCTGACATTGCTAAAAGGCAAACATGAAGAGAATATTATTATTTCTATAACGCTTTCAAAGAAATTAAAATAATCAATTTAAATTATATGCCTTTGGATTGATGCCAGTATTTACATGAAAGGTATTTTTCAGAGATGAAATTTATAAAATCTTTTTTTTAATTTATAAAATCTTGTTACAAATCAGGATTGACAGATGAACATTTGCAATTTTGATAGAGAATAAAAAACTTTGAAACCTAATTTTATTTTTATTTTATTTCAAAATTCTTCATTTGGCCTGATCTTCAGTCTCCTTCAGTTGATTCTTCTTCCTCCTTTTTCCTATCCTTTAAATATTGGTATTTCCTGATTAGGCTTTTTTGTTTTGTTTTTCAGACAGGATCTTACCACATAATCAGACCAGTTTTGAACTCACTGTGTAGCCTAGGCTAGCCTCCTGCCTCTGCCTCCTGCTCTGATCAGTTTTCGTTGACTCATTCTAGTCACTTTTTTAGGTGTAGAAGATACAGAAATGCATTACCCAGATTCCCTTCAAGCTACCTAACAGTGGGAAATATAGTGGCAGCATTCTCCAGCTAGCAGTACAGCCTGGCTCGCTGCTGAGAACATTCTTGTCTTGATTTCTCTGGGACAGCCAGAGTGAGCAAGGTGGAGATACAATGATGCTAAGCCTTTCAGTCCGACACAGGCCACTGAGACTGGAAGTAACTGTCACAGAACTTCTTTTAGGGTTCACTGAGGCTTAGATGGGTCTGTAGTGTTTTCAACTTCTTCCTCTACCTGGTACTGTTTTCTTTTCTTTTCTTTTCTTTCTTTCTGTCTTTCTTTCTTTTTTTTTTTTTTTTTTTTTTCTTTTTGTCTTTCTTTTTTTTTTTTTTTTTTTTTTGGTACTGGGGATCAAAATCAGGCTGTTGCACTTGCCAGGCAGGCAGTGGAACCACTGAGCCAAATTCCTGGCCCATGCTACTGTTTTCTTCCTCCTCCTTTCTTTTTCTGTCTTTTGAATACAACTGTGGATGTGTTTTATTATGTCCACGAATCATCTGCATTTTTTAAGGAGGTGAGGGAGACTGATATAAATGCTTTCCTTAAATTGTCAAGCTCCTGTATTTGCTACTGATTATATTGTATTAAAAAAGCAAAATCACTGCCAGAAATATTCTCAATAAAGAAAGGGAAAAATTATAAAACAACTCAGTCTTTACAAGTGTTCATAACTGACATAATTTTAAAAAGTAAAAGGTTAATTTATCTATGTATGAATTAAACAGAAAATTCAAACTAATTGTTTTACTGAAAAAAATACACTGATATATTTTAAGATTGGATATTGACAGGGCCAGGGATTTAGCTCAGTGGTTCCACTGCCTGCTTCACAAGCCCGAGGTCCCAAGTTAAATCCCCGGTATGAAAAAAATAAAAAGAAAGAAAGAAGATTGGATATTGACAGCATTTTCAAATATACAAAGGGTAAATGAGGAAGTAAATAATAGGGACATTGCTGCCAAATATACACAAGGATGACTAAAATAAGATGAATCCCTTACAGCCAAGGTGGTGAGCCAGGCATACAACCATGTTCTGTGGGCAGCAGTTCACTGTTCTGGGCTGGGTAAAGGCTTAGAGAGGAAAGCCCTTAGGCAGTAATTCTATAATCTAATATTAAACATTTTGTGAGATATAGAAAAACCGCCCCCAAGATTACGGGGAAAATGGGGTAGCTAAAATTGTCAATTCCAGGATCTTCAATAGAAAATACAAGAGTAAAGATACAACAGTAGCTGATTCCAAAACTAAATTATATGACTGGAATTACTCTTTAAAAATGATGATCTTTAAAAATTATTGAGCCTAGGTTCCCAACTAAACCTATTCAGCAGCTATAGCCAGGGATTTTTTTTCAAGTTCCTGAAATAATTCTGATGACTGGCCAATTCTGAAACTTCTGAATTGGTGAATGCAGAGATTTTTAGAATTTAACATCTGATGTCAGCACTACTCCATATTTTCCCTTGCTTGTCTTATCTTACATATTTTTCTAACAGTGAATGAATGAAAGACCTTTGCAAGTGAAGGTAAAAGAGTCAGCAGGGTACTCAAAATGTATTCTATTATGTCAAGCCACTCCCACACACTGACCCATACATTTATATCCCTTCTGCTACCCAAGGTTCACTAACAGGCAGACATTTCTTAATTTAATACCAAGGGAGAGGGTGGATTCCTATTTAACAGGAAAATGTAATATGAAACAACCCCTAAGTACTAAAGATATTTAATAGAAGAAACATTTTAATAATTCTTCAAAAAAATCACTGTTTTTAGATTTTTATTTTTATTTATTTATTTATTTTTTGTACCAGGGATCAAACTCAGGACCTTATGCCTGCAAGGCAGTCTATAGCACCACTGAGCTAAATCTCTGGCCTAAAAATCATTGTGTGTGTGTGTTTTGTTTTTGTTTGTTTTTTTTTTTTTGACAGGGTCTCACTATGTAGTTGAGACTGACCTGGAACTCACTATGTAGCTCAGACTGGTCTTGAACTCACAGTGATCCTCCTGCCTCAGCCTCCTGAGTGCTGGGATTACAGGCGTGAGCCACCATGCCCAGCCTAAAAATCATTGTTTTTAAAGGTTCAGTGTTAGGAAGAAAAATCCCTTAAAATAGGGATGGGGGAATTTTCTCTCATATGAGAAAAACAGTGTCACAGTGTTTCTCCAATTTAGAAATTAGGCAGTGTTACTTCAGTACTACTTTTGCTTACATATTGCTTTGTTAATATATACATAGAAATGTTTAAAGTGTGAATGTTTAAAGTTAAAATGTTTAAAGTATTTTGGCTCAGATTTTAATGCATATGATCATATAAAGATGGAGTTTCTTTTTTTGTTTGTTTTTTTGGTTTTTTGAGACAGGGTCTCACTATGTAGTTGAGACTGCCCTGGAACTCATTGTGTAGACCAGGCTGGTCTCAAATTCACAGTGATCCTCCTGCCTGAGCCTCCCGAGTGCTGGGATTATATGCATGTGCCACCACGCCCGGCTGATGGATTTTCTTCTTAATCATGGAAATTGTACCACTTTCAAGATCTAAAGAATAAACTTTTAAATATCTCATATTTGATAATAAATTAAAAAAAATAAAAAGTAGTACCTACATAAAAATTATTCATTAAAGTTACAACTGTGTGTTTTTCAAAAGTTAGAGTAACTAAACATTTTTCAGTATTAAAACACATTCAAGTATTTGCTTAAACTTATACTTAGCCAGCTAGAACATATTAAGTAACTTTTTATAATAGCTTTCCTTTAAAAGATTACTGTTACATAAAATAGTGTGATTATTACTTATTAATATAAATCACTTAGAATAAGCGAAAAGAATAATGACAGTAGACACAGACCTTCAAGAGTAAGTTTTCAACACATAAAGTTGCACACATCAATCATAGGTATTTGTAGGTAATTCCCTCAAAGTATTTAAATTCATGAAAACAAAGACTATGTATATTTTTTAAGGGAGAAAATGCATTACTACAGATAAAACATACTCAAACAGTTGTGACTTTAAATCATACATTTTGCAAACACCACACAAAACCAAAGGAGGCATTACCTATTATTTTAATAACTAAAACATATTAGCAGGGGATTTAGCTCAGTGGCGCTGTGCCTGCCTCATAAGGTCCTGAGTTTGATCTCCAGTACCAAAAAAAAAATTAAAATATGTTATTTGTGAAATAAAAAGTTGATTCTTTTTTCAAAGTAATAATGAAAAAGAAATATTTTGAAAATATTTTTCTAGAAATAAATATACATAATTATTTTAATGTACTGCAGCATAGGAATATTACCCTAGCATTAACCATAACACTCAATCAGCAGATTCAAAAATGTTTTTCCACATTGAGTCTTGAATCTTCAACCTTTTCAGTTGCCCAACAACTTTCAAAAGAGTTTTATATTCCTGCTTTAGCTGTTCATTTTCATCTTCTGTGTCATCTAGGTCTCTGCTCCATTTCTTCTTTGAGTTTTCCAATATTTCCTCTTTATCTTGCTTCAGGCTCACAAGTCTTAGGTTTTCTTATCTTTCTCTTACAACTTTTGTATCACCACCATAAGTTATAAGCCAGCTTTTTAAAAAATGAATAATACCTTGAAATTTGAAAACTTACTAAAAGTATAAAGCTTAAAGGATGTGATTCAGTGGTTTTATTGTATATAGGTAAATTAATTAGGTATCTACAGCAGTTAAGACAGGGACAGCCCAAGAGGAGCCCACATGAAAGACAATGGAGCCAACACGTAGGACATCACTGAAGGCCAGCATTGTGAAAGACTCTTCCTCCTCCTTTCACATGACTTGACCTATAATAAATAACTTGCACCACACGCTCTGTCTCAGTAACTGGAGAAGCTGCCCCAGACACCAAGTGTCAGCTCACATACTCTACTATCACCTATGTATTCTACTATCATCTACCTATTCTACTATCAATTCATTACTCCCAAAATATATCTTATTCCAAATATTACTCTCAATTTAACTCCCAAAAATATACACCCACCTCTAGCTTCCAGTCCTATGGGAACTTGAATCCAACCTTTCCAAAACGGACATTTCCCTCTACAAACCTGTTCTTCTCATCAGTCTTCCTTTGACAGTGATACCACAGTTCACCATGCCCCTATCATCGCACTTCCTTACTCCCCGAATTACCTACTGCTGTGTTAACAAATCACTCCTAGAACATAGCAGTTTTTTTGTTTTTGAAATGAAGTGTATGTTGCACAGTTTGGCCTCCTCCCCTGGGCTCAGTCAATCTTCCTGCCTCAGCCTCCTGCACCTGGCTTTAGTAGTTTTAAAACAACAAACATTTATAGTCTCAGTTTCTATGGACTAGGAATTCAAAACTGACTTCTCAGTGGAAATTGGAAGAGGCAAGGAACACGTTTTTCTTTAGCAATTGAGAGAGCACAGATTTCAACCTGGTGATATTAATACTGGATTTCTGGCCTCCAGAACTGGAGACTATGTTTCTGTTCTGTTAAGCTACCAAATTTGTGGTAATTGTTACAGCAACCACAGGAAACTATTATAGTGGGTAAGCAAGTGAAGGGAAAACTACCCTATTCTGAGAAATTAGAATCTGAGAAGAGCACCAAATTTGGCTCAATATTGCTCCATAAATGAATTAAAGAGAACAGAGTGTGTCAGAGCCTTTTGCTTATGATAGAAGAAAAAGGGTAACTTCAGCAAAAAATTTATGGATGATGTTGAAAACCATGTTTAAGGACACTAAATTATTTTAGGGGTTTCTAAGTAATTTCTTACTATTCTAAGGGTATTTTGAACACAAGTTGTGGAGCAGTCCGTGTGTTACAAAGAACCCTAAAATACCAGTTTAAGAATGCCTGCCAGGAGACAGCTCCGTGGTAGAGCACTTGCCTAGCATATGGGAAGCCCTGGATTTGTCCTTGGGTTAGGTCCCCATACCACAAAAGAAAAGATGAAAAGAAAACAAGCTCTGTAGGAAAGTAAAATGCAGCTAAAATCTTTTACTTAAGTTTCTTACTTTCCCTACATAGCACTTATCAGAACAAAATAAATTTTCTAAAATGCTGGAAAAGGACCATAATTTCTGAGCTTCTGGAACAAAAGGGACTACATTCCTGCAGGTGGATCGCGGCTCTAATTTCACATCCACCGATTACTTGCTGCTGAAAGAAGCCACAACTATTCCAGAAAGTTCTTTTCATTAAATATTTGTTTAATCAGCAATGATTCTGAACAAAGAGTTGGATGAATGTCAGAGTTGCTTAAGTTCACCAAGCTAAGGAAGCCAAAGAAAGTGGACATTTTCCATGAATACGAGGTAGTCTGAAACAGATAGTTAGGAATTGGTCAAGCTGTCAAATTCCTTCTTTTTACTCAAACTTGACATTGTATCAACACAATTGTACAGCTTTGTGAACTTCAGTCAGCCACCTTGTTGCAGAGTCAAATCTTTTAAACTATGTTACAGAACACTTTTTAGGATAAGTCGCTTATACGTATAGAAAACAAATCACATTTGTTTCCTAGTCCAGGTCTCCCACAGATTTCAAGAATTGCTTCTTGGCACACCAGTTCATATGCTCAAGTATTTAGCATTACACACAGGCTTAAGAAATCCGAAGCCTTGAACCTCTAGGTGGGCCTGGGTCAGACCTACCTTTTCCGAGTCTCTATTGATCTCTTGGCGCCCCTTGGGCACAAGCCCACCCACAACTGAGATCCTCTCCGACCCACGACTGTAACTTTGCAAGGTTTCCGCGCGCACTCGGTAGGATTTTATAAACACACGGGCTAATATATGTAAAGAACTTAGTATAATTCCTAGCAGTAAGAAAGCGCTCAATTAACGTTCATTTTAATTAATACAAGCGCTACAATAATGATAGTTTCAGATTCTTTTTACTTTTTTAAACAAATCATTAGACAATTTTTTTCTTCTAATATTAGGGGTTTAACTCGGGGCCAAACACAGCATGCATTCTACCACTGAGCTACAACCCTGGACCCAAAAATTTAATTGTTTTATAAAATAGGGAAATGTGGAGAGCAAAATATGACTTCCTTAAATTTCCTGTGGAGTATTCCTCTGAGGGAGATGAGAGAGGACAAAAGACACCCTTTTCTTTGATTCACATTCCCTGCATCAGGACGTTGACTCTGAAACATCAGAACGTCGGAAACTGAGCGACACAAACAAAGCCAACGGAGGCGACAGTTAGTTAGAAGGCGCTCCTTTCCACCCTTAGAACCTCCCGCAGCCTCTGGCTAAATTCCGGCGAGGCCTAGGGTCTCCCGGGAAACCAAAATCCGGGCATTTCCGGTGACATCATCACCGATCGCCGGGGTCAAAGGGACTTTAGGGAGGAGTTTTCCCCACGACCTTAAAGTTTGTTCCCATGATCCTCTCCTTCTCTTCGCCGTCTTTCCTTTTGACTGCTCGCTGCCGCCATGAAGTAAGGGGTTGTCGTGAATCTCAATCTGTTTCCATCATCCCACGCGGCGTCTCTGCGGTGTCCTGGAATGGCTTCTATTTGCTTCCCTCATGGGTTTTTACTTTTCATTACAGGGTCGAGCTGTGCAGTTTTAGCGGGTACAAGATTTACCCAGGACACGGGAGGCGCTACGCCCGGACCGACGGGAAGGTAAAAGGCCGCTTCTGGTAAATCGCACCTTCGCGAGATTTGAAAAGGAAAGGCCGATCTAATTTCGGTCTAGGCGAATTTCCCACATCCCTGTTGGTCTCTAAAAGGTCTCTGGGACATTATGTGGAGTTGTGGCTAGTTAGCCTCAGAAAGAAACCTCTATGTGAACCAGTACTGACCCTTGATTTAGTAGAAGTTAGACTGGAAGTGGGAGTTTTATGTAATTTAAATGTCTTGATATAGGAGGAATAACTGGGACACCGAGATGTCTGGCTGCTTTATGGGCTCCCTGTTCTTTTGGACATCCGGGAGGCTTAAGAGTAGTGTTCCTCTCAGAATTTGACACCCCACCCTACCATTTGCTTCAGGATGACATCACTTCCCGTTTATGTGACATAGCCTTTGATCTGTGGGCTGGGATTTTATAAAAGAAGCAGATGTAACTAGAGTAGTAAGTTTCTAAGGATCTCAATCAAGGTCAGCTACTTTTATTGTTGAATATTTAATTTGTCACACCAGGTTTTCCAGTTTCTTAATGCAAAATGCGAATCTGCATTCCTTTCCAAGAGGAATCCTCGACAGATAAATTGGACTGTCCTCTACAGAAGAAAGCATAAAAAGGGACAGTCGGTAAGTGTGATGCACTTTGGTATTGTGAAGATGTGTCAAGAAACTTAAGCTCTCTGAGCACTGGTTTCTGCTCTGTAGAATTGTAACACAGTTTATGAATGGTCTTTAAAAAATTGGAAACCATCAGGCGGGGATTTAGCTTAGTGGCACCATGCCTGCCTCACTAGCGCAGGGTCCTGAATTTGATCCCCAGTACCATACACACAAATTGGAAAGCATCAAACAATGAATGAAGCGAAATGATACAAATATGGCAACACTTCAGGCTTAGAGTAATTGAAATTTGAATGTATCCTTTTGTAAAAGTCAGACTAGTTTCGTTGAGCTAATTTATATTAGCACTGTTGAGTTTAGAGTTCTAGTAAGTGGAAATTTAATCTTTATTGTGGCCATTTGGTTTTTGTTATAATCCTTGTTAGAATTAGCCCGAACAGACTTTGTTGGAGTCTGCCAGCTCCAACATGCAGTATTGGCTCATTCTCAAGAGTACTTTTTTTTTTCCCCCAAGCAATTCTTTAGCTTTTTATTTTGTACCAGTTTTGGTACTGGGAATCGAACTCAGACTGTTTGCTTTCAGGGCAAGTGGCAGATGAGCTAAATCCCTAGCCCCTACGCATCTTTTTAGCTGGATGATTTGTTAGGAAGTATTTTTGAATACAGTAGTAGGACTAGAAGTAACAGGAGACTTAGAATATTTAGTCTTACTTAGTAGCATCCCCATTTTGATTTCAAAGTGAATTTGAGAGACTCTTCTGGGTGGCTATAGTTGAAGAAAAGTGGGATATTACAGTCTTTGGTGGAGAGATGAGAACTCTTCTACATAGCTGGATGCAAAATGGTGTGGCTGTCTGGAAAGTAAAACCATTTAATGCAAAATACTGATACTTAACAGGAGCATTGTTCACAGTAGCTAAAAGGAAAAAAATCCAAATGTCCATGCGTGTTTGTGTTTGTTTTTTGTTTGTATGTTTTTTTTGAGACGGGGTCTCACTATGTAGTTGAGACTGATCTGCCATGCGTGTTTGAATGGACAATAAAATGCACAGGGTGAATGTGGTCTCAAATCATTGGTGTCTCTGATTTTGAATTATTTTTAGGACAGTTGCTTATACTTGAGATAATTTGGTGAAGAGACAGTTTATTACACAGTCTGAATGTAGCTTTGTAGAATAGTTTTGTGTGCCAGGCATGGTGGTACACGCCTGTAATCCCAACACTTGGGAGGCTGAGGCAGGAGCATCACTTCAAGTTCGAGACTAGCCTGGGCTACATAGTGAGTTCCAGGTCAGTCTCAACTACATAGTGAGACCCTGTCTCAAAAAACCAAAACAAGAATAGTTTTGTGTGCCTATATTTTGACAGCAACCCTTCACATGAAGTCAGGTGTGGAATTTTCTATTAGTATGAGTTTCTGAACAGTTTTGGATTTTGGAGCATTTTGGATCTGTGATTCTCATTCTGTATATACATACAGTGGGATATTCAGCTTTTAAAAGTTGGAATCCAGCCAGCTTAGAAGAAGCTTGAAAGATACTAAGTGGAAATAAACCAGATAAAAATATCCCATTTTATAAGGTACTCGAATTTTCAGATTTAAAAAGTCTGAAAAGTAAGGGGGAAGGAATAATGGAGAGTTCTCCTTGAGAACAGGGTCTTGGGAAGTTGCCCAGGATCCCAAACTTGGGACCCTTTTGCTTTAGGTTCCCAGAAGGATTACAGGTGTATGGTCTAGTTTACAAAATTTTTTCACAGTTCAATTTTTAGTCCTTACAAAGTAGTAGAAAGGCCAGAATTGTTAATAGGTGGTTTAAAAAGTCCTTAAATGGAAGACAACATGTTGTATTTCAAGTAATTGATATAGACTGTTTTTTGTTAAATATGAACCTTCAAGGAAGAATTTCTCCTTGTAAATTCATGAAGCAAGGGTAGTATGTTTCCCATATTTTTGTTGTAGGAAGAAATTCAAAAGAAAAGAACACGACGAGCAGTCAAATTCCAGAGGGCCATTACTGGTGCATCTCTTGCTGATATAATGGCCAAGAGGAATCAGAAACCAGAAGTTAGGAAGGCCCAAAGAGAGCAAGCTATCAGGTAAAGAATGCTTCCACTGTGCAAACATTTTAGCTGCTGGGGTGAATTTTAAGTTACTTTGCTTCATAGGTATAGGAACCTAATCTAATGTGTTGGAATTGTCTTGTCATTAGGTTTCATGATACAAAAGTTTAAATTGCCTTGTTAAAATTCTGAATATAGTTAAAATTATTGCGTAACCTAATATATGTTCAGCTCACTTGAATGATGACATTGACATCAACAAACCGCTTGGATTTTGGAATTACTGCACAAATAAGAAAGATGAGAAACAAATGTGATAGTTCTATTTGCCCAGAACTCAGGCTCCTTGTTAATTTAAGTTGTATCTATAAGGAGTAAAATTCTCTGCCTAAAGTTATTTTTTTAACTCCAGGGCCGCCAAGGAAGCAAAAAAGGCTAAGCAAGCATCTAAAAAGACCGCAATGGCTGCTGCTAAGGTAATTATGGGGTGGTTCCGGTTTTTTCATTTTGATTTCTTAATACAAAGGGTAGTAAATAGTAGTTTCAGTCATAACAAATTTAGTGCAAGGCCGTACTGGAGATATTCATAGCTGATTTACAGGTGACTGGTTCAGATCTCTGAAGACGTCTCTAGGCCAGGAACCAGTGAGTTTGTTAATGTTAGATACATTATTTAGACATTTTTGGTTTTTTGAGACAGGGACTTTGTAGTCCAGGGTCACTTTGAACTTGTGATAATCCTCCCAAGTGTTGGCATTACTGATATGCAACCCCACACTCAGCTTGAGAAATAATTTTAGGGTCTCACTATGTAGTTCAGACTAACCTGGAACTCACTGTGGAGCCCGTGCTGGCTTTGAATTTGTGGTGACCCTCCTTCCTCAGCCTCCCAAGTGCTGGGATTACAGTCATGCATTAGCATGCCTGGCTTTTCCCAGTGTTAACACAGTGAAAAATATAAAGCCTCTAACCTTGATTCTGTGGGGAAAAAATTGCAATTTTTTTGTTAGGGTATAATTCATCCATGTTGCAATTCACATAAAAAGATTGATATTAGGAATGCAGTTAAATTACTAAGGCAATCGAGGATATAAATAGAACCTGGACATAAAAGTGAGGTGTTTCATGGAGTAGTGTTACGTAACACCATGTTATCTTTTTACAGGCTCCCACAAAGGCAGCACCTAAGCAGAAGATTGTGAAGCCTGTGAAAGTTTCTGCTCCCCGAGTTGGTGGAAAACGCTAAATTGGCAGTTCAGATTTTTAAATAAAGATCTGTATAATTCTAATTTGTGCTGGATTTTTAGTGGAAATGTTGGGTCTATGTAGTAATAGGTGAACTATAAAGAATTTAAGACTTAGGCATTTAAGTTGATTTATTAGGAATAGGAGTGTGGCTCATTAGAGTGCATGCTTAGTGTGCATGAAGCCATG
The DNA here is from genome assembly GCF_012274545.1 of Fukomys damarensis. NCBI lineage: Eukaryota > Metazoa > Chordata > Mammalia > Rodentia > Bathyergidae > Fukomys > Fukomys damarensis. Next base: position 46,247,543 of record NW_022900936.1, on the reverse strand, counting down.
GGCTCCATCCTTAGTACCAAAAATAAAAGTTCCTTTTTTAGGAACAGTGCCTCTTGAAATAAACCTTAGTTGACTAGATGTGAAAATGATGTAAAAGACCTAATAGTTGAATGCCAGCTTTACTTTGTTGAGGCACGTAAGTTCCATATAAACTCTCAGCTTTGTGGTTACATTGCTGCAAAATAAAATGTTGCATAGATTAGTTCAAGTTAATTAAAATATTCTTTTCGGTCACTTCTCTGCATACAATAGACCTGTTTATATTGGGTATGCCTTGTTTTAATTGGGTTGTGGCGTATCTTTAACTGTTAGCTAAATTGAAGGTACTTAAAACTGTCAGCTGTATTAATCTCACTCCTTGAGTAAAGAGTATATTGTATTTGTTCCCAGAGTAGTTTGTTGAGCTATCCGTTTGACAGTTATGCCAAATTTAAAAACAGCATACTGGTTTGATGTTCCAGTGTAATTTGCCTAAACACAACGTGCTTTCACTTTTTTTTTTTTTGGTACTGGAGATCGAACTCGGGTCCTTGTGCTTATTAGAAGTAGGCCATGGAACCAGAGCTAAATCCCCAACCCCATTTTTGCACTTTTACATACAAAGCAGCTTTGTTTTTTTGTAACCTGTCCTTGCAAAGTTACAAGGATAAAACATAGCAAGTCAGATCCTCTTGAGAAACTTGATTTTACGTGACAGAGTACTAGGTAAAGTTAGTCTATGTTGATAGCTCTTATTTACATTGTACCTATCAAGGATCTGATTCATTTTTCCTTTCTGGTACATAAATCGGGCATTGTTCCAAGTGTTTGGGGGAACTTGAAATCTGAAACTAGAATAGTAAATGTAGCACAGGCCAGGCAAAGTAGTACACACCAGCAATCTTTGCTATGGGAGGCTGGGGCTGGAAGATGGCAATTTAGGGAACCCATTTCAACCAACAACAAAGTGCAATATATTACTAGAATTTTGCTTGGGAAAAAAGTCCTGTTGGGGCTAAATGACAATGTATGTGAAATTTCAGGGAAAATAAAGTTATCATTTGGCTGTGAACAAGGAGAACATAACAATGATCCAAATGAATATTGAGCTGTGCTGTGGAAGTTAATTTTTAGATACAAAGCAAAAATGCCCCTTTATTATCCTTCAACTTAGTACATTTGCAGTAAATGATTACATTTATGGTGGGGAGTTAGTATGTGGCCATAACACATCTTTGTAAAAGTTTTCTGTTTCCTATTATCTTTATTTTTTTGGTACTGGGGATCGAACTCAGGACCTTGAGCTTGTGAAGCAGGCACAGTGCCACTGAGCTAAAACCCCTCCCCCTATTATATGTCTTTAAAAATGTCGTTCAAAAGCATAGTTTTCTAGTCCACATTGTAACTTCCAGTTCAGGTTGCCCTGGAGTCCTTAGCCCAGAAAGAGTAATAAGCAGTACCTCTTTAAAAAATTTAGCTTCACCTAGGAAGATAATAGAGCATTTAAGAGATTTTCCATTGGCTCAAAGAATTCCAAGTACTACTGTAAGGACTGGGGATATAGCTCAGGGGTTCGGTGGCCTGCCTTACAAGCGCAAGGACCTGAGTTCAATCCCCGGTACCAAAAAAAAAAAAAAAAAAAAAAATTCCAAGTACTGTATGGGTTTCTGGATGCTTTCACACCGGTGTTTTGAACAACTACTGGGTAAAGGGATGTCTCCACACTTAGATTTTTCTTTAGAAATATTTGCCACTAAATTGTACAGTCTTAAGTTTTGTAAGAGTTGGTGAGTCTGGCCCAGCATATATACCAGTGATGGTAAACCTTTTAGAGCTTTCAATGATAAACAGCAGGCTGTAGCACGTGTGCCACAGGTTGCCCACCAGGACAGACCAACCAGCTCCTTAGGGTAAGTCTGCTTGTTTCTACTCACTGCCCCCGCATGGTGTGGGGATAGGTGCCATCTCCCATCTTCTCTTACTCTTCCAGTTAGATTCAAAGTCTGCAGATTGAGAAGTCCCAAATAGATCCCCAGCCAAACGTTTTTTTCTCACCTGTTATTCTTATGGCTACAGGGTCAAAGAGCCGGTAAAATATGTAAAATCGGCTCATAAAATGAAGGTAGCAAAAAAAAAAAAAAAAAAAAAAGGTAGCCAAGGTTCTTGGCTAGGGAGCCCGGAATTTTTCAGCTGCAGCTGCGCCAGTGTTATTCCTACTCGCCAGGGAGTGAAGTCCTCCCTAGCCTCTTGTGACCACAGCCAATTCAGAGTATTGTATGAGGACCCGTGGCACGCATTGATGAAAATGGAAGTTCTAGTCGGGGTGTAAAGTGGAGACCTTTTTTCTCCTAAACGTATGTAAAAATATACGCAAGCTTATATTGAGCACATAAAAATAAACGAAGCTTAGTAGTTCTAGGTACTTCTTCCTATCCGTCCCAATATGATTACATTTTATTTGTACAAGATAGTATATGCCGATCATTATGGAAAAAGCCTTACCTCTTGGGTAATGGAGAGCAACTGGTTTATATTGAGAAACAACTAAGACGGGGGGGGGGTTCATTTTGTAAGATTTGTTAACTGAACTCAGGTTTCCCTGTGAATGGTCTATCGGTCGGGGCGAATTCGCTAAATCCTGAAAACCTGACGCTTACTTACTCATTTCCTCTCTAGGTGTCTCGGATGGGGTAACAGCAACGCACCAGCTCTTACACGTGGCTCTCTAGAGAGCGTGGGAAAGGGAAAAATAAAAAGGGAAATTGCCAGAACTTAAAATGTCTACTCCACGACCCTTCTATCTCCAAGGAAGGGCCTACCCGCTTCCAAAATGTCCGTCCGCAGTAGTGACGTCACCCTATGGGCTGGCTCCATCCAGAAAGCAAGAGTGATCCAATCAAGGCTCAGCCTCCGCCCTTGTTTTGCGTCACTTCCGGTGGTGTAGCAGCCATTTTGTCAGTCGCAAGCGGATCCCGCGCGCTGGAGAAGTGCAGTTCCCCCTGGTTACCAATTCGTCCGTTCTCCCTCCGCGCTGCGGGGGCCCCCGAAGAGTGCTCTCCAAAGTAGGGGCTGTACCTCCTTACATTGCCTCAGCTGGTGTTGCATCCCCCCGAAGCTAGTGCGTTGTCTTCCTCCTTCACCACTAACAGGCGCCCTCAGGGAGCCGCTGTCCGCGATGTCAAGCGAGGAAAGCTACCGGGCCATTCTGCGTTACCTGACCAACGAGCGCGAGCCGTACGCTCCCGGCACCGAGGGCAATGTCAAGCGTAAAATCCGCAAGGCCGCCGCCTGCTACGTGGTTCGCGGCGGAACTCTCTACTACCAGCGGCGGCAGCGGCACCGCAAGACCTTTGCGGAGCTGGAGGTAGTGCTGCAGCCAGAGCGGCGCCAGGGCCTCATCGAGGCGGCACACCTGGGCCCTGGCGGCACTCACCACACCCGGCACCAGACCTGGCACGACCTGTCCAAGACGTACTGGTGGAGAGGTTAGACGAGGCCCGCGGC
>NW_022900936.1:46239761-46243766 GCF_012274545.1 Fukomys damarensis | reverse complement strand
GCGACCGATCCCCAAGTCCGCCTGTGCTCGCTGGTGGGTCTTGGCTGGTCTTCCACACCTGGACTGCAATTTCCTGTGTGTTCTGCTCTGGTTTTAGCGAGTGATTTTGAGGTTTTCTCGATCCACTGGCCTGTAGTTCTTAAATTCTGCTGCCTCGGGGTATATAAGAAGGCGGTTAGGTTCTGAGATGCTAAGGAGTAATTGTGCGACAGTCCTCTTAAACCTCGTTTTATGTCAACAGTTAAAGGTAAAGAATATCAGATATTTCAAATTCCAGCAATTTAGTGTTCTTACCTCTAATTCTGTGAAAAGTACTTGGGAACTGTGAGGCACAAAGTATGTACTCCCTGAAAAGGTAAGGGTACTGTAGTTTTTTTTTTTTTTTTATTGTTAGAAAAATAATAGCTCTAAATTTTCTTGACTCCTTGGTGACTAGTTTAGGGAAGTAGAGCAAGTGCCCTTGGCTTCTTAACCTCTTTTCTTCTCCACAAAGTTGATAAGTATTGATGTTTCTCAGTTAAAATTAGTAATCTATGCAGTCTGGCATCAGAACAGGTTCTGTTAGGAAGGGTTCTGCCTTCTGTTCGGCTCTGGAGAAATTCATCGGTCTTGGTGACTTCATCTGTAAATAGAGAAATGAGGCCACAGTTCTGTAAGTTATGATCTTTGTCATCAAAAATATTGTCTAAACCTTTTTGGTTTGGTTTTTTGTTTTGTTTTGTGGTACCAGGGATTGAACTCTGAACCTTGCACTTTCAAGGCGGGCGCCGTGCCACTGAGCTAAATCCCTGGCAAATCGTTTTGTTCTTAAAGAATTCTTACGTGCTTTTAAAAACAGACCAGATCTGTATACTCTTCTCACATGTTTTCCCTTAACTAGTGTTCGGTTTTTTTAAATTTATTTATTTATTTTGTTTTTCTGAGATACTATGTGATTCAGGCTGGCCTTGAAGTCACTATGTAGCCCAGGCTAGCCTCAAATTCATGGTGATCCTCCTGCCTTAGCCTCCCAAGTGCTAGGATTACAGTCACTCACCACTGTGTCTGGCACCTGTAATCTACTTTAAACTAATACGTGAATTAAATTACTCTAAGAAGACAAAACTGTTTGGTTTGGGCAGACGCTTATTGAACATATGACTCAAGTTGAATACTTTTGGTAAATATGATAATTATAGCTAAGGGTAACATTGACCAAGCTTTTACGTTGCATAGTTTTGAGCACTTCATTTGTTTTGCTAAATCTTCTTAAAACTTTATGGTTTTTTTTTTGTTTGTTTTTTTGTAGTACTGGAGATTGAACCCAAGGCCTGGTTTATGCTACTGTAGATGAGCATGTCACCCTCTGACCTACATTGCTATCTTTTATTATTTTATTTTGAGACAGAGTCTCACTAAGCTGCCCAAGGCTGCCCTTAAACTTTGGATTCTTCTGCCTTAGCCTCAGTAGTAGCTAAGATTATTAGGCAGGTGCCATGCAACCAAGCTTCATGTATTTCTTTATTTTTTTTGGTTCTGGAGATCGAACTCAGGCCCTTGTGTTGCCAGGTAGGCAGTGGAACTGCTGAGCCAAATATCCAGCCCCTTCATGCATTTCTTAATCACTGTTCTGTTATGCTATATGGTGTTTATGTTACAGAATTTTCCTTTATGAAATGGATTTTTTGTTGGTTTGTTTTTTAAGTTTTGTTTTGGTTCTTTCTTTGGTACCGGGAATAGAACTCAGAAACTTGCACTTGCAAGACAGGTGGTGGCACCACTGAGCTAAATCCATGGCCCCTGTTTTTATATTTTTTGATACAGGGCCTTGCTGTTAGTTCAAACTGGCCTTGAACTCACTGTGTAGTCCAGGCTGGCCTTGAACTCAATAGGAATCCTTCTGCCTCAGCCTCCCAATTGCTGGGGTTACAGGCTTGGGCCACCGCACCTGGTTATGAAATGGATTTTCTTGGGTGATGTCTAATCCATTTTTTTGCTTTTAGTGTGTCTTGTCTCAAAAGATAGAAAAGAAAAACATCCAAGACTATGTTTGTGTTAGCTCTATTTAGAAGTGAAATTCTAAGGCTGGACATGGTGGCACACGCTTGTAATCCAAGGCAGGAGGATTGCAGTGCTCTCAAGGCTGGGCTGGCTACATAGTGAGTTCAGGACCAGCCTAAAGTACAAAATGAGAACCTGTCTCAAACAAAACAAAAATAAATAAATAATGAAATAATATGTTAAAAGTTATGGAATTTCAAAATCCTCACAAATCTTGAGCAGGAAGCTGTTCTCAAACAGCTGGAACTGTTGAGGGAAAGAGGGCCAGAGATCCTTTCAGAGGAATCCATAAGGTTAAAATTACTTTCATAGTAACATTTAAAGCATTATTTGCCTTTTTAACTCTTATTCTTTCATGTGTATACAGTGGAGTTTTCCAGAAGGTACATGGCAAATGAATGGTATGTAGCAATAGATTGAATGCAGAAGAATTTCTAATTGTCTTCTGTTAAGCTACAGAGTTAAAAGATTTGCAAGAATGTAGGAGTGGTACTACTTTTTTGAAGTTTTCATAAAAATGCTATTTATGTTAACATAATGGATTTACTACATTTTTCTATCACATTTTTAATTATTTTAATACTTCATTATTCAAAATCAATTCCTAGTCAGTATCAGCAATTTCTTTGGTTATTAGCTATTCATTTTGATGTTTTAACCCTTTGCTTAAGTATTTCTTTATAATAGGCTTATTATATTAACAAAATAGGAAAAATACATTTTTAATATGGTAGTGGAAGGGAAAGAATTTCACTAGTCAATTTCTTCATAAGTAGTTTGTTTCAAAAATTTTTAAACTCCTAAGCAATTTACATAGTCTACTTCTGAGTAATAAAGAAAAGGGGGAGTTTATACTCATTGACTCTGTTCCAGATATGGTATGTGTAGCAGGTATTATTAATGATCTAGAATTGGTAGTTGCTAAAATAAGTATTTTTAGCTACTGTTTCTTAATGTGCCACAAACTACAAATAAGTTCTCTAGAGATACATTGTCTGAAGCTATTATAGAATTGTTACAGTGAGCTAATAAGCTGTGGTGAATATAGACACCAAGAAAAGAGTTACTGAGTTTTCTCCTTTTAAAGTGTTAGAATTTTAAATTAAGGATGCTCAACCTGTAATTTGTATCTCTTTGAGTTTAGGCTCAGTAAACAACCTTGTATTAATACCTTTATATCTAAAGATTAGTTATCACAGGGACTTGGAACCTTCCATTGCAGAACATACTGTTCTATGCTTAACTTGCTGGAAAATAAAGTAGGTAAAACTCTTGAAGACATAGGTGTAGACAAGGACTTTCTGAATAGAAATACCAAGAAGTGCACAGGAAATAATACCAAGATTCAACTCATGGGTTCATATCAAAGTAAAGGGTTTCTGCACAGCAAAGGAAACAGCCAACAGAGAAGAGAGAGCCTACAGAATGGGAAAAATTTTTTTGCCGTTTATTCATTGGACAGAGATTTATCAAGAATATATAAAGAACTAAAAAAAAAAAGAGAGAGAGAGACCCCCTGAAAGGAAAAAAATCCATTCAAAAAAATGGGCAACTGAAGTGAATAGACTTTGTCAGAAAAAGTACAGGAGGCCAATAAATACATTAAAAAATGTTCAGCAACAGCTGGGTGTGGTGGCACACACCTGTAATCCCAGCACTTGGGAGGCTGTGGCAGGAGGATCGCTGTGAGTTTGAACCTAGGCTACACAGGGAGTTCCACGTCAGTCTCAATTACATAGTGAGACCCTGTCTCAAACCACCCCCCCCAAATGTTCAGCATTGCTGGCCATTAGAGAAATGTGAATTAAAACAACCTTGAAATTCCATCTTACTCAAAAAATGGCGGCTATCAAGAAGTCAGAGGAGCTGGGGATTTATCTCACTGGTTCCACCGCCTGCCTTACAAGCTCAAGGTCCTGTGTTCCATCCCTGATACCAAAAAAAAAAAAAAAAAAAAAAGACAAA
>NW_022900936.1:46189618-46239528 GCF_012274545.1 Fukomys damarensis | reverse complement strand
AAAGTCAGATAAGTCCTGGACTTGCTAACAAATTCCATTCTGGGAGAACGTTTATAAATTGGACTTGTTTCCTAAGTCTGACTAAGTTAATTGTGCACAATTTTGACACAAATACACAATGTAAAGCATAAAAAAAAAAACCCAGGATTAGTCTGGAGGTCTTGGGGAATCCTCCTACCTGAGCCTCTGAAGTGCTGAGATGATGTACCACACCATACCCAGCTTTAGACTTCATTAACCAAGTTCTTGCTGTACGTGATATCACTTTGTTTTTGTTTTTGTTTTTGTCAAGTAAATAAACCTTTGGATGTGGAAAAAAATAAAACTATTATGAAAAAAAAGGAGAAAATTTAAAAAAAGAAATTAAAAATATCCTGAGATCTTGAAGAGAAAAGTACCTTAACATTTTGTTTTTCTGAATACAGAGATTGTATCCCTGGCAGATGGAGTTTGGTAAGTGCTCCAACAAAAATAGGCAAAAAGACTGAATTAGTAAACACAGTCTAAATATAAATATTGCAACCTCAATGTTATTTAAATGATTGAAATATTTCTCAATGAATAATGAAATTATTTAAAAAACACACCAAAAGAACATCCAGCTGGCAGATATAACTGCTTTTACAAGAGACATGTTCCCCAAAATGAATTATATTGTCTTCATAAAATGTGCTGTTAGTTTGTAAGCAGTATTATTTTTGGTCAGTAGTTAGAGTATACACACATATAAAATATACATGTAATCATTTTATAGTATAGGGGAAATGAATAACAGTAAACAATAAATCAGTTTACGTTAGCATAGAAAACCATTTATATCCTTATATTTTTGGAAAAAAATTATAGATTACACTTTAAAGAAGTCACTCTTTATGGTCATGTATGTATTTGCACATTTGAACACACAGTATCCATATATTAAAAATGATATGTAAGAAATGTGTTGTTTGATTTAATTTCTATTTTTACTATAGGTATATTAAAGCAAGTCAAAGATTACATTAAACAGTGCAGCAAATGCCAGGAAAAATTAGATCGCTCTCGTCCGATATCAGATACTTCAGAAATGTTGGAAGAATTGGGACTAGACCTTGAATCTGGAGAAGAAAGTAATGAATCAGAGGATGACCTGAGCAACTTTACTTCACCTCCAGCCACAGCCTCCAAATCTTCCAAAAAGAAGCCAGTGTCCAAACATGAACTTGTATTTGTAAGTAGTACTTTCCACTTAGTGTTAACATTTTTTATTTTAAAATTTTTATTTTTTGGTACTGGGGATCGAGCTCAGGCTCTTACGCTTGCGAGGCAGGTGGTAGAACCACTGAGGCGCCCCCCCCCCATTTTTTTGGTACCGGGGATCAGACTCAGGGCCTTGCGATTGGGCTAAATCCCCGGCCCTTCACATTTTTAATTAGTTTACTGGTCTTTGCAGTCTTCATGAATTTTATTTTTTTTCAGAATGCTTACACTGTTTTACTGTTAGCACCACCACTGAAGGTCTTCACATCTAAAGTAGAGCTTATTGAATAAAACAAAATGGGTTATACACTATGTTGTATAAACCACAAGGAGTATGCTAATGCTACCTCTTCACTGATTATAAATATTACTTCTTTTCCAGAATTAGTATATTATTGGTTTGTTGTTAATTACTCCTCCTTCCATTTTTTCTTTTTCTTTTTTTTTTGTAATGATTTATTGGTACAGGTAAAATACCCTTCTGGAGCAATCTGCAGGTCATGCAGAAAGGTAAAATTAATTTGGCTAGGTTTTTGGTTGTTGTTTTTTGCATTTTTTTTTTTTTGCCTGTAACCATTTTATACATCATCAAAGTTCTGACCAGTAAGAAAAGATAACAAGAAATTGGACATAAGACTTTAAATACATAGGTAATAAAGAAAGAATAACCTGGCATGCACAAGGCCCTGGGTTTAATCTTTAGTACCAGGGGAAAAAGAAGAAGGAAAAAAAATATCACGTTATTTCTTCATATCTATTAAAATGGAATAGTTTCTTTTAAGGGTGAAATATGGAGATGATATATAATACACCTCGTGATCTCAAACTTATTTTGGCAGGTTGACACCAAAGGAGTGGTAAAACGTTCTTCTCCAAAACATTGTCAGGCTGTCTTGAAACAGCTGAATGAACAGAGACTTTCCAACCAGTTCTGTGATGTCACTTTATTGATTGAAGGAGAAGAGTACAAAGCTCATAAATCTGTTTTGTCAGCTAATAGTGAATATTTTCGAGACCTTTTTATTGAGAAAGGCGCTATTTCCAGTCATGAGGCTGTGGTAGATCTTTCTGGTAAGAATTTTTGAATACCTTGTTTTTTGTTAATTCTAGAAGAAGGGTGTGGTGTGTGTGTGTGTGTGTGTGTGTGTGTGTGTTTGTCTGTCTGCCTCTTTGTCTTCCAGATACACACTAAAGTAGAAGCTCACAGCCGCAGACCAATTCAACTGAAAGATTTCTTCTTTTTAGCAAAATTCTAAGATAGAATTATGGAAAAAACAATTGTTTTCTACCACTTTTAGGCCAGAGAGTTGTAGCTGAATTATTATTTCTGGGATTCAAACTTAAAAATAGTTTCAGAGAAATACACAGTTACATTAGTATTATATTAAATGAATATGTATTATTTAAAATTGTGTACTTATATCATTTTGTGCGTGTGATTGTATATAGAGTGCTTTTTTTTGTTTTGTTTTGTTTTTTCTAGTTTTGGTATAGGGGATCAAACTCGGGCCCTTAACACTTGCGAGGCAGGTGGTGGAACCACATTTTATTGGTTTTTTGAGACAGGGTCTCACTATGTAGTTGAGACTGACCCGGAACTCACTATGTAGCCCAGGCTGGTCTCGAACTCACAGTGATCCTCCTGCCTCAGCCTCCCTAGTGCTAGGATTACAGGCGGATTACAGGTGTGCGCCATCACGCCTGGCTAGAGTGCTTTTTTTGTAAGTGTTTTTTGTTTTGTTTTTTAAGATTAACCATAGCCAGGGCTGGGGATTTAGCTCAGTGGCACCACACCTGCCTTGCAAGTGCCAGGTCCTGAGTTTGATTCCCAGTATAAAAAGAAAAAAGAATGATCGAAGCCTGATGTGGTGGTTCCTGCCTATAATTCCAGCGCTTGGGAGCTTGGGAGGCTTACACAGGAAGATCACAAGTTTGAGGCCAGCCTGGGCTACATTGTGAGCTTGCCTCACCTGTAGTGAAACTCTGTCTCAGGAAAAAAAGTTAGAATTCATTAAGTCAAATGTCAATGTAGAAAAGTCCAGGTGGGGTTTTCCTTGTTTTTTCATATTATAAATAAATAGTTTGACTTAGGTTGGGCTTAGAAAAATTTATAAATATTGGGGTGTGAGTGGAAACAATGTCATATTCCACAGGTTGAGGGCTCAGTATTCAAAACTGCCCAACCTACACCTTTGTGATGCCAGTTATATGCCCCAGTTATTTTACCTGTACTCCTGATGGACCAGCTGTAAATTGGGGTTCTTGCATCTCCCTCAGTGGGTTCATTTACTTTGCTAGAGCAGCTAACAGAGTTTAATAAAATACTTCAAAATGTTTGCTAGCTTCTTGTAAAGGATATACTGATAGATAATAGTGAGTAACAGATGAAGTTGATATATTGGGTTGGTTTAGAGTAGTTCTAGCCTTCTAAAAGGTATATTTCCTATAATTTTTACATACCCTGAGATCGACATTGAGCAATAGCAGGAAGCCTGACATGCAGAGAAGCCAATAGTCTTTGTTGCTGTGGGCAACTCCTCACACATAGGAATTAAACCCTGGCCTTATACTTCCTAGGCAAGCACTTTCCCACTCTCCTATACCCCAACCCTTTTAAAATTTTTCATGTTGTCCTCAAATTTGTGATACTCCTACCTCAGGCTCCTGAATAGCTGGGATTATAGGCCTGTACCACCCTACCTACAAAGCATCTTTTCTTAATATGGCTGGAGATGAAGGAGATAATATTCAAATGTATTTTCCCTATTGATTGATTGGGGGGTTATAGAAAGGAGAGGGCCTGGATTTAGCTCAGTGGTTTCACCGCCTGCCTTGCAAGCACAAATTCCTAAATTCAATCCCCAGTACCAAAAAAAGATGTGGCGGGAAGCTACTTGCTGACTGAATGGTGAGATGGGAAAGTTTTTAAGGTCTTTAACACAGGTGTGGAGGTCATCAAGCCTCTTTACAGGCCTTGGGTTTCTTTTTGGTGGTGAAAGAGTTACTGTGTTCTGTGCAAGGGCGTTTGAGCCTGTGAGGTCAAAAGATCATCCTGTTGTACTTTGTGGGGATGGTGGAATCCCATGTGCTGCAGAACAGGAAGATGAGATCCTCTATCTCTGATCACACCAGGAAATCTCAAACCAAATCACAACTTCCTACATCTAGACTTGTATATTTTAAGAATTACTTTTTTTTTTTTTTTTTTGAGACAGGGTCTCACTATGTGATTGAGACTGCTCTGGAACTCACTGTGTAGCCCAGGCTGGTCTCGAACTCGCAGCTATCCTCCTGTCTCAGCCTCCCCAGTGCTGGGATTACAGGCATGAATCAACATGCCCAGCTCTTAAGAATTAAATTTCTATCATAGAAAACTAAACCAAAACAAGACTTAGAATTGAAAAGGTATTAGGTAAAAGTTCAACATTCTTTATTTCTTTGCATATATTCTTTTAAGAAATACTCTTAAAGCTGTGCATGGTGGTGCACGCCTGTAATCCTAGTACTTGGGAAGCTGAGGCTGGAGAATCTCTGTGAGTTCAGGACCAGCCTGGGCTACATAGTGAGTTCCAGGTCAGTCTCAACTACATAGTGAGACCCTGTCTCAAAAAACAAAACAAAACAAAACAAAACAATACTCTTAAACAAATTTAACCTGTTCTCATATTTTGTAGCAGATTAATATGATTTCAGTCTATTTAATTATTAATCTTCAGTCTGACTCCTGATGTAAGTCTTTCCCTATATATTTTCTGCATTATAAAAAGAAACACATTTTGTCCTCTTTATTTTTGAGGCAGGGTTTCCATAAGTCACCACTAAATTGCCCAGGCTTGAATTTGGGATCCTCAGCCTCCCAAAGTCCTGGAATTATGGCATGTACCACCAGTCAAATGAGAATTTTTAAAAGATTGCTTGGACTCTTTTTATATTGTGCAATAGTTTATCTCTGTAAGATAGGTTACTGTATTTATCTTTATAAGATAAATTATTGTATAAGAGAAGCCAGGGTGTGGTGGTGGTGCATGCTTGTAATCTCAGCACTGTGCAGGAAGATCACTGCAAGTTCGAAGCCACCCTGGGTTACACAGTCATTTCACGGCCAGCCTGTACTCTACATAGTGACTGTGAATGAAGGGATGGACATTATGTGTAATATAACACCTAATGTAACAAAGTGGAATAAGCTTAGCTGTTTTTTTTGCGGGGGGGTGGTACTGGGAATTGAATTCAGAGCCTCACACTTACCTGACAGGTGCTGTCCTGTTGAGCTGCATCTTGACCCTGATTAGCTGTATTTTAAAAGGCCTAGAAAATATACAAATTCTTTTTTGGAGTGAGGGGAGAGAAGTGGCTAGGACTTGAACCCAAGGCCTTGGGCAATTGCTTCATCACGGAGTTATATCTCTAGCCCTGTAGAAATTTTTAATCATATTTTCATAAAGACATGTATCACTATATAGTGAGTTTTTCTTCTAGTTTTATAAATCATGAGGATTTTAGGAAATAACTTTTTAAAGTGAAGCACCGAGAACTTAGAAAAGAAATAAACTGCCCTTATTCTCCCATTTATAAGAATACAAATTAATACCTCATTTATATAGTAATTATTTTAATCCTTGAATCCAGGATAAGCAATCTACAGCCTAGGGGTCAGTCCTCTCTTTTTTGTAACGAAAGTTGTATTTTCCACTGTGCTCTCTTTCACAGTGGTCCACTCTGCCCTGTGGAGTGTACTTCTTTCCCTATTTTAATTGGCTTGCACTCACTCGGCAGAGCATGTGCCTTTTTCTACCTTCAATAAATGTAGAGATTCACTTAAAGAAATTGTATTTATGCCCAGCCATACCTGTTGTGTACATCTGCCTTCCAGTTACAGTGTCAGAGGTGAATAGTTGTAACAGACACTTTATGACCTGCAATATTTATCATTTCATTCTTTTAAAAAAATTTTTGCTGACCCTTGGAGAGGTTTTTAATTTTCATTTGTAGAATACTTTGTTCAATCAAAATTTTATATAGACTGCTATTATTTAAAAATGCAGAATACTTAATGAAGTGAGGTTAGTGGATAGGTTGGTTGAACCCTGCCTACTCACCTGCCTCCCTTTTTTTTCCACCCTCCATTCTCCAGCAGCTGTTTCTTGAGGGAAATTTGAGGAACCCCGGGGTTTTAAGGAATACAGTTTGACAATGACTGCCTTACAACAACTCTTGAGGTAGTAAGTCTGATATTATTTTCTATATTAGGTATTGAGAGACTCAGCTTGTAGAAGGGACTTAATAGTTACACAAGGTTTTATAAGCAGCCAGTACAGAAAGTAAATCCAGGAGTAATTCACTGTAGAATAAATGGTCATGATTGTCTTTTTAAATATTTTATATTGTCATAACTGTGTATTTGTTCTTGTAGGATGGTTTACTGATGATTGACTTTTTTGTCCCCTACTTTTCCTGTTTTATACAGGTTTTTGTAAAGCAAGTTTCCTTCCTTTGCTGGAATTTGCCTATACTTCTGTACTCAGTTTTGACTTCTGTAGTATGGCTGATGTAGCCATTTTAGCTCGTCATCTTTTCATGTCAGAAGTTTTAGAAATTTGTGAAAGTGTACATAAACTAATGGAAGAGAAACAGCTTACGGTGTATAAGAAGGGTGAAGTACAAACAGTTGCATCAACCCAGGACTTACCAGAACACCATGGAAGTACAGCACCTTCTGCAGCTAGTAATGAGGGAAGTACAACTTTATCGAATGAACTTGGAGACTGTGAAATTGTGCTCCTGGTAAATGGAGACTTGCCAGAAACTGAGCAGAACAGAGAGCTAGGACAACAGCCCGAGCCCCGGGTTTCTTCAGAGCCTGAAGCTCCTCTGTCATCTGTAGGTTGTGTAAATAATTCCCATCCAGAAATGGAGTCTCTGGATTCAATAACAAAAAATAACCAACCAGAGCAAGAAACTTCAGACATTAGAGAAGATGACACAGTTTCTAATATTCATCCTAAACTTTCAAAAGAGACTGTAATTATTAGCTCCCAAGAGAACAGTGACATGGAAAATGATACATCAGCTGAAGATATTTCAAAAGACAGGGAAAACCTTGACCAACCTTTAAAAGATCAGGAAAATCTAGTTGCACCAACAGCAAAGACAGACCCAAACCCTGATGATACTTACAGAAGTAGGCTTCGGCAGCGGTCTGTCAATGAAGGGGGATATATACGACTACACAAGGGTATGGAGAAAAAGCTACAGAAACGGAAAGCCCTTTCCAAGTCAGCAGTTCAACAGGTATGATGTGAAAAAGTACTGTCCTTTGTAGCTCTGTTAAGAGCATTTTGGTAATGAATTTAATGCCTATGATTAAAAATTAATTGGGAAGGAAGATGGGTACAGGGAACCATCTTAATGTTTTAAATAGCAATATTAATAAGATAATGTGAATTTGAAATATTTTTATTAGAAATTTATAAAATGACAACTTTAAAAAACAAAATGAATATATTTACTTAGGATTTTTTTTTTTTTTTTTTTGTCCCTTCACTAGGTGGCCCAGAAATTAGTTCAAAGAGGGAAAAAGTTGAAACAGCCAAAAAGGGATGCTAAGGAGAACAACGAAGAAGCATCCCATAAATGTGGGGAATGTGGAATGGTCTTTCAGAGGCGATATGCTTTCATAATGCACACACTGAAACATGAGCGAGCTAGAGATTATAAATGTCCAGTAAGTATCAAACTGAGACTGGATCTAAATTCATAAATGGAACCCATCTTACTAATTGGTAATTATTCTTACCGTTAGTATTCTATGCCTGTCTCCCTTATAAGGAGTCATCTGATTTTTATATGTCATTACTTGCCCCCCTGCCCAATATTGTTACCTTTTTCTCTTGATACCCTAGTGAGATAATAAAAAAATGTTTTAAAAATATCTGCATAAAAGAGTAAAGAGAACAACAGATGAAGAAACCTTGGCAACTACATTCTGAATGCTAATAAATAGATGGAGTAAGTGATTCAGCAAATTTGAAATGACTCATTTCCAAGTTTTCAGTAGAAAAAGCTAAGAATCAATTCTAGTTGTATTGCAGAACCACCAAAAGGCTTAGGGATTGGTGGTACTATTTGGGAAGTAAAAGAAAGTAAATCACAATTCCTTGGCCTAAGATCCATTTTCTCTGGAAAAGATAAAATCATAACTGTTCTGGGGAGCACTATGTACAGTGAAGGTAGGTATAGTAAATCCAAAATGAGAAAAGTGAAAGCTTCTATGCTGAATATTGACCATCCCACCCCACCCCCATACATGGAATTATCAAACTTGCACTTGCCAGTCATGCACGCTTCCACTGAGCTATATCCCCAGCCCTATACTGAATATTGAAACCTGTCAGCTTCTCTTTGCTTATTCAAGTCCTGGGATGTTAGCAGCCAGACTCTTGCCTGTCTCTCTGTCTATCTTTTTATTGGTACCAGGGATCCAACTCAGGACCTTGTGCTTGTGAGGTGAAGGAACCACTGAACTACCTGGCCCTCTTTTTTTTTTTTAATTTTATTTTATTCCATTCCCCTTCTCAAGCCCCCTCTTCTCCCTATGTACAGAAGCTTTCCATTTTTTTCCTTCTATTTTCACTTTTTTCTTGTCCCTTTCTTCCTTTCTTCCTTCTCCTTTGTTCCCCTGCCTGGTAGAACACTTATTTCCCATTTCTCAAGCAGCCAGATTCTTAACCCTAAAACAAAAAGATTTCTCAAACAATAGACACAGTATGTTAAGCCTGGTAAAAGAATTAAAGATACTGCTTATTAAAGCCTGTGGATGACATTTTAACTCCACTTTCAAATAGAGATGTCAATTCAGTTATTTTGTTTTTTGTTTTAAGAGACAGCAGTCTCTTATGTTGCCCAATATGGCCCCAAACTACTGGGCTAAAGCAGTCCTCTTCCCTTAGCTTCTCAAGTAGCTGGTGCTACAGGTGTGTTACACAGTAATTGATTTTCACTTAATTTTTGTTGTTTGGTGGTGGGATTGAATTCAGGACCTTGCACATTGGGATCATCCGACTTTTTGGGGTTTTGTTGTTTTTGTTGTTTTTTGTTTTGGTACCAGGGATTGAACTTGGGTCCTTGCGTTTGCAAGGCAGGCCACCGAACTGCTGAGCTAAATCCCTGGCCCATCAGACTTTTGATTTTAAGAGAAAAAGCAACTTGAGGAAGAATGTAAGAAAAATACACATAAAGTATGATTTATATAAAAGATAAATGAAAAAAATTTCATGATGAGTACAGTAACCAGATATAGTTGCAGAGTTCATATTCTTGTGTTAGCCAGTTGAATATTGAAAATACTTGAAAAATATATACTTGTTAAATATATAGACTTTTTTCTTGTCATGGTTACCTACCCATTATAGTTTAACAATTTACCTGGCATTTAACTTTAATTTTGTATTATAAATAATCTAGAGCTAATTTAATGTATGGAAGGACGTAAGTTGTATGCAAATACGCTTTTTAATATGAGACATTATAGGATTTTTGGTATCTTCAGATGATCCTGGAAACCAGTCTTGGACTGGTTAAGGACAAATGTACTATGTTTTTTAAAAGAACACAGTAAAAGTGCAAAAAAATCTTTTGGTTTTTAGTTTTTTGTTTTTTTTTTTAATTGAGATAAAGTCTCCCCTATGTAGCTCAGGCTGACCTTGAACTCAAAATTCTCCTTCCTCTGCCTCCTGAGTGCTGGAATTACAGATGTACACCATCATGTCTGATTCAGAAGAGTCTTTTAGCAGTAAAATACAGGTGGTGCAACTTCAGACTGTCTCAAGACAGTCTGTAATAACTAAAAAATATGAGAGTGCAAAAAAAAAAAAAAACGAATGTTAGACTATAACAAAGTAATATTTCCAAACAGAGAACATGGAGGGAAGAAAATCATTGATGTGATAATCAGAAACATCAGAACCTAAGGAGAGGTGTTTTCATATTAAAAGGGTACATTGCTCAGAAAAGTGGATGAAAATAACCTATGTCAAAGTACATTGTGAAATTTGAGAATCAGGGGAAGAATATCTTACAAATTCCCAGAGGAAAAAAAATGGTCAGTCTCACTGAAAGGATATGGATCAGACTGGCCAGGCTTTTCCACAGCAACAATGGAAGCTATAAGACAAAGGTACAATATCTTTTAAATTCTCTAAAGAGAAATGATTTTTGAGTTGAAAATACAACCAAACTATCAGTTACTTATTATTACCATCATTTTTATTGTTTGGCGTTTTGAGACAGGTTCTTAACTATTTCATTCACGCTGACCTTGAACTCATTATGTAACCCAGACTCTAGCAATCCTGCCTCAACCTCCCAAGCGCTCAGATTACAAGTGTTTTACCACCATGCCTGATTACTATCAAGTTACTTACAGTGGTAGAATAAGAACATATTCAGCCATGCAAGATCTTAAAAGTTTAGCTTCCCAAACTCCTTTTTTCAAAAAGCTGTAAATTAGGCATGGTTCCATTGAAATGATCTGGACTTAGTAAATGGAGATATGGGTTTAAGCAACAACAACAACAAAATCTAAGGAATTCATCAAGACAATAGTGATGGGAGATCCCAAGTTGAAACTATGTGCCAAGCATAGTGAAAATTTGTACCAAGAATAGTCAGAATAGTTTACAACAGGACTTTATTCCATGGCAGAGCTTCCCAAGAACATGATGATGGGTTTTGTTGTTTGTTTTTGGTGTGTGTGTGTGTGTGTGTGTGTGTGTGTGTGTGAACCCAGGACCTTCACACTGAGCTACACTGACCTTTTTTTTTTTAATTATTATTATTCTTGAGATAGGGTCTCACTAAATTGCCGAGGCTGGTCTCAAACTTGATATTCTTCTGCCTCAGCCTCTGAGGATGCTGGGATTATGTGTGTACCACCACACATGGTTAATGGTTAAATACTTTTCTGAGTGACAGAGGAAGAGTTTGGTGATGATTTAGTAGTGAATACAAAGAAATCAGAAAATAAAGTAAGACAAAGAAAGGAAAAAGGATCATAGTATACCATATGCTCAGCTTGTATAATATTTATATCTTAATATAAGTGGAAATTGGTATTCTATCAATGGGATATAATTCTAATGTAATATAACTATATTAAAGTAGAATAGTGGGGCTCATCTATGTGGGAAATATAAAAATGAAGGATGGATTCAACTTACATTATGTTACTTAAAGAGTTATAAAATAAGCCAGATGTGTTGTTGCATGCCTGTAATCCCAGCACTTGAGTAGCTGAGACAGGAGGATCACCAAGAGTTCAAGGCCAGCCTAGATTACATAGTGAGTTCAAGGGCACTCTGAACTACAAAGTAAGAACTTGTCTCAAAAAACAAAAAAAGAGTTACAAAATAAGTATCAAAACAGTGTCGGGGGTTAACTTTAGAACCCTTCCCAGTTCAGTGGGGAGTGGGAAACCCTGTTTTATTTGTTTTGTTAAAAAAAAAACAAGTTTTGTTGATGGTAAGCATATATAATTTTGACTTTTAAAGAAAAGTTTTCATGAATCTCCAGCAATTATGGGAGAAAATCCAAGAACCAACTCAGTTTTAACCTTTCTCCTTTATTCCAGTCTGTATTTCTGTTTCATGTAAAACTACCACTGTGTTAGTAGTAGTGGTAATATTCTGTATTTATGTGTCTAGTCCTTTAAAACCCAACTCAAGCCCAGTCTTTCTCATTGCTCTAATTACTCTTAAGAACTTCACCTTTTTTCTCACCAGACATGGTGATGCATGCCTATAATCCCAGCACTCAGCAGGATCATTGTTAGTTTGAAGCCAAGGTGGACTACATAGTGAGTTCAAGGCCAACATGAACTACATAGTGAAACCCTGTCTCAAAAACAATGAAAAAGGAACTTCATCTTTTTATACATATAAAATCTTTGCTTTAGTTAGATTTAATGTATGTACTTAAGTACATATTACTTAGGATAGGGTCTCACTAAATTGCCCAAGCTTGGTCTTGAACTTGGGGATCCTCCTACTTCAGCCTCCTAAATAGCTGGAATTATAAGTATGTGTGACTGTGCCCAGCTTCTGGTTAAATTTTAACCAAAATTGTGCCTGATTATCCCTTTAATCTTTGTAGTCTGGCACTTAATATACTGTCTTTTGCGTAGTGTATATTATTTTTATTTACAGTTATAACCAATGGAGAGTCTAAATGAGTTGTTTGCATTTTTTAATACAAATATATTTAGATAGGATTTTGTTTACTTCTTCTTTAGTTGTGTAAGAAACAGTTTCAGTACAGTGCTTCACTGCGGGCACACCTGATTCGACATACCAGAAAAGATGCATCCACATCATCCTCATCCAATTCCACGTCAAATGAGGCATCCGGAACATCATCTGAGAAGGGCAGAACCAAACGCGAATTCATATGTTCCATATGTGGGAGGACATTGCCTAAGTTGTATTCCCTCCGAATCCATATGTTGAAGCACACAGGTGTAAAGCCACATGCATGCCAGGTAAAGCCATAACATTTATTTTGTTATGTAAAGATTTTAGCCTAGCTATAATGATGAGGCTTGTGAAGTAAATTCTAGAGTCGCCCTCACTGTCCTAAAATGTCAGGAAAATTTGCCTTCAGTGTTTTATCTAGATTAAGTGTGATTCCAGTCAGTAATCTATTTCAAATGTAATCTTCATCAGGAAAAGTGCTGCTCAAGCTTTGTTTCTTTTGTTGCTGGGGTTTGAGGGTAACTAAAAGCCAAAATATGATTCCTGGATAAAGAATCATGTATAGCCAGCTTAGGCCATTTGGGGCATTGAAAAGTTCTAGTAGCATCTATATCCTTGGATATAAGCATGACCCATTATTTTTTTATTTTAAGCAATTTTGTAACAAGATTTTTTTTAATATTAATTGAGTTTATTGGTACCTTTTAAGTATACAGTACAGTTACACTCATAATTGGGATCTTGTATCCTACAGATCTTGGTTCTCATTTCAATGAGATTTTTAATATTTTTTTTCTTAAGCTTTTTACACTTGATCTTAGCCAAAAGGACGAGAAGCGATTTTTAAGCTTTTTGTTAGTGGAGAACAGAATATATTATAAGAGAATGGAATGAATCATGTACCTTTCACCCAACATTGATAATTATCAGCACGTGTTCAAGTCTGTTTGATTTATATCGTCACTTACTGCTTCTCTCCCTACTGCCTGAATTATGTTGAAGCCAAGTTGTAATAATCATTTTGTTCATAAATTTAAATACCAAGTGTAAATTGGCCTATGTTCTTCTGTTATAGCCCTGCTCAAAATATGTGGTCCATTGAAAATGTAGAAATGAGTAAGCATATAAAAACTCTTATAGGGCAGGGGATTTAGCTCAGTGGTTCCACTGTCTGCCTCACAAGCACAAGGTCCTGAGATCGATCCCCGACACCAAAAAACAAAGGAACAAACAAAAACTCTTTAGTTATTTGATACTGTTCCAGTATTTTATTGTGTTTTTGATACACATGTTTATTTAATACACATGTGTATAGTAGATTGGGGAAAGACCAAAAACTAATTCATCACAGAATTTGAAAATATTATTATGGGAAATGAAGGTATTGTTCTATATCTCTTTAATATAAGATATTCTGTATCTCTTTAATAAAAGATACAGTGCTTACCAACCTCATAAGACTATCCCAGAAGTATATTTCTATATTGTTTTGAGCTCCTCCAGCAGTCACACCAATTTAAGAAAGATAACAGTATTTGTTAAGTACTGTATCAGAAAAGGAGTCTTCTAGCTCATAATCCTTGGCATTTGTGGTTTCAATTTTCACCTTGTCATTTTGCACATAATTTTAAGTAAATTAAAATTTAATTAACATTTTTATTCTAAATAATATATATTAATTTCTTTTTGTCTTTATTCTTCAGAAACAACACCTATCTCCATTTTTGATTGTTTTATTTTTGTTTTTTGAAACAAGGTCTCACCATGTACCCCACACTGTCCTTGAACTCCTGTCTCAAGGGTGGAAATCCTCCTCTCTCAACCTCCACAGTGCTGAGATTACAGGTGTGCACCACCACAACTGGCTCCTTTTTGTTTTACTGACTTAAGCACGTCTCTATTGTAGGTCTGTGGAAAGACTTTTATCTATAAACATGGTCTAAAATTACATCAGAGTCTCCATCAGTCACAAAAGCAGTTCCAGTGTGAACTTTGTGTTAAGTCATTTGTTACTAAACGGAGCCTTCAAGAACATATGAGTATTCACACAGGTAATAATAAATTTGTATTGGTATAGTTGAATTTTATGTACTTGAATTTGTATTATTGTGCTGTAATCATATCAGAAATTACATTGACATAATAATGGTTGTATGAGTGGTTTTTTTAATTAATGATTTCTTAAATATAGGGTTTTAAAAAATTTTTTTTGTTTGTTTTTTGAGACAGTCTTGGTATATTGCTCAGGCTGACCTTGAATTCTTCATGATCTCCTGTCTCAGCCTGGCTGGTACTGGGATTGCAGATGTGCACCACCCTACCCAGTTTAAATCTAGTTTTAGTACTCTTTATTTGTATAAAAATGTTAACTATTTCTCTTCATGTAGGAAAGTATGTAGTATGTGCCAAATCATTATATCCTTAAGAAAAATCCATGCCGCACACTTAAGCACAGTGCCTGTAATCCCAGCACTCAAAGGCTGAGTCAGGAACAGCCTGGGCTACATAATGAGTTCATGGTTCAAGGCCACAAGGCCAGCCTTGACTACTTAAGGAGACCAGTCTCAACCAAAAGAAAAAGCACGTGAGAATGACCAGAGCTGATGCTTGTTACAGAGCTGGTGTTCAGCTCTGGCCCTGTTAATAATTCAGTTTTAATAATTCAATTTTGTAAACACATCACGTTCTTGTAGTAGGAGCCTGTGCTGTTGCAGACCTCCCTGCTAAACAGAGTTCTGTTCAGTCAAGCATGAATGCACAGTGTTGCTCCCATACAATGATGTTGCTTTAGTGATGTTATCGCCATCATTGTGTCACCTACCCTCCATGATGTTTGTACCACAAAAGGATCACCAAGAACACGTTTCTTTAGAATTTATCCCTTTCATTCAGCAGTAAATGGCTGTATTATAGTTTTTAAAGGAAATAGAGATTTTGGCAAGGTTTATTGTTATTCTTAGAGTCTTGCTAAATGTTAACAGTTTCTGTGTCCCTTTGATAAAACAACAGCTTCTGAAATTAGGTGTGGTGGCATACATACACTTGTCATCCCAGCGTACAGGAGCCTGAAGTTGGAGGATCTTTAGTTTGAGGCCAATCTGGGCAATTTAGCAAGACTCTGTCTCAAAAAAAAAAAGAAAAATTCAGGAACATAAAGAATTCTGTTGGAATTTTTCTACCTAATTGCTAGATTTGTGACATACTTTTTTTTTTTTTTTAACAGGAGAGTCAAAGTACTTTTGCTCAGTTTGTGGAAAGTCTTTTCATAGGGGCTCTGGACTCAGCAAGCATTTAAAGAAACATCAGCCAAAGCCTGAGGTTCGAGGCTATCACTGTACTCAGTAAGCACTTAAAAAACAATTAATTTCATTTTCTTCTCTTCTTGGCTTATTTGTAAGAAAATACTCAAAGATAATACTAAGCTGTAATTTCAGTCTACTTTTGATTTAAAAGTCTTTACCTACGTGTTTATGTTTATCTTTTAACAGTTTTATTGAAATATGTATCATATACAGATAACTGAATGAAAATGATTTAAAGAGCTTTAAATGTACTCTCCATACATAGGGACTGTAGGAAAGAAAGGTACAAAGACAGCCAGAGTTCCTTTCTAAGCATTTCTTCTTTTTGTTTGTTTGTTTTTTGGTACCTGGGTTCTTAAGCTTGCATGGCAGGCACCAGAACCTCTGAGCTAAATCCCCGGCCCTAAGCATTTCCTCTTGACGTTTTTGGTGGTGGTACTGAGTATCAAACCCAAGGCTTTGTACCTGGCACTAGTCAGGTATTTATCTGATCACTTATCTGTATCTTCAGCCAAAGACAGTTCCTTTGAAGAGCTGGCACTGCTAATTTCTCCTTCCTCATGACACTTCTTTTACTTTCTCCCTTTTTTCATTTTCCAAAGCTTCTTGGGAAAAAATTCTTTTGAGAATAACAAAATTAATCACAGTAAGGTATACCATTCAGGGGTCTTTGGTACATTCCCAAATATCACTCACACTACCAATTCCAGAATACCGCCAATATTCAGCCAGTTTGCAACTCTGCCTTGGCGTTCATTTCTTGTTTGTGCAGATCCACGTCAGCGAAAGTTAAGAGTTTGAGGTCTTTTCAAGGTTCTCCTGAGTATGTGCTCATCAGTGAGTAAGCATATAGCTTTTTTTTTTTTTTTTTTTTTTTTTTTTTATATGCAATTGAGACTGACCTGGAACTCACTGTGTTGTAGTCCAGGCTGGTCTCAAACTCACAGCGATCCTCCTGCCTCAGCCTCCCATGTGCTGGGATTACAGGCGTGTGCCACCACGCCTGGCTAGCATATAGACTTTTAATATTCCTTAAAACATCTCATTCCTGTGCATTTGATTTGTGTATTTAGACAGAGCAATTACTCCTTGCCCCAGGTGACAGTGGCTAATTGGTTTGCCTTTAAATGTTTTCACAAGCCCCTTATTCACAACTCTCCCTCAGCCATAGGAAAGTTAGGATAAACAAAGGCAAAGAGGGGCACCTTCAGAGAGCTACAGATAGGTCAAAACAACACACACAGTTCACTAAGAGAATTTCCTCTGGTAAAGGAGCCTGTGTTTGCTGAGCTCTGGGAAGCAGGGGATGGTGGGGGTAAGTTTAAAGTGCCATAAATTATAGAGATTCAGTAATTTATTCTTCTTTTTTTTTTTTGGTACCAGGGATCAAACTCAAGTCCTTGCACTTGGGAGACAGGCAACAGAACCACTGAGCCAAATCCCCCGCCCTCAGTAATTTATTTTTTTGACTAAACATTTGCCTGGTCACTATAAACATTTTTGAGTTAGTCTCACTATGTAGTGTAGTCCAGGCTGGCCTTGAACTCATGGCTGTCTTCCTGCCTCAGCCTCCCATGTGCTGGGATTATAGTCACGTCCCACCACACCCAACTGGTCACTGTAAATCAGTGATGATGAACCTTTCAAAGCAGTGATGAACCTTTTAGAGGTTTCAGTGATACAAAGAGCCCACTGTGGCACACAAGCTAAGTTTACCACTACTGCTGTATGTAAATTTGTGATTAGTTTTTAGAGTTCCTAGTAAAATTGATTCTGATAGTTTGCTAGTTTATCCATAATTTTGATGGGCTTTTGGCATTTCTTACTCTGTTGTATTTGCTGATTTCATTCTAAATAGGTTTGGTGAGGGCTTTTTTGTTTTTGTTTTTGCAATACTGGGGATTAAACCCAGGGCCTTCCTACTAAATCCCCAGCTTCCCCATCACCACCCACTTTTTATTTTTGAGCCAGGGTCTCAGTAGGTTGCCCAGACTGGTCCCAGACTGGTCCCAAACTTGTAGTCTTCCTGTCTCTGCCTCCCAGAATGCTAGGATTTACAGACATGTACCACCACTTAATTAGTCTTTTAAAACAAAGGTAATTGTTGACAGTACATTTTTCATTAGAAGTGAAAGAAAACCCAACCAAAACTGGCTTGAATGAAAGGTAAAGTCTGACATCAGAGTCATTTAATGTAAACTGGATTCAGATTGATGAGTACAGTGGACTCTCCACTTACGAACTCAGTTCCTGAGGGCCAGCTGTAACTCAGATTGGTTGTAAGTCAATATAGCTGATTGAATCTGGGTGTTTACCTGTACATGCTTTAGATAACAAGAGGCAGATGAGGCTTCCATTAACCTAATTAACCCAATTAACCCAAGTTGTTCGTATGTCAGGCCAGTTTTAATTTGAGAGTACCCCACATGGTTTTTCTTCAGCTCCATATGGACAAGTCAGTGGTAGTTGCAGCCTTACATTATCTCAACTTCCAAGTTGTCCAGCTTCTTTTCTGGTAGTTTCTTTGGCTCACTCTCTTTTTTTTTTTTTTTTCTTTTTATTGAGTTTATTGGTACAATCTAGGTCTACAACACAGTTACATTCATTACTGGGATCCTGTACCTTCATATGACAGTTTTTGGTTCTCATTTTTCCCCCCTGTCCCTGCCCCTCCTTCACCCCCTCCTCCCCTCCCCATTTACAAACTCTTTATTTCCATTTTTTCATTTTCATCTCAGGTTCACTCTTATTAGATCAAGTCATTTGGACATTCCTGAGTAAATCACTGTGGCCATGGGAATGTTGTGCTCTGATTGGTTTAGTTCTAAATGCTTGCCCAATCCCTAGGGTCAGGGGTGAAGCATTCCGTCAGCACATGGACACAATAAAAGGGTGATGGAGGGATGTCTAAAGGGGGAGCAGAATCTTGGGTGGAAGAGAGACAGTAAATTACTTATCTTAAAACTTTTGGGAACTCTCCATGATTATCAAATATTTCTATACTGTAAAGATTAGAGAACCTAAAACTTCTGCATTCTTGATGTCAGATTGGAAAATTAGGGATTTCTTTTAAATTTGACGATCATTTTCTGGAGTTGTAGAAAACAAGAATGTATAGAACACTTTGAAACTTGTTATAAAGATTAAGATAATTCAAGGTAACTAAACTTTATTGCAGATGTGAAAAGAGCTTCTTTGAAGCTAGAGATCTTCGCCAGCACATGAACAAACATCTTGGTGTGAAGCCATTCCAGTGCCAATTTTGTGATAAGTGCTATAGTTGGAAGAAAGACTGGTATTCCCATGTGAAGTCTCATTCTGTCACTGAGCCTTACAGGTGGGTAAATTTGAGAGGAAACTGAACCTGAGAAATATATGTATATGATTGTTTCTTACAGATTCTGGTGCTTTGAAAAGAATAATTTAGGTCATTTCCCCTACTTTAGGTGTAATATATGTGGCAAAGAATTTTATGAAAAAGCATTGTTCAGGAGGCATGTAAAGAAAGCCACCCATGGGAAGAAAGGAAGAGCAAAGCAAAACCTTGAACGAGTGTGTGAACAGTGTGGAAGAAAATTCACTCAGCTGAGAGAGTATAGGAGACATATGAACAACCATGAAGGCAAGTATTTCATATGATATGTATCTAAATAGAATAAGAGCCAGGCAAGTAGTGATTTTTCCCTTGCCAGCCACCTTGTGTATACCAGCCTTCGTGCCTGTTATCCTTATCTCCCTTGATAAGAGATTATTCCCCTACTTTGAAGATCTATTCAAGTGACACAGGTGATCCTGAACCTGAAAATGTAATTATTGAAGGATCTTTTTTCTCATTCTGACTATAAAATTGCTATGAAGGAATAAATGAGATTATGCACAGAAACATTTATTTATCAGTAAATTCTGTCCATGAGAATATATTTAAAAAGATGATATAGTAAGGATCTTTTTTTGTGCTTGCAAGGCAGGCACAGTGCCACTGAGCTAAATCCTCCGGCCCTATAGTGAGGATCTTGTCTGTTTTTTTGATACTGGGGGAATTGAACTCAGGGGCTCTAATTTTTTTTTTTCTAATCCTTTTTCTTTTTGAGACAGTCTTGCTTAGTTGTCTAGATGGGACTGAACTCAGAATCCTCTGGGCTTAGCCTCCCTGACTCCTGTGACAGGTGTGTACTAATGCTGGCTAGAATCTTTGTTTCTTATCTATTCTGAGGAAAACTATGAGATGCTAAATGCCAGATTACCATAGTCAAGATAAAAAGACTAAATGGGTTACTGTACTTTAAAAAGATTATTTGCTGATCAATTTTAATATATTTTGTTGGTACTTCCACTTCATTCTACACACTTTTTTTTTTTTTTTGTAAATAGGAGTGAAGCCATTCGAATGCTTAACATGTGGAGTCGCTTGGGCTGATGCCCGATCTCTAAAACGCCATGTTCGAACACATACGGGAGAACGGCCCTATGTGTGTCCTGTGTGTAGTCAAGCCTACATAGATGCGCGAACACTCCGTAAGCATATGACTAAATTCCATACAGACTATGTGCCTTGCAAAATTATGCTGGAAAAAGATACTCTTCAGTTTCATAACCAAGGAACTCAAGTGGAACATGCTGTTAGCATCTTAACTGCAGACATGCAGGAACAAGAAAATAGTGGTCCTCAAGAACTTGAGACTGTGGTGGTAACAGGAGAAACTATGGAAGTTCTTGAAGCAGTTGCAGCTACTGAAGAGTGTCCATCAGTATCTACACTTTCTGACCAAAGTATTATGCAAGTGGTTAATTATGTGTTGGCACAACAGCAAGGACAGAAGCTATCTGAAGTTGCAGAAGCTATTCAAACTGTTGAAGTAGAAGTGGCACATATTTCAGAAGCAGAATGAATATATTAACGATAAAAAGAAAAAAATTTCATGTACATTGAACTCACAGAACACTTGTTTACAATTCATTGTGACTATCTCTAGAATTTTTATGTCAAAGCTCTGGACTATCAGTGATTTTTCTAAACGGTGTAGCCATTGAGTTCTGTAGGAAAGTCTATTTACTGTAAAGAAATTAAAAACAAATCTATTTGATGACAGTGGTTTATCATGGTATACCTTTTATGAATTCATAAGTGGCTGTACTAAATATAAAGCTGTACAGTTTTGCTTTATTTTGACATTATATATTTTGAGTTTAAAAAGCTGTACCATTTTAGCGCTTTTCTTCTGTTTTATTCTCAAACTGTAGAGGTTCTGTGGTTTCAGTTGCCTTGTTCATAAAATTCTAATATAAACCACTTTAGTAGGATACTTAGGTATACTATAGTTTTTAATGCTTTAGATCTGGTGATTCTTGACTATTTATTTTAACCCCTTCTAAGTCAGGGATTCTTTATTCTGTTTTAAAGCACTTAATGAGTTATATGTTGTAATCAAGTTTGCACAATGTATCTATATGGAAAACACATAAATGAATAGCTAATTTTTAAATGCCATTAAAATGCATGAAATGCCTATTAAAGCCTTACTGTACTATCTCTTCAAGGCAAGTAATTGACCACAAAAAAAAGTACTGTTATGAAATTGTTAGGAAATAAAAATCTTTTTTTTTTTTCCTTCAGAAAAATGAACAAGTTAGGTTTGGTATGTTTTCAGTTCATATCATGTTTAATTTAGTTGAAAAACTGTAGTTGAGAAATAGGATAGCAATATAGGTATCTATAGCAGTCCTGTGGATACTATAAAATTATTAGGTAATTTCAGAATTTTGAAAATTCTTAAAATGTATCTCATGATACTAAATTAATCATGGTCCTACTAAATTTTTGAAAATATTTTGAAAAGTACCTGAAAACTAAATTATATTAATTCATGTGTTTGATTTTTAAATTCTCACCTCTTCAAGCTATCCAATTTTCTGATTTTCAAAATAGGCATGGGCGATGCCAATTTCTCTGTGAAACTATTTAAAATATAATTTTTAAAATTAAGTTTTTAGATGTTATAAAACTAAGATTTAAGCAAATCATATGTAAGTCATTCCTGAAGCACAACAGAAGAATGTGCCTTGATGTACATATATTAAGATGCTTATTCCTGTTTACTTTAAAAAATGGCTTTAATAGAGGATAAAGAATAAGTGCGAGAGCTGTGCATGCATTATACTTGCATACTTATAATATTTGCATTTGCAAATTTCCTATTGTTTTCATAGCTGTGTGGCTGACTTTCAGTTTTAAGAAGTGAATCAACATACAGCCCATAACTAAATGGCTGCTTATTTATTGTATCTTTCAGTTAATGAAAAAAATATTATACAACCTAAAATTTGAAATTCTTTTATGTTCCATTTTCACCACTGTTACTAGATTTAGTTAAATGTATAAGAACATTAATGTATGTCATAAATGTGTAAATAAATGATGTTGAACTTGTTTAAAAGCATAACTTTTGGAGTTGAGCTTGTCATTATTTTTGTTTGTCTGTTTGTTTGAAGACAAGGTCTCACTATGCAGTTGAGACTGACCTGGAACTCACTATGTAGCCCAGGCTAGTCTGGAACTCACAGGGATCTTCCTGCCTCAGCCTCCTGAGTGCTGGGATTATAGGCATGCGCCACCACACCTGGCTTGTCAGTATTTTTGAATGGTGTTGAATCTTATCTAAAAGCATAGTCTTTGAATTTGAGCTTGTCAGTATGTTGAATCCATAAATCAGATAGTTTTTTGCAGGGGAGCATTGAGACAATAATACAATTCAGACTGTTCTTGAACTCACTGTAGTCCAGGCTGGCCTTGAACTTGCAGCAATCCTCCTGCCTCAGCCTCTTAAGTGCTGGGATAGTGTTATTTAATGTTATGCTAAAGAGTAAGGGAATTGGATGTATTTTTTTAAAAAAATTATTAAAACATCTAAGTCCAGGGATTTAGCTCAGTGGCTCTGCTGCCTGCCTCACAAGCACAAGGTCCCAAATTCGATCACCCGTACCAAAAAAAAAAAAAAAATCTCTTAAATAGAATCATCACAAAATTAAATGTAATGCCAGATGTCAACTGCAGACATTTTAAATTATTAGAATTAGATACATTTCACATAGAAACATTTCCCCAAAATCAGCAGTTTTAATGTTACCATGGAGGAAATTTCTACATTTTAACAATTCCTAGAGGTATTTTGTTTTCATAATATGACCTCTAGAAACTATGGGTGTCTCCTGATCATGAGAATTTTAAGACACTTTGTCACTGCTGGTAGCAGTTTGAACCACTGCTGTCACTGGAGTGTTTGTATTCAGTAGAAATTAGGTGGCTCACGCCTGTAATCCCAGTGCTTAGGAGCCTGAGGCAGGAGGATCACTGTGAGTTCGAGACCAGCCTGGGCTACATAGTGAGTTCCAGGTCAGTCTCAACTACATAGTGAGACCCTGTCTCAGTCTCAAAGAACCAAAAAAAAGAATCCTGCAATATGAGTTTTCATCTGTTCAGTTTGTTGTTTGCAGAATTTCACAAAGTAAACTGATGGATTTGGAGTTAATCCAAACCTTTTGAGTTTTTTGTTTTAAAGTGTTTCTCTTGATTTCATAGCATTGGTATAAATTCAGCAGTTCCTTGGAAGTTCCTAATGGGTTTTATATTTTGTTGGGCATACATGCAGAAAATTAACATTTGTCTGCTGATCCTACAAATTTATCAGCTACTTGAAGTGTGTGGAGCAGAGGTACATATATAATTTCTTTACATTTACTGTTTTTTTTTCTTTTTTGGTACCAGGGATTGAACTCAGGACCTTTTGCTTGTGAGGCAGGTGTGGTGCTACTGAGCTACATCCCTAGCCCCTATATTTACTCTTAAATATACCATGCTTTATTTGAAATTCTGAAGCTTAACAGTTCTATAACTTTTAGGGTCTAATTTCATCTCCAGTAGGGCTTGTTATGTTCCAGTGTTTGTGTCCCCTCCAGAATTCACTTTCAAATTTAGCTCCTTCCTAATACAACAAATTAAGGGGTGCAGCTTTTGGTGGTGTTTAGCTCACGAGGGTCCCACCCTCATGAATAGATTAGTACCTTATAAAAGGATGAGAAAACTAGCTGGCTGTTCTGTACCCCTTGGGTCCGTCTTTCTCCCACTCTGAGGATGCTGCAAGATGCCGCATGGGAAGTAGGTGGGAGTCCTCACCAAAAACCAAGCCTGCTTCTTCCTTGACTGTGGACTTCCCACCTCCAGAACTGAAAAAAATGATTTTCTGTGATTCACAAATTACCCAGTCTCGTGGTGGTTGTTTTTGGATTTGTTTTCTGTGTTTTTGAGACAGTGTCTCCATATGTAGTCCAGGCGGGCACTGAACTCTTTTGCTGATCCTCCTGCCTCAGCCTCCCAAATGCTGGGATTATAGGCATGAATCACCATGCCCAGCCCCCATCTAGTATTAACTTATCAGCCTCTGGTTTCTCAAACTGAAAATTAGTGATGGCAAACCTATGGCATGTCTGTGGCAGCCAGCTGTTTAGTTATTGAAAGCTCTAAAAGGTTTGCAATCACTGATGAGATAAAGACAATCCCACTGTTCTCTTTCTTGTTTTTGGTACCAGGTATCAAACTCAGGTCCTTGCGCTTGCAAGGCAGGCGGTGGCACCACTGAGCAAAATCCGTGGCCCTTAAATCTTTAAGGGAGGCTTTGGCCCACAGGGAGCTCAGCCTGAGACAGGCAGACATCTTTGTCTCCCACTTTATATAGTTTAAATCTAAAGAAACAGTAAGTGGTAACAGTGACAACAGCAACAACAAAAATTAAGGTAGGACATACAGAATATAGAGAAATCAATGTGCCTTCAGATCTAGGAAAGTTAATCAGCACATAATGGTAAAGAAAACCCCATTTCAGCAATAAAGATTAAGTACTTAGGAATAAACTTGCTAAGCAAATCTAAAACCTGTAAGAAATTTTTAAAACATTCAAGACAAAAGCAGATTGCTCTTAATTATTAAGATTTGGGCCAGGGATGGGATTTAGTTCAGGGGTTCTATCCCCTGCCTTGCATGCAGAAGGTCCCCAGTTCGATTTATCAGCTAACTAGAATTAGATCCCCATTTCATAATGTTTAGGAATATACTAGGTGAGGGATCTATATAAATTTTGAAAATGAAACGAGCATCAAAATTTACAGGGGTGAATCTTCAGAATATGTAAATTCTGTAATTATTAATATAAAATCAAAAGGCAGTAATATTAACAAACTTTACTACACAATATTTTTCATGCTGCAAAACAGCATAATCAAAGCCAAAAGACAACTAGCAATGAAAAATATATTCATAGATAAGGAGTTAATATGTAAAGAATTATTAAATTCTGAGAAAGTATGAAAAAACCAGGAATAAAGAAATATGAATAGGCCATTCACAAATATTAAAATAGCCCTTAAACATGTGAAAAGATACTCATTCAGCCTCACTCAGATACAAATTAAAACTACACCCAAGAGGGTCAGGAATGTAGCTGTGTTGCCACCACCTGCCTCGCAAGCACAAGGTCCTGAGTTCAATCCCTGGTACCAAAAAAACAAAACAAAACAAAACAAAAAACTACACCCAAGGGCCTGTTTTCAACAGTTAATAGTAGGGCATGGTGTCTGGTGTCAAGTGCAACTATAATCCCAGCATTTAGGAGGATGAGGTGGGATTGCTGAGAGTTTGAGGCCAGCATGTGCTTCACAGTGAAGTTGCCAGCTTAAAAAAAACAAAACACAAATAACAAAGAGGCCAGGCATGGATCACCACGAGTTCAAGGCCAGCTTAGACTACACAGAGTTGAAAATAGTCTGAACTACATACTGAGACCCTGTCTCAAAAACAAAATTTTTTGGGCCGGGGATTTAGTTCAGTAGTTCCGGCACCTGTCTCATAAGCACAAGGGCCTGAGTTTGATCCCCAGTACCAAAAAAAAAAAAAAACCAAAAAACAAAAAACAATTTTTTTTGTCCCTGTGATGAGAACCCAGAATCTTGTACAAGCTAAGCAAGCATGTTCTGAGGAGCTACATGCACTCCCCACCCTACACTGCTGTATTTCTTTCCTTCCTCCCTCCCTTTCTTTTTTGTTCTTCCTTCTTTTCTTTCTTCAGATCAGATCTCCATGGACTGGTATAATTTCCTAGCTATTCTACAAAGCGGCAATACAAAGTATAAAAGGGGCTAAGAGGGCCTGGGATTTAGCTCAGTGGACACTTGCCTCATAAGTGCAAGGTCCCGAGTTCAATCCCCAGTATCCCCCAAAAAAGGGTGGGAGGGGGGTGTTAAGCGTATAGCTCAGCTGTACTCATGAGGCCCTGGATTCAATCCTCAGCACCTGAAATAGTCTGAATAACTATATTATGGTATGCTATTTTTCACATAGGTGAAAAGGATAATTTTTGCAAAAAGAAATAAAAATAAATCAGGAATAGGTTACTTCTGGGACAGGTGCAGAAGTGATTATTAAGAAAAAAAAATACAAAGGACCAGGAAAAAATGTATATTAATTATTTGAAGAACTATGGTGGTATTTCATATACCAAAAAAATTAACAAGAATGGACAGGTACTGTTTTTTGTTTTGTTATTTTGTGGTGCCACGGATTTATACCTAGGACCTGTCTGCCACTGAGCTATAGCCTACCCCAGGGGACCCATTATCAAACACAGTCAACTGCTCTATTACAAATAAGTAACAACTATATTGATTGCAAGTTATGTAACTTTGCAAAACCAGACATCATGTGGTCTAAGAGTAAAAACAAATACAAACACTACACTCTGGTCAGTAATAGTTTTTCAGAGGGAAATAACTGGATTAGCAACTTTGAAACTATTTATATATATCCAGAATTAAGTGAATATACTGGTGAAGGCAGACTTCTCACTGTGGGAGAAGAGTTGCAAATACAGAAAACCTAGAATGAACTCATGTTGGACTGGTATTGAAAATTCATATATACAGAAACTAATATAGATGTACACATCCATTCCCTAGCTCTGTTAAACAGCCTAGAAGCAATGTCACCTTAGTACCAGTGAGTTTACCAATATATATTTTTGTTTTGGTTGAGATAGGGTCTCACCGTATGGTTCGGGTACAAATTCTCTCTATATATAAATGTACTAAAAAAGTGATAAAAAATAAAAATATGTACAACAAATGGGGAGATTTCATCTGAGGGGAGCAAGGAGAGCTAAAGGTAGAACTCTTCAAACAAGAAAAATACTTGAAGGCTGGTGCAACCACTGTGGAAATCAATATGAAGATACCTCAAAGAACTAGGATTAGAGATTCCATTTGACCCAACCATCCCTCTGCTGGGTATCTTTCTAAAAGAATTAAAAGAATCATACCACAGTGATATATGTGCACCTGTTTATAGCGGCACAGTTTGTAATAGCTCAAACTTGGAAACAGCCCAATTGCCCATCAGTTGGAGACTGGATAAAGATGTGGCTTTTCTATAAAATGGAATACTACTCAGCCATGAAGCATGAGAAATTATAGAGTCATTCATAGGAAAATGGATGCATATTGAGGCCATACTCTTAATTGAAGTAAATAAAACATGTAAATACTGAATAGTTTCTCTGGTGTGAAAAACTAAAAGTTTAAGAAAAGGGCTAAAGGTGTAGGGGAAGTGGGAATGGTAGGGGAAAGGAAATAAGGGAAAAGAAAAATATGAGAAAAGGGAAAAAAATGGAAACAAAGTCTTTATAAAAGGGAAGGGGGAAGGGAGTAAAGGGAGGGCAGGGGTATGGGGAAAAAATGAGAACCAAGACCTGTCATGTAAAGGTACAAGATCCCAATGATGAATGATGAATGTAACTGTACTGTTTACCTAAAATGTACCAAGAAACTCAATGAGAAAAATTTTTTTTAATGTGTCAAAAGTTGTTTGGATGAACAGGATTTTTTTTTAATCGTCTTAATTTTATATACGGGACAGAAGACACTAGTAAAAGGATCCTTTAAGATTTTCAAGGGTATCCTTTGGCAGAATTTCCAAAGCATAAGACAGACAATCCTTTGGTAGTAGAAAAGGATTTCGATTAAAGCTGTTGCAATTATGCGAACTATATGTGCTAACTTAGGTGAACTCTAATAACTAAGAATTTTAAATTTCCCTTTACTTTTAGCCAATAATCTGGGCAAGAGCAACAACACTTCATTTATCTCAACTCTTTTTTTTTTTTTTGAGAACTGATAATTCATTGAGTTTATTGGTACATTTTAGGTATGCAGTACAGTTACATTGATCATCAACTTCTCTGTTTAAAAAAAGCAAAAACAAAAACAAAGAGTAAGCAATAATTAAGTAGAAAAGAAAATCAGAACACTACTGAATTTGACAAAATTTATTGGTTATTTTAGTAAAGACATTCATCTCAGTCGTTACTCTCCTCATCTTGACCTTAGATTAGTATTTCATTTGGGTCAAGAAAAGAGTATGTCGGAGAGGGATGTTATTTTAACAAACAGTAAAGTGGACAAATATGAATAGTTTGCCTACATAAAAGTTAAAGTTAAATTCATGTATCCTGATATAATTAAATCATGTAAGAACATTTCCATTGTTTTACTTGGGGCTTACTCGAAACTTTAACGTAAAAGAACAACTTATTAGGCATATGTGCAGGTTTCTTCTCTGGAGTCACTACCTAGTAAAAAAGATCAGCAAGTAACTACCACCAATAAAATAGTCTGAAGCTGTCTCCAAATTTAACATTGTAGGAATTCTTTTTTTTTTTTTTTTTTGGTTTTTTGAGACAGGGTCTCACTATGTAGTTGAGACTGATCTGGAACTATGTAGCCCA
The DNA here is from genome assembly GCF_012274545.1 of Fukomys damarensis. Taxonomy (NCBI): domain Eukaryota; kingdom Metazoa; phylum Chordata; class Mammalia; order Rodentia; family Bathyergidae; genus Fukomys; species Fukomys damarensis. The sequence goes on along the minus strand of NW_022900936.1, from coordinate 46,210,917 downwards.
GGATGATCTCAAACTCACAGCGATCCTCCTTCCTCAGCCTCCCAAGTGCTGGGATTACAGGGCTGCGCCACCATGCCCGGCTACATTGTAAGAATTCTGAAGGAAATCACTATATCATTTTTCTTTTGTCTGTAACTATGCTTTCAAAGATGTGTTTAACTGTCACATTAAAAAAGTTCATATACAATACAAAAATACAAAACAAAACATCCTACAGTACACAGATCTAACAGTGTATGTGATGAACAATTCCATAAAATGTTTTAAGATGCATTTTCTTTCCTTTTATTTTCGGTACCTACAATATGCTTGAGAGGCCAGTGGGCAGTACATATACACTTAAAATAAAAAATATAATTGTTCTGATAAGAAAGCCTGCAGTGAGTTCAATTCAAATTGGATTTAACAACTTAGTGATGTAAATATGTAGACAAAGTTACAGAAAATGCATCTTATTGTTTTTCATCTTCTACAATGTTAAATTTTTTTGATGTTTATACCTTTTAAAAAATAAAAACCAGCCAAATACTTAAGCAGTATGTACATTTAGATTTTTGGTGGTGGTCTGTATTTTAAAAGAAACAGCTTCCTTATGATTTGCCTCAAGTTCTGGTGGAAATGCTTACAGGAACTAGCTAATAAACAAAAATCAAGAGAAGCACATTCAAAATACTGATTTACTTTGGTAGCAAATGGCTGTTCTTTGAAGACTAATGAAGGTAGACAAGACCATTAAGGTGAAATGGGCTATTTCAAATACTCGATACTTCACATAGAAATTTTTTTTAAAAAATTATTTTTTGTAAGAGCTAAGCATCTGTATCCACTGATAGCAATGCAATGACTAATAATATGATAACAAAACAAATGCCCATAAGGAAAAACTCTATTTTATCTAAATTTACTTTCAGTCAATAGTCCAGCAACATTTTCCTTTCAATATGATACTCCTCCCCTTCTCTTATAAGGCTGTTCCTGGGAGCCAGACAGTTTAGTTAATGAGGGAGTTAATTTAGGAGTAAATGCTTACAATTTTAAATAGTAATTTTTTGCTTCCCTCTTAATGTGCTAATAGTTGTGTCTAAAAAAATATGCAATTCTTAAAAAGGTACCATTTCTGATTTATTATCTGTAACCTTTGGAAACTAATCACATGAAACTACAAAATTAGCAAATGTCTTGAAATCTGTATATAAAACATAAATTACCTCTAATTTCAAACTCTCACTTATTAGTGTACCACTCAATCTTAAAAAAAAAAAAAATGAAAAAGAAAATGCGGCTCCAAAGATAGTCTTATATCATTCCTTAAAAAAGGAAACTGTTCCTTTTAACTTTACACCCACCCCACACCCCAATTCAAAACATATCATTTAATTGTCTTGGTCATGGACATTTCCAAGATGAGATTTTATATTTCGTTCCCATAGCTTCTGGTTATCAGAAAACCCATGTTTTCCTTTATTGAAAGAGTTTGGTCCAGCTGATGTTGGTGTATCCCTGAATTAAAAGAAAGGAAATTTGTTATAGATATGTTTTGAGCTATGTTTTAATCTTATTAATACACATTTGTTTACCTATTATAAACATAAGATGAATAACAAAAGCCTCTACAGAGATTTTTGAAAATAACCTTTTGGGCCAGGGATTTGGCTCAGTGGTTCCAGCACCTGCCTTGCAAGTGCAAGGACCCAAGTTTGAGTCCCGGTACCAAAAAAAATGAAAGAAAATAACCTTTTCAGGGGCCTGGGATTTAGCTCAGTTGTTGCTGCCAAATGCCTCGCAAGCACAAGGCCCTGAGTTTGGTAGCCAAACAAACAAATAAATAAAATACCCTTTTCACAGACATACCTCTACGACTTCAGACTCCCTAGGGCTAAGTGGAGTGATCCTGGAGGTTGAATCCATGGCTTTGCCTATACTAGGTAAGTAAGTGATTGACTACTGAGCTACCTTTCCAGGCCAAATGTGTAGCTTTAACAAATTCTGGTATGTAGCTAAAGGTGACAACCACTAGTTTCTCAAACTACTGCCTGAGGGCTGGGGGTATAAAATCCTACCCCAGCATGCACAAAGCCTTGTTCAATGCCTAGCATCTTAACAAAATTTTTTGTGCCAAATGAATCTGTTGCTTGAAACCCCTCAACAAGATCATAAAATCAACTTAGTGGCCTACCATTAGCATTTGTAAAAAAAAAAAGAACACAAGATATAAAGATGTGTTACACATAGAATGGTACAACTTAATTTTATGAATTTCTCCACCCCCACACCGCCCCCAGTACCAGGGATCAAACCCAGGACTTTGCCTTTTGCAAGGCAGGCAGTAGAACCACTGAGCTAAATCCCTTGCTCCATTTTATGAATTTCTGTTCCAATATTATATGTTTACTTATATGTGTCTTGGGTATGAAACTGGTAACACTGTCAGATGAGTTTCTTACCTTGGATTCCAGTGAAATGGCAAGCAGGCAGCCACTGGGACTGCTTCTACATAAGCCATTCACTGAAATTCTAAAAGCTAATGTACATACATGAATTCTGAAGTTAATCTAAAGGGGGTTTGTATATTTGGTGTAGAAATGGGGACACAGAGCTGGGCACAGTGAAGCATGCCTACAATTCCAACTAAATGGGAAACTGAGGCAGGAGTATCATAAACTTGAGAGGGGAGTGGGTAACTTGGTGAGACTGTCTCAAAATTAAAAAGTACGGCCAGGGATTTAGCTCAGTGGTTCTGCCGCAAGCATCAAGGACCCTAGTTTGATCCCCAGTACCAAAAAAAAAAAATCAAAATTAAAAATTAAGAAGGGCCAAAGATGTAGCTCTGTGGTACAGCACTTGCCTAACATGGGTTTAATTCCCAGTGTGACACACACACAGAGAATGGGGGTGGGAGGAAAGTTGGGGTTGACACCCCCACGCTGGGAACTGAATCCTCCAGGGCTTTTCCCATTGAGCTATATCCTAGTCTTTTATTTATTTATTTTTTGCGGGGGAGGGTACCGGGGATTGAACTCAGGACCTTGCGTGTGCGAGGCAGGCGGTGGAACCACTGAACTAAATCCCCAGCTCCCCTAGCCTTTTGAGAGGGTCTCACTAAATTGTCTTGGTGGAACTCCAGCTTGTAATCCTCCTACTTCAGCCATCCAGAGTGCAGGGACTGCAGGCAGAAGCCACTACACCTGGGGCTCAAAATGAACTTTCTTATTAGCATAGAGGTATTCATTTATGCTCACAGATAGGAAATAGAACATCTTACTAACATTAATTTTAAAAATGGAGGAAATAATTGTTTTAAGATACATAGGGCAAAAGTACATATAAGATCAAGACTAAGGGGTGGGACTGTCATTTTAAGTGAAGTAACCAAAAGCCATTTTTTTTATATTTTGTGAGAATTAAAAAAAAAAAATTGTTTTTTTTTGTTATTTGAGAAAGGGTCTCACTATATAGTTGAAACTGACCTGGAACTCACTATGTAGCCCAAGCTGGTCTCAACTCACAGTGATCCTCCTGCCTCAGCCTCCAGTGCTGGGGTTACAGTGCTGAGATTATAGGCGTGCGCCACCACACCTGGCTTGTGAGAATAAATTCTTATCTTAATTTTTTCCCCTTTTTTTGGTATCAAGAATCAAACTTGGGGCCTCTCACTACGCAGGTGATGTGCCATTGAGCTACATCCATGGCCCTTAATCTAAATTTAAAATCAAAAACATTTCTCATAACTTTTGTCTTATTTAAAAAAAAATACAGGTTACAAAGATGGGTGTGGTGGCACATGCCTGTAATCCCAGCACTCAGGAGGCTAAGGCAGGATAATCACTGTGATTTCGAGGTCAGCCTGGGCTACATAGACAGCTACATACCTGTCTCAAAAAAAACCAACCAACCTACCCTGCAAGATATATAACTACATGTAGCAGAAAAGATAGCTCTGAATTGTTTTTAAATATACTTGCTCCTACCAGAACAAAAAAAATAAAGATTACTAATAGCTCAAAGAATATTAGTTATCTTTGTGATTGGTCCAGCATTTATGCATCTTTAAAACCTCAATTAATGAATTAGTACACAGAAAATACTGAAAATTGTTTTGCACAAATAACCAAGAAAAACCTGAATACTAAAATACATGTGTAACCAGGCATGGTGGTACATGAGGAGACTAAGGCAGGAGGAATGCCCCAAATTCAAGGCTAGCCTGGGGCTACACAGTGAGATCAAGGCCAGCTTGAACTATATACAGCCAAGACCCTGTCTTAAAAAAACAAAAACAAAAAAACATCAAACATTTTGTGCAATCAAGTTTTGTTCTTCGTTGATACCTCTAATTTAGTATTTATGAAAGATTATAGTACCTTCCAATATTCTTCATCCTCATCTTTGCTTCTGGAGGCATTTCCTCTGGTTCACTCTGGGAAAAAAAAAAAAAGAGATATTCAAATTTGTTAAAATCTCATCAATCATGCTAAATGTTTTGTAAACTTCAGTAAAAAAACAAATGCACTGAATTATTTGTCTCAGCTGTAGTCTAAAAAATGTAACAGCTAGTAGTGGTGGTGCATACCTGTAATACCAGCCCTGGACTGCAAATTCAAGCCCATCCTAAGGAAGTCAGCAAAACCCTATCTCAAAATTTAAAAAGGGATGGGAATGTAGTTCAGTTAAAAAGCCCTGGTTTCCATTCCCAGTACCACAAAAATGAATGAATGACTGGCATTATGTTCTAAAGGATGCTGATTTTGGATAAAGAAAAAAAGTTGGTAAAAATTTCATACTCTAAACATTGTGTACGTGAACTAAAATTATCATTTATGTACAAGTATTACAAGTCAGTTAAAATTTTAAAATATTAAAAAATATCTCTCCTATGGCTATTACATAATAAGACCCTGTCTCAAAAACAAACAAAAAAATCAACTAAAACTAGAATGACCATATGACCCAACAATTCTACTCATGAGTATATATTCAAAGGAAATAAGATCCGTCTTTCTTTTTTTTTTTTTTTTTTTAGGTTGGGGTTTTCTACTCTATAGTTCAGGCTGGCCTTTAACTCATGGGAATCCTCCTGCCTCAGCCTTCTTTGTGCTAGAATTACAGGCATGCACCACTACACCCAGTGTAGATCAGTCATTAAAAACTATCTTTTACTGCTGTATTTATTGTCACATTGTCATAAAAGCCATGATATGGAATTCACCTAAATATCCATCTATGAATGAATAATTAAAAGCATATCTGTTATATATATTCACAACAGTGTTTTTCAGCTGTTAAAAAAATAAAATTCTGTCACTTAGAGCAATATGGATGAGACTAGAGGACAGTATGTAAGTAAAATAAGCAAAGAAAAATGAAACTGCATGTTCTCATTCATACGTGGTAGCTAAAAAAGTTGATTTAATAGAAGTGGGGTGTACAATAGTGAGAACCAGAGACTGGGAAGGTGGAGGGTGAATGCACAAGCAATGGTACCAGGTGCAAAGCTGCAGTTCAATAAGAGGAATAACTTCAAATGTTCTACAACACAATAAGGCAAGCATGGCTGACAAGACTTAATTATATATTTCAAAATAGTTAGTAAAGATGATTTTGAATGTTCACCAACAAAAAAGTGAGTTTGCTAATGGATACATCAATTTAATCTGACTTGATCATTAGACACACTAAAATGCCATATCATACCCTATAAATACATAATTTTGTATCAACTTAAAAATTTTTAATATTTAAAATTTCATATTCTAAAACTAAAACTAATGGTGAGCATGTGCTACACACTAAATGCTTTAATATGTATTATCTTTTAAAATCATAAGTTATGCAGTAGTAATCCTACTGGGGGATATAGTAATCACCATTTATATTTTACAGGTGAGGTGACAAGGTTAACTTGCCTAAAGTCACAAAGCTAAACAATACAAAAATAACAACAAAACCCCACAAAGCTAAAGAATAGCAAAAGAGACACTAAGACAAAGGTTCTCAACTGCTTTTCTGCGCTGCTCCTTCTCAAAATAACCTCTTTTACTATAAAGACATCTTGAAAGCTTGTTTCTTACTACTTTTCCATCTTTTTTTGGTGCTGGGGATGGAACTCTGGGTTTTGAGCTTGCTAAGTGCTCTATCCCTAACACCCTACATTTCCATCTTAACACATATTGAAAATTGTGGGACAAGTTCGATTCACATAGATGGCTTTATGAATAAATGTTACTAGCTGGACATGGTAGCATATGCCTATAACCTCAGCACTTAGGAAGCTGAGGCAGGAGGATCACTGTGAGTTCAAGGCCAACCTGAACTACAGAGTGAGAGACTGTCTCCAAAACAAACAAACAAAAAGAATAAATGTTACTGCTTAGCTAAATATTGTTTTCAAAGATCCATCTTAGGGCTGGGGATTTAGCTCAGTGGTTCCACCACCTGCTTTGTAAGCACAAGGACCCAAGTCTGATCCCTGGTACAAAAAAAAAAAACCATTTAAATGGAGCGTCTACTGGTCAAATCTAGGACAATGTAAGCATCACAGCCTATTGAATGAAGTAATCCAGGAGTCTACACTTAAATCAATCTTAAAACTGATACGGCACTACCCCTGCCTTGCAAGCACAATGTCCTGAGTTTGATCCCTGGTATTGCAAAAAAAGAAAAAGGAGAAAAAAAAACAAAAAACTGATGAAAAACCTCTCAGAACAGTAGGCATTAATAAATGTTGAAAGGAAAGATGGAATTAGAAAAGTTAGTATTTGGCAAATGTTATTATCATAAATGACCCAGACAGAATCATCAATGGATGTTAACACTATTGAGGGACTATTTGAGAAATCATGTATTTTCATATATTCTCAAAATATACACAAAAGCTACATTTTAAATGCAAAAGCTTAAGTAGTAAGTTCACAGTGAAGTTAATTAATAGGGAGCTATTAACCAAATGATCAAAATTAACATTTCCAAGCACTGGGTACAACAACAGCATGTGCTTCCCTAGTATGATATCAGGAGAACTCGGCATCACTTTTGTGGTATTCCTGCCAAAAGAATGTGAATCTAACCATAAAGCAACACTAGAAAAATCTAAACTGGAGGACACTACAAAACAACTGGTGTCTATGCTTCAAAAATGTTAATGTCGGGATGAGGATTTAGCTCAGTGGTTCTGGTGCCTGCCTGCCTTCTGAGTTTGATGTCCAGTACCAAAAAAAAGGGTTAATTAACGTCTTGCAATACAGAGAAAATTCAGGAACTGTCCAAATGAAAGGAGAGAGGCAACAAGTGAAAACAATATTAAAAAAAATTTTTTTAAAATGTGAAACATTTTTAAATAAACAATATTCAGATTGGGGATTTAGCTCAGTGCTTCCTGTGCCTCCCTCGCAAACACAAGGATTCCAGTTCGATCCCCGATACCAAAAATAAGAAAAAAAAAAACAGTGGGGAGGAAGGGGAAGTGAAAAAAATTTAAGAAATGTTATGCACATGTACCAACTTCCCATGATGAATGCAATCATTATGTACCACAAATGTATTAATAAAAATTTGAAAAAGAAAAACAAACGTCAAAACTACAGGGCTGCCAGTGTACTTCAGTGGCAGATTGTACTGTTAGCACATGTGAAGCCCTGGGTTCAATCTTCAGCTGAGACACAAAAAAGCCAAAGTTAACTAAGTGAATGTCCTCTTTGTTCAATATATTTCAGACTGTATATCCAAAGTTTAATTATGTTCTCAAGGAAAAAACAAAAAAGAATTTAATAATAATTTTAGACTAAGTCTTCTTTTATCTAAGAGACTATTATTACAATACAACAGAAGAGGAAGAGGGTTGTTTGAACCTGTTTAAACTTTCTTTAGGGCCGGGGATTTAGCTCAGCGGTTCCGTGACCTGCCTTGCAAGCACAAAGACCTGAGTTCAATCCCCGGTACCAAAAAAAAAAAAAAAAAAGGACTAAAGTTTTTTTTAAAAGCCGGGTGTGGTGGTGTATACCTGTAGTCCAAGCCTGGGCTACATAACAAGACTTTGACTCAAAAAACCAAAACAAACAAATAAAAAATAAAATAAAATTGCTTTGGAAATAGTGAAGCCGGGAAAGGTGATGCACACCTGTAATCCTAGCTACTTGAGAAATATGCAGGAGGACTAAAAGTTGGAGGCCAGCTTGGGCAACTTAGCCAAATCCTGTCTCAAAAAAGAAAAAGGGCTGAGAATGTAGCTCAGTACACAAAGACCCTAGGTTCAATCTCCAGTACCACAATTAAAAAACAAAAACAAGAACAAAACAACAGGACAAGAAATAAGAACTTGGGCTCAACACGTGTCTGTTTTAGCATATATTCATGCATATTTAATTTCTGCATTTGCAAAGTATAAATATACAATGCACAGGGACATATGGAGGGTAAAACAAGATTATGTGAAAACAACTAAATTATTAGGCATTCAAAGTAAGGCATTACCATGATATAGGTGCTTACAATTTCCAGCCAGTGTACTTTTGCACCAACTTTCATTCTTCCTGTATTATCTTTCCATCTTATTACCTATATATATTCAAGTAAAATGGGTCAAATGCTACGTAATTTCCTAGGAGTATCAGACAAGCCAGAAAACTAAATATTAGATTAGAGCTTTTCAAATTTTTTTCTGGACAACAAAATAAGATTTTTCCTCAACAAAACTTGGGTTCTCAAGTATCAAATAGATAAAAACATAGCTGGGGAGCTGGGCCTGGTGGCTCACGCCTGTAATCCCAGCACTCGGGAGGCTGAGGCAGGAGGATTGCTGTGAGTTCAAGACCAGTCTGGGCTACATAGTGAATTCCAGTTCAGTTTCTACTACATAGTGAGACCTATCTGAAAAACAAACAAACAAAACATAGCTGGGGAGACAGTTTCAAAACTTAAAAAGGTAAAAAATAAATCAAAAGAAAAAAAAAGCATAGCTATAAGTGAAACAAGGGTAGAATGGACATCACAGTATTGATTTTTTTTTTTGGGGGGGTGGTACTGGGGATTGAACTTGGGTCCTTGCACTTGCGAGGCAGGTACCAGAACCACTGAGCTAAATCCCCAGCCAGAGTACTGATTGTTTAAGTATCACACCTTAAGTTCCCAAGTACTTCTATAGAATCCAAAAACTGAGTAGTTTTTCTTTTAAAAAATCTATTATCTAAATTGAACCTGTGGGGCATAGTGGCACACATCTGGAATTCAAGCACTCAAGAGGTTAAGGCAAAAAGGAGTTCAAAACAAGCCTGGAACCAAGCAAGGCAGCACATGCCTATTAAGAACAGCATTCAAGAGGCTGAGGAATAAGTATCTCCTCACATTTGAGGCTAGCCTGAGCTAGAGAATGGAAATGTCTAAAAACCATAAAAACAAAACAAACAAACAAACCAGCCTGGGCACAGTAAGACATTGTCTTGGGAAAAAATGAGAAACAAAATTTACCATTCATATATGAAGCCCTGTGTTCAATGCTCAGTACCAAAATCAATTAAATAACAATAAAGCAAGACTTAACAATTGAGAAAGGCTCAAAAAAGGGGGAAGATCTACTTGCAAATTTCTCGTGATTAATAAATGAAAAAATGTAGGTCAGTCATAGACCAATTACCTAGCATGCTCAAACACATGCATACAATCCCCAGTACAAAACAACAACAACAAAAAACAAAACAAAACAAAACCTAGAAACACCAAAACAAAACCTCTTAAAAATCACCAAACCAAATACTTTAATATGAAAATACTGCTCAGCATGGTGGCACAGCCCTGTAATTCCAGCTACTCAGGAGGCTGAAGCAAGAGGATCACCAATTTGAGTCCACCCTAGGCAATTTAGTGATATCCTGTCTCAAAAAATAAAAAGGGATGAGGACGTATCTCAATGGGAAAGCCCTGAGTTCAATCCCTAGTATCACAAACAACTGGGCAAGACTGAGTAAGTATCCAGGTCTTCCAACTGAAAGTCAAGTGGTCTTTCCATGCTGCTCTTCTAGTACCTGGCATCTATTCTTTTTTTCCTGAATGTCCACGGTATTTTATGTCTTTCGGGCACTTCTGATTTTTAAAATTTTTAATATCTTACATATGTTTCTGTCCTACTAGGTTGTTCCTAGAGGAAAATGTCTAATTTATTTCATAATCACTATGCCTAGTATATGGAAAGTACTCAAATATGTAGAATGAGCAAAACCAATGGAGAATTTTGGTTTACCAAACTTCTGCCTAATGTTTTAGGAGCCAGTTTATATTGCTTCTCATTATATATACATAACAATTCTTCTCAAATCACTCCATTCCCAGTGTTCATGCTCTTCTAATTTGTGACTGAAATTTGTGTAATTTTTGAGGACTGAAGCCAGAGCATTTACACTCCGCTAAATCCCCAGTGATCCCCTAGTGCTAGGATTACAGGCCAAGTGCCACCATGTCCAGTAAGACAGATTTGGTTTTCTTTGGCTTATTTTTTTCTCCCAGTCCTGGTGATTCATATAATTCTTATTCATATAGTTTTTGGCTTTTTGATTGTTACTCATATACCTTTTAACACTTAATTATTACACAAAGAGGTCATATCTTAAATGGGGTTAGTTTCTAATAAAACAAATTTGAATCATAATTATGTTTGAAAATTCGACTAGTCACTGATAAGCATGGTAAGATTGGGACTGTGAGGGGTATGAGAGAAATAGGACTGACAGAATAGCCAACAGGCATCTTTACTCATTCTGGATCTACGAAGTTTGGGCAGAATTACCTATTCTTACATATGGAAAGTGACTACTATAGCTGCGTTTTGCAAGGACAATGTATCATCAATGAAGTCCTCCAAATATAAGGATGTATTTAAATACTACCTAGTAAGTACATTTTTCTTTTTTTGGTCCTACCTGCTTCCATATACTATTATTCATAATAAACATTTGCTAATGTGATTAAAGTTCTTGCCCCAAGTCAACTATTTTTAACACAATCCTACAATCAAATAAAGTACAAAAAAAAAGTGTTTGTAGGTGTCACAAAATTTTAAAAGAAATTTAGTAATAACATTAATTCAACCTAAAATATGCCATTAATACTTTCCTTAACGAACTGGTAAAAGTAAAATAAAACTAGTATTAACTTACATCTTCATCTTCATTAAAAGCTGCTGCTACTGAAAGGGTTTTTGGAGCAAGAGTTGGAACAGTCTCTTTAGGCTTCTGAAGAGGAAACATAATAAAAAGAACATCATATAAGTAACATTTTTATAGGTTTAATTATATGAATAATTTATCTTGAAATATTCAACCTTATGCTTTCATAAACTTCTATTGTAAGAAACACAGCGTTTTAGACAAATCCATCATCTCTAAAAATGTGAGTTATCATTGGGTAGGATTTTCACTATTCTAATTTGTTAGTTTCTCTCTTGTCAAAAAAAAATTATCTAAGATCTATAAAATTACTAAACCTAAAAGGTACTTGGTATAGTTGAGAAAATGATTAATAATATTTTCCCACATGAACATTAAAATACAAACTACCTTATGAACACACTCATATTTTTCCACTAGTTAGCTTTTTACCATTTTAGCACAGGGTCTTGCTATGTAGTTCAGATTGTCCTTGAACTCACTCTGTAGCCCAGGGCTGGTATGGTGATCCTCCTGCCTCAGCCTCCCAAGTGCTGGGATTACATGTTTGTGTGTTGCCACACCTGGGTGTAGCTTGCTATCCTTTTGCCTGTAAACATTCATCTACTTAATCTATGCAACCTAAATTTTTGATAAAGTAAACTGTTCTTACTATTTCTATTCTCTCATCAGCCATTTAGTTTATCCCACTGTAATCTGGCTCCCAACCTCAGTTTCCCTGAAATTATCCCCTGTAGGATCACCAATGACCAGTACCCTGCATCTGATTTACACTAGCTTCTTACTTTTACATATTGAGGTCTGAATGCAGAACCTTGCTCATGCTGGGAAAATGCTCTACCACTGAGCTATAAATTCCTAGCCCATTTTATTTTGAGGCAGGGTGTTGCTAAATTGCATAGCTGACCTTGAACTTGTCCTTCTGTCTCAGCCTCCCCACTTGCTGGGATTACGTGCATGTGCCACTTACTTAGCTTACAGCTACTTCTTTTTTTGTTTTGTTTTGTGTTTTTGGTTTTTTGAGACGGGGTCTCACTATGTAGTTGAGAATGACCTGGAACTCACTATGTAGCCCAGGCTGGTCAGCCTCTCAGAGTGCTGGGATTACAGGCTCCTGTGCCATCACGCCCGGCTTTTAATAGCTACTACTTGAAACACTGCTCCTTTAACTTCTAGGACATTGCTTTTTTATTGGTTATTCTCTTAATTCTCAGACTTTTTGTCTCTTTGCTCTCTTCTCTGTTGCTCTGCATTCTCAAGATAGAGATACCACGGGCCCAGGACTTAGCTTAGTGGTTCTGCCACTTACCTCACAAGCACAAGGTCCCAAGTTTGATCCCCGGAACAAGAAGATAGACCTACCTCGGGTTCTGTTAGTAACCTTTCCTTCTCTGGTCATTTCTGTTCATTTCCATAGTTTCAACTACCAAATCCCTTGTCTACCCCCAATTGGATGTCACCTGTGTACTGGATAGCTCCACTTAAGAGTAGCCATGAGTACTTCAGTTCCATAGTTTTCAAAAGACTCAAGCCAGAAACCTTTCCTTAAACTTGTAAGGTCCTGGTGATTAGACACTTTTTTTTTTTTTTTTTTTTTTTTTTTACAGGGTCTCACTACTATGTAGGTTGAGACTGCCCTGGAACTCACTGTGTATCCCAGTCTGAACTCACAGCAATCCTCCTGCCTCAGCCTCCCAGTGCTGAGATTATAGGTGTACTTAACTATCCTGCCTTTCCATTACCTTAGCATGCTACCAACTCAAATCCCTTAGTGTGACTCAACTAGTCTAGAAATGCCACCTCCTGACTTTTTGTGTTTTTATTCTTCTAACTAACCCTCTGCACTGGTACCAGAGTGATGTTTCTAAGATGCAAATCTGTGTAAGTCTCAAGATTCCTTATAATAGTTCTATGCTCTCTATAATCTAAATTTAAAAATCAAACTCTATTATCAAACACCGTAACAATTTTCTGAATGTATCATACTTTCACCTCCAAGCTGCCTGTGCCTGAAATGTCTTTTTGCCTCCTGCCTGAATTTAAGTCCAACTCATATACCACATCATCAGTAAAGTTTTCTTTGCTATGCTCAAACAAAGCCATCTTTCTTCTATGCACATACATATACATACTTTTTAGAATGTTTGCTTTTGAAGGAACAAAAAATATTAGAGAATACGCATAGTGACTCTAGAAATACCCTTTACTTTTAAAGATGTTATATATTTAATGTTATAGACACAATATAAGGCAAAAAAAGGCACTGATTGATCAATCATTTTTCATACCACATAATTAAAGCAAAAGTTTCATTTTTGTTTCTGGTACTGGGGATTGAACCAGTACTTTTGCACTAAGCTACATCCACAACCCCTTTTTATTTATTTATTTATTTATTTTTGGTTTTTTTTTGAGACAGCATCTCACTATGTAGTTGAAACTGAACTGGAATTCACTATGTAGCCCAGGCTGGTCTCGAACTCATAGCGATCCTCCTGCCTCAGCCTCCCGAGTGCTGGGATTACAGGAGTGCACCACCATACCCAGCTCCACAACCCTTTTTGCCAAATTTATTTGCAAAAGCAAAAGAGACAAGTCAGGGAGAAACTGGCTCTGTACAAAATTGGGCTGAATAAAAGAGAAAAAAAAGCAAGACAAAAGTATACTCTGGAGAAAGCATGGTGGCTATCGTGAGGAAAAACCACAATAGCCCCCAACCCTTTTAAAAATGTGAGACAGGGTCTTACTAAATTGCCCAGGCTGGACTGAAACTTTGAATCCTCTTGCCTCAGGCTTCCAGGCCAATGGGATTATATATAGATGGGTGCCCTTGACACTAACTATATAACTATTCTTTTAATATCCTATACCTTACTTCCTCAAAAGGATTATAGTTTAAATAAGCTTTTGTTTTGCAAAATTAAAAGGTTTATGCTGCATGCATGGCTTGGCGGCAGAGTTCTTGACCAACATGCATGATGCCCTGGATTCAATTCCTAGTACTCAAAAAGAGGGTTTGGGATAGGAAACTCTTTCCTCTGACCCCTTCCAAGACACGGGATGCCCTAGCTTCAGGCTGCCACAAAATTAAAAGGTTTTACTGACCAGGCTTTTCCAAGAATAATTTTTCCACTTAAAATGATCAGTAATTACTAAGTCATGCCAATGATTCAAAAAAAGTAGGGATTTGTATTTAGGGAGTATGTCTAAGCACAGTAAAATCTATCATCAAGGAGACCATCTATGTTAGCATTATATACAAAAATATACATATTTTAATATATTATCAAAATATTGAGTTAGGTCTATGCAACTTTTTTTTTTTTTTTGTACCAGGGATCGAACAGGTCTGTGCAACTTTTTAAAAAGTATTACTCAATAAGAATCAATGGAAATAAAGAAAATACTAATAAAGTAGCAATATTATGAGATAAATGTCTTTTAGTAAGACAGAATTTTTTTTAAAGGGAGAAGAGGAAAAAGGCAAAACACAGAACATGGGATGGGAATTGGGGATCCTGAGTTAATGGTATCTTTTAAACCAGAATAAAAGCTGGAGATACTGATCAGTGACAGAGCACTTGCTTAGTGTGCAAGGACCTAGGTTCTATCCCCAGCACTGCAAACAAAAATGAAGCAAAACAAAACTCTGAAGATGACTCAAACTGATGTTTGCAGGAAACTGATCTAGGGCATATTTTAAAAATACTTAAATGGCCAGGCATGGTGGCACACATCTATAATCCCAGCACTTGGGAGGTGGAGCAGAAGGACCTCCAAGAGTTCAAGGCCAGGCTGGGCTACAGAGTGAGTTCAAGGCCAGTCCAAACTACACAAGACCCTGTCTCAAAAAACAAAAAATATCTAAATGAACATTTCTGGCAAAAATAAAGCTGTCTCCATCCAACAACTAAGCACTCACCTTCACAAAACACGAATAAGCAATTTAAAGTAATTTTAAGCTCTTCCTTATCTCACAAAAATGTAAACCTTTTCTAAAGTCAGTGGCAATACACTATTTAATTTCTTAAATAAGACTTGTTGAACTATATTAAACTGTCATACCATACGCTAGAAACAAGTATCTACAACTTCATAAGCTTCAATCTACTATTTCAAACTCTTCTAGAGGTTCCATGGTTAGTACTAATTCATGGTTTACAACTTACAACAAGGGATCAAACACTGATATACAAAGCATTACTGTCCTAAGTTTTATCAGAGTAACCAATGTTCACTTGCAGTTCCAAAGATAACCAGGAAGCTCCTCTTATCAAGTAATACCTTACTAATACTAGTCTTCTTTTTTTTTGAGACAGGGTCTCACTATGTTGTTCAGGCTGGCCTCGAACATGAGACTATCCTCCTGCCTCAAACACCCTACCGAGTGCTAGAATTACTGGCATGCACCACCAAGCCTGGCTGTTAATCTTTTTAAATAGAAGTAACTGATTTCTAGACATGTTATCGTTTTATGTGTGTGGTGCTATGGATCAAACCCTAGGCCTCTTGAAAGCTAAGCACATGTTCTACCACTGAGCTATACCCAACCCCATGGAAAGATTTTTACTACTACTGAAGCTGAAAGAAATAAAAAACTTTATTCTGAAAATATTTTTAAGAGGATTTGCTCAACTCAGAAAAATTTTGTTATTACTTTATGTCAAGTATTTTCTATAGTAGTTGTTCCTTCTAATATTACATGTAATTTTTTTGCTTGTTGGAGACAGGGTCTCACTATGTAGTTCACACTGGCTTTGAACTCACTATGTAGCTGATCTTGAAATACTGCAGATCCTCTTGCCTCAGCCTCCCAGGTGCTGGGATTACAGGTGTGTGCCACCACACCCAGCTTACATGTATTTTTTTAAACCACTTGAGGCTAATGCAGCCAGACCTTTTCTACACTTTTTTTTTTTTTTGGTACTGAATGGGGATTGAAATCAGGTCCTTGAGCTTGTAAGGCAGGCCACTGAACCCTGAGCTAAATCCCCCTAAATCCCCGGCCCCGCTACACAAGTTTCTAATCACTTCTTAAAATACTTATGTGTAAGCTCATACAAAAATCAAGCAATATACTTTTTATACTTAATTTATCATAATCTAGTTAAAAAGCAGGTTTCAAAAACAAATCCTTAAGACCCTGAAAAACATAATACATAAAATAATCACTCACACTTGATCCAAGTTTGATGGATATAGCTGATGCTTTCTTTGTTGTCTGACTACCTATGGCAAATCCAAACTTGGAGATCTTTGTAGGCTTTGTTGGGAGGTCTGCAGCTTCTTCTTCAGCTGATCGCTTTTCAGCGCTGCGACTGGAACTTTCCCCTCCATTACTGGAAGAAACAGTCTTAGTTTTCACAGGTTTTTCTGCTTCTTCTTCAGGTCCTGGTGAAGTCGAAACAACTTACCAAGATGAGCTATTTTTACTGAGCAGATTGATGGGAGCAGCAACCTCAAAAAGCATCGTTATAAGGAAGATACCTCTGCAGTTGTCACCTACTGACCCAAGTCTCTTCCACTGTTTGTTAGAGTATATAGCAGGAACTGAGATTGTGTGGCAGTAGAAGAGGTTCCCATGAATTAACTAGCATAAAATACAGAGCAATTTAAAATTATAAACATAGAGTTCACAAAAAGTAAAGACCCTTCAACACTACTATATAAATGTACAATAATCTGCTCATTTGTGGAATTTTGCTGTTTAGAAGATCAACAAATAATTTTACACAAACTAGGTTGTGAGCAGTACATTAATACATCTGGCTAAGAGACTCTGATATTCTCAATAATGTAGTACTAATCATACAAACTACCTAACCATGAATAACATTATTACTCAAACCACAATGTTAACACAGCCTAGAGTTATTTGACTGAGATGTGTTCCTTATGCAACACAATCTTAAGAGTTGCAAAAAAAAAAAGCTTCAAGGACTTCAGGGCTGTCTCCTAGAGTAATGTCATTCCACTCTGAAAGCTTAGTTACCATTTGTTTTAAACTACCTGTAAAAGCCATTTAAAGTCATACTTTGGTTTACAAATTTTCAAGAAAGAGTGATGAGCTAATTATAATCTCAACAGTAGAGAAATGTGTGTGTGTGTGTGTGCAGGTTTGGAAAGCAAGATGTTTTTCAATAATTTTGCTTCTATTTGCATTAAATCAATGATTGAGTCTGCATCTCAAGTTCTCAGCTGTTATAAGGAGACAGGAAAAGACTGGCAGACTATCAAAATTTTTATTTGGGCTGAGGATGTAGCTCAGTGGTACCTCGCCTGTCTGGCAAGTGCAAGGTCCTGAGTTCCATCCCTGGTATGGCGGGGGTCTTCCCTGTCTGCTAATTTACTTTACTGAATGCATTTTGTTACAGTGGATGAGGGACTTACTTGTGGAAAAAAGAAAAGATGTTCTAGGGGATGACCTTCCCAAAAGTAATAACACAGGACAAAAAGCTAGAATGAGAAGGAAAAAAAAAAGCTAACACAAATAGATTGGCAAGTAAAGGATTAAGAGATTACATAGCCAGGCATGGTGGCACATGCCTGTAATCCCAGCACTCTAGAGGCTGAGGGAGGAGGAGCACAATGAGTTCGAGACCAGTATAATAGGTTGTATAGTCAGTGTTAACAAGACCAGTCCTAAAGCACCAAAAACAAGTAAAATAAAATTTAAGAAGAGGTTATAGAGAAATAGCCTTTAAAAAAACAATATTATGCCAACAATTAGACTTTTAGGGCTAGGGTTAGGGTTATACTAATTTTATCCTGAAATCTATTTACAATTTTAACTAAGTATGACATTTCACAGTAAAGCCCAAACTACTTTTCTGTGATGAAACACTTCTTAAACTGACAACTCATTGGTTGTACATACTGTAGCACACAGAAACTCATAGGCTTTACACACAGAAACAATCTACTAAAGGTACAAATTTTGTTCAAACACAACTAAAAAAATTTTGTTTTTAAAATAGCATAAAAACCAGGCATGGTGGTACACGTCAGTAATCCCAACACTCAGAAGGCTGAGGCAGGATTACTGCTAAATTTGAGACTAGGCTAGGCTACACAGTGAGTTCAAGGACAGCATGAACTACACAGAGAGACCCTGTCTCAAGAACAGAAAAACAAAACAAAACAAAAAACCACAAAGATTAAGATTTGATCATAATGTAATTCTGCTCTTCACCATTACATAAGGGCAATAATTAAGATTTCTTCTACTTTTAAAGCCTATCTTTTCTTCTAGGTCTGCCTTTACCTAGAAAATAATTTTGAAACAGACAACTTAGAAAATCTGGAGCATAACAATTTTTACTGTATTAACAACATTAAATGTGACAACTAGTTGAACTATTTGCTAATAAATACAATATAGTACTATTAATTATGCCACAGAGATTTCCATGGAGCCTGCTGCAGAGAAAGGTAGTATAAGTGAACTACTCTATTATTTATTAAGTAATCAACTGTCAATTCTACTGAGTAATCAACTCATTTCTACTCCTATCTGTACTGTCAAGTGAAGAGACAAACTAGATTGCCCATATTACAAGTCCACACAGAAGATCAAACACATTATGTGTTTTGGGGGGATAAGGTTGAGGGGTCCAGGTTATGTAGTTCAGGGTAGCCTTGACTCACTAATATAGTCCAGGGTGGCCTCAAACTGGTGGCAAGCCTCCTGACTCATGCCCCACAGTGCAGAAATTAGAGGCATTGGCCATCACATCCGGCTGTTTTTTGTTGCAGTGCTGGGGATCAAATCTAGAGTCTCACACATGCAAGAAAAGCACTCTTACCACTAAGCTGTACCTCTAGCCTGTACCATGATCGTCAGATTATTTTTATACAGGAATAATTCCAGAAATAGTAATTTATTTCTAGACATAGTAAATAACTGCTAGGCCTTCTAACTTTCAAGTTCTTTTGTTTTTTTAAAGCAACTATATAAGCAGTTATCTTAGATCAGATTTACAATTAAGTGAAGAGATGAAGGCAGTAGGGAGTCAAGAAAAGTAGTACACTGTAAACTTCCATTTTTTAGCCTTAAAAGGCCATATGTGTCACATGGATTGAGCTGTTATTTTTCTCTTGACATAGTTTTCCTAACACTTATGTAGCAACATAAAGCATGTGAAAAATAGAAGGAATAAAAAATGTGCTAACATGGGAAAATGACGGCAAATCTGCTATTAAATATCAATAGAGTAATTACTATGGGTTTTCCTTTAAACAAAATGTACTACTTTAGTATTTTGGACTTTAAAGAATCTTCCTTTTCACTCTATTTAATAAGACATTTTGTATTTTGGGACTGTGGGAAACAAAATTTTGGAATACCACAGATTAATACTATAAAGACTTTTAGTATTGTAAATTAGTTTTAAGAATGAATAATAAGCCTGGTGTGGTTGTACACCAGCCTACAATTTCAACTCTGTTGGAGGCCAAGGCAGGAGGATCACAAGTTCAAACCCAGCTTGGGCAACTTAGTGATACTGTGTCACAATAAAAAATAAAAAATGGACTAAAGGGATGTAGCTCAGTGCGATGGCCCTGGGTTCAATCTCTACTATCACACACACACACACACACACACACACACACACACACACACACTGTAATATCACTGCTCTGAAAGAGAGGCAGGTAAATTACACAGTGGATTTATGCTGAAATATAAAAGTACATTTTGGCAGTAAATTATTAAACATATCTCTACTACTATCAGTCAAGACAGTCATTTTTTAAAAGAAAAAGTCCTGTAAGACTCTTTAGGCTACCCATCTTTTTTTTTTTTCCCTCCTCCTAAACATCTAAATTTCTATATAATGTGACAGTTTGTAACAAAACAATTGGGGGGAGGTAATTCCAAACAAGTACTAGATGTTTAAAATTGTTTCCTAACCTCTTTCACTAGTTAAAGACAGAGAAAAGAAGGGGAGTGAAGGAGGAAGAGAGAGGGAATTTCGGCTCAATAGCATCAAGCACTGTTTTTTAAAAAGAAAATTCTGAAAAAGATAAGAAAATTCTGGGTCCTAGGTAACTGGTAGCTCAGTGGTAGTGAGCTTCCCTAGCATGAACGGGCCCTGGGTTCCATTCCCACCATTTCAATAACAAAAACATTTGTCTTTTCAACTATTTTTGTTCCCAGGACAATTCACATTAAACATCATTAGTAGATTTCTACTTTTTGCCTTCAAGCACTAATAATCTTGTATACTTTCTTGTGCTATTTTCAGGGTTAACATTCAATGGAGTCAGAATAGAGAATATCATTTCATAGTTTCTCTGGGGTGAAAAACTATAATAGCACAAGATCCTAATGAGATAATTAACAATGTGAAATAGAAAGAAAAGGACTAAAAGTGTAGGGAAAGTGGGAAGGGTAGGGGCAAGGGAATAAGGGAAAAGAAAAAAATATGAGAAAATGAAAAAATGGAAATAAAGTGTTTGTAAATGGGGAGGGGAGGAGAGGGTGAAGGGAGGGCAGGGACAAGGGGAAAAAATGAGAACCAAGACCTGTCATATAAAGGTACAAGATCGCAGTAATGAACGTAACTGTACTGTATACCTAGAATGTACCAATAAACTCAATAAAAAGAAAAAAAATTCTGAAAGCATTAAGATCAGCTCGTTCAAGTCAAATCACTAATGGGGGGGCGCTTACGTATTTCTTTTCAAACTTCCGGCACAAGACCCAAATATACGGAGGTGGAGGGGACTTAAACTGAGTTTAATGCCTCAATAAAACACAAGAAGAGATACACTACTACCCCGTTGAGCCACCTAAATATCTTGACATGCGGTCAACTGGTAATAGACCAAGAAAAGGCAGATAGTTTCAAAGAAAGGAAACTAAACCCTATCATTAGACCGAGCAGCTCAAACCTCTTTCCCTCCATCCTGTGGGCCCATCTCACTAAAGGGTCTGCAGAATGCATGAAAATAAAACGAGCGGGCCTAGGTCGGACACCTTAGCGAAAGGGGAGCGGCAAGCGTAATGAACTCCTACGTGTGTAATTGAGAGGCCAGCACCTTCGGAAACTCGGCCTTGGGCCAGTTTGCGTGGCTTGCACTCGTGTGTGTGTGTGTGTGTGTGTGTGTGTGTGTGTGTGAGAGGGGGGAGAGAGGAATAGAGAG
>NW_022900936.1:46186703-46189461 GCF_012274545.1 Fukomys damarensis | reverse complement strand
CGGTTCCGGTACGGCCGCAAGCAGTCCCACCTCAAGTTTAGTCTCCCTTTCTGGCGCCCATCTCCCTTCTCCTGAGTACCAGTGCTTCTAGGAGCCAGGAGGTGACGAACAGTGGCCGACTCCCTGAGGCAAAGAGGCAAAGTGGGCCTGGAAGCCAGCGGGCCGCACCGGGCGTGCCCCAAGCTCGTCCGGGCCCAGCACCTAGCTGAAAGCCAGACCCGCCTATTCTCTCTATTCCACACCCCCCCTCCCCAGGGAGCTCAAAGAAAGGCCCGAAGTATCCCACGCAGCCCGCAACGCTGGGGTTGTGTTCACCTCCGGCGGCTCCAGCTCGCTTCGGCTTCTCAGGCTTCTCCTCTCCCGCCTTTCCGTCCGCCATTTTCCCTGCCGCGGCCTCCCCTGCTGCCACGCCAAGGACGTCACGGCCCCGCCCAGTAACCACGGAGCTTCGGGGCTGGCCAGCGAAATTGCAGCCTAGAGCGGCCCTGGAGCCGGAAAAGAGGGACCTTGGAAACGGAAATGGATATGACGCAAGCCACTAGCTGCCCCTGAAGTGACGGCGGCAAAAGAAGAAGGCGGATTGGAGGTCTCTGGAGGACTGGTTGGGCGTGCCACGGTTCAGTGGTGGGCGCGGACTGAAGCTCGGGGAGCGCGAGCATAACCTAGGAACGCTGGCGGAATCCTACACAATATCTGTATAGTCAGGTGTGGTTGCTACTGAAACTGGCTGGGTCTTTCGGGCTTTTACTGGATGTGTGCCTTTCTTGTCTACGTACAGGGCAGGGCAAAGAGGTTTTGTTCTTTTCCTTATTAAGGAAAAAAAAAACATTTATTGATCGCCCTCTAGTGTTAAACACCTTTCATACACTAGTTTAATCCCAATCGTCCCGTACGGAATTACCCCTATTTACTGAATTGAGACCAGATAGTAATTTGTCTAAGGGCTTGTAGCGAAGTAACGAAGCCACATTTTCTTCGAGCTGCATTCTCTATCAGTTAGGACTACCGTAATTTCTCCCTTACTCGGAAACCTTTAATGAATGGATGTCCAAGCTCTATATAAAATGAAGTCTACACATTATCTTCAACGTTATCTTCTCTTTTTCCGCCTCTCTTCCTTTATCCTGTCCTCTAGCCAAACAGGGTCAATTACTTGCCTAGAGGGAAATTGTATTTTCTTAGTTTGCTCCAATACACACTCTATGTTAGGGAACAGTCTTTTTTGAATCCCTGATGTACCTTCCCTTTCCAGGCTGAGTTCAGTTTGCTTATTGCCCACAGATCTGCCTCTACATGTGCTTCAAAGGAAACCAAATGAGGTAACTTGTAAACCAAACGTGGTGGTGTAGGCCTGTAATCCCAGCACTCGGGAGGTTGGAGCAAGAGGATTGCCTGAGTTGGAGGCCAGCCTAGGGTATAGTGAGTTCAGGACAGCTTTAACTATATAACAAGACCCTATCTCAAAAGCGGGGGGGTCCTGAGGGTTTAGCTCAGTGGTTCTACCATCGCCTGCAAGCACGAGGTCCGGAGTTCGATCCCGCCCCCCCCAATTGTATACGCCATTGTTTGGTCACTTTATATTTGAGTGTGTTGTATTAAAGCAAGTTTTGTCTCTAAAGGTCTGGTGGCATAATTTAGTGGTAGAACATGCCCTGTCCTTACTATATATGAGGCTGAGAGTTAATCTCCAGCACCAAAAGGAAATCTTTAACAGATATCACTAACAAACCTTTATTTGCTGCCACTTTGCACATTTCATAATTGAAATGGAAGACTTTTAGGCTTCAAATTGAGAATGTGAAAAGAACTAACATGTTTCCAACGACAGAAGTAGGGTAGTTTGGTAGTAATTTTATAATCTGAGTTGAAATCCCTTGTTCACCATTTCACACATTATATATGAAATTGACCAGGGACTATCTTAGAGCAGTACTTCACTACTATTTGTTACATTTTTCTTACCTGTGCTCTTTACAAGGTAATCATTGAGACTCTCGCATATATATTTTTTTTCTCACATATATTTTTAAGTGGGTACATAAACATGAGAATTTTAATTGAAACTACATATTTACAGATGTTTTAAATGAAAATGAAGCTCAGCGAGGTCCAGATCCCATACACCACAATGCAGAAATTAAACAGATGCAGTCATCCTCCATCCTTTAGTTTAATGAAGTCAAATTGTGCCTGTCGTGCTCACCAGTTTCCCCAGGACCTAGACCTCCATGTATATTTAATGAAAAGAATGCAAGCCTCAGTAGCCCACTACAAATGGGTTAGGGTATGAAAAGGTAGTGTAATACAAGACAAAGAGCCTAACATCAGTTTTATGTTTATCACACAGAACTAGATTTTAATTCTGACTCTTACAGCCAGATATAGTGGCATATACCTGTGATGTCAGTACTCTGGGAGGCTGAGGCAGGAGGATCACAACTTCAAGCCCAGCCCAGGAAACTTAGCAACTTACCTAGATCCTATCTCAAAATTTAAAATAAGGGGGAGGGGCTGGGGCTGTAGCTCTGTGAGTAGGCCCTGATAAAAATAATAAATTTTGACTGCCATTTACTAAATTTGGATTGATGTCACTAAATACGTGTTAGTTTTGGTGTTTTTATATTTTTTGTTATTTACATTGTATTTTTTAAATATATAAAAGTGAGATTTTTTTTAGCAATACTGAGATCATTAAGATAATTGAGGTAAAATTTCTAATACACTGCTAACCATGGGGTGGATTTGCTTAATGAGAGAG
>NW_022900936.1:46176687-46186560 GCF_012274545.1 Fukomys damarensis | reverse complement strand
TTTTTTTAGCAATACTGAGATCATTAAGATAATTGAGGTAAAATTTCTAATACACTGCTAACCATGGGGTGGATTTGCTTAATGATAGCTATTGTTTATAACCCTTAAAAACGTACTCAAATGATGGTTTAAAAAATGGAAACAGAAGGTAAACAATTATTTCACCTTACATGTAAAATTTGTGTGGTGGCAACGATATCTGATTTATTCATACTTAAAGCATGACAAGTATATCTGTGAATATTTAACATGAAACTAATCTAAATCATCATAACCTTTTAAATGAGGTACTACTACCACTTTCATTTGTATGGATGAAGAAACTAGGATGTGGGAATTAGTAGTGAGGTGAGGAGCTGAAATTCAGGCAGCCAGACGTGGTGGTACATGCCCGTAATCCCAGCAACTCGGGAGGCTGAGGCAGGAGGATCGCTGAGTTTGAGACCAGACTGAGCTATATAGTGTGTTCCAGGTCAGTCTCACTACATAGTGAGACCCTGTCTCAACCCCTCCCCAAAAAAGTGGAACCATATTTGAACAGCTCCAGAAATTGGTCTTATTTCTGTACAATTCTCCTTCTCCTACTACAGTCTGACTTACTCCACAGAAAAAAGGCAAGACTACCACCAATTCCAGAGCTTGCTATCAAAGTCCATCACCTGAAAGGAAATGATGTAGGCTTAGTTCTCAAGTCCAAAAATTGTGGGAAATGGTTATGACTGCCTTATCTTAGTCATCCCTGAACTAATCAATTGGCCAGGGGAGACTGGGTACTAGGGCTAACCAAGCCTGTGTGAGGTGTGCCCTTTTGTCACCAGCTGTGGCCAATAGTGCAAAGTTTGTACAATATGGTAGCTTCCTTTCAAAACCTGTTGCTGGTGAAACAGATGTATTTCCTAGAAAAGGAAAACTACACTATAACTGCAAGCAACATTAACCAAATAAACCTTTTTTTTTTTTTTTTTTATGAGGGGAAGAAATTAGTTTTATCACCACAAACTAATTTTTCTCTTTTTTTTTTTGACAGGGTCTCACTATGTAGTTGAGACTGCCCTGCCCAGGCTGGTCTCGTACTCACAGTGATCCTCCTGCCTCAGCCTCCTGAGTGCTGGGATTACAGGTGTGCACCACCACGCCCAGCTCAAACTCATTTTTCATAGCATAGCGAAAGCACAGGACATGTCAAGGGATCTCGTTTCAAGATTCATTTAAGTAATATACCTTAATACCTATGACATGCCCAGCATTGTACCAATGCTTGAATGAGTAAATCACCACCCAAAGTCAAGAAACCTTTCTAAATCAATTTTTTATGAAAGGGTAATCACATAGATAAAAGAATATACGTGTATGTATACACACACATATATGTATATGTATGTATGTATATCTTTTTTTTTTTTTTTGAGACAGGATTTTGCTTTACAGTTTAGGCTGGCCTTGAACTCACTACCTAGACCAGACTGGTCTCAAATTCCCGGTGATCCTCTTGCCTTAGCGTCCTGAATGGTGGAATTACAGGTATGTGCCACCATGCCCAGCTGGATAAAATATCAAAAAAAAAGACATTTAAGAAGGAAAATGAAGTCTATTCAAAAGTCAAACCAAGGGTACAACTATTTTATTGGCCTCATGTAAAGATTATTCCATTAAACCAACATGGGTTATTTCTGATTATTAAATGTCTATCATAAACAAAATATATTTTCAAAGTTCTGTAGAGATTTAAGTAAATAGGCAAAGACTTGCATTAGTTTGGAAACACCTTTTTTGTGGTACCAGGGATTGAAATTAGGACCTAGTGCTTGCCAGACAGACACAGTGCCGCTGAGCAACATCCCTGCCGAAAACACCTTTCAAAGAAAAAGACGAGGGCTGGGAATTTAGCTCAGTGGCACTGTGCCTACCTTGCAAGTACAAGGTCCTGAGTTCAATCCCTGGCACCGCAAAAATCCTGGTACAAGGAAAAAAAAAATTGCTAACAGGACTATATTTCCATTAGTAAATACAACTATAAGGCCAGGGATTTAGCTCAGTGGTTCCACCACCAGCCTTGCAAGCACAAGGTCCTGAGTTCGATCCCCAGTACCAAAACAAACCAAAAAATACAACTATAGTTTCACTCTAATTACTTTTTAAGCTATCAGTTTTTTTATGCCATATTTGTGTCTTTCTACTTAAAGTACCTTTTGGGAATGAATTAAAAGTCTTTGCCTTCTTCAGTCTGTTCATGAACTCTGGAGGATGCTTAAAAATGTCTACAAAACCACTGTGTTTTCTGTTGGGAACAAATTTCAGAGCCTCTTCCCAATTACCAGTGTTTTTCAGACATAACAAAATACGCATCATTTGATCTAAGGTAAGATTTTTGTTACCACTATTCCACTGTAAATATTTATCTAATGGAAGGCATTCTGTTGCCAGGTTTAACCGTTTTGCTTTGGCTAGGGAGATACCTGGCTGCATTTTTTTATCAACAAATGACCCAATTATATAAATTTTGTCATGCTTGAAAGTAGTCATAATGTTGGGAGAATCTGCAGTTAAATATATGATATTATCCTTTGGAAATAAATCTACATATGACTTTTCTGTTACTGTTATGAACAATTTGTCCCATTTTGCTTTATACCTTTTAACTAACTCTATATGGTAAGCACTATCTTTTCTAAGATTGCAGAAGTAAAGATGAAAAGGGTCAACATCTCTTCTGTTACATCCTTCACTTTCTAAAAGTTGTGTAACAGTATTATGCAGTTCCCTTGGTTTCATATAATTATCATACGCCATATCAAAAACCAAAGGTTGTCCAAACTGCACAGCCTGGGCACACTTCCAATCCACTGCAATATTCTCCCTCTGGTCCCAAAATCGAAGAAATAGAAAGTCTTTCTGTTTATCTTCTTCAGTGGTTTCTAACAGGTTGTCCTTTTTTGCTTCTGCCTTTGCTGCTGCTTTCATTTCCTTTTTGTTTTGCTTAGCTCTCTTCCGATATTCTTTAATATACAAAAAATTTAAGTATTTTATTTTTGATGACTTAGAGGCACATTCCATGATGGTCTTGAGCTCTTCTTCAGTGATATGTTCTGGTACATTTTTCCCAAGCAATCTCCACATCTCAATTAATTCTCTGGTGGCAGCTAGAACATCTTCATCCTTGTTACTTGGGACTGTGGAAACAGCTGCTTCTTGCACACTAGATTTCATTGTAGTTTTCCACTCATCCAATTCTAGCTGTTTAGGAGGAGATGCACTCTCCTTATCAGGATAAGATACAAATGTTATTTTGGAAGACATATGTCTCTGCAGTATTGTTGAATATAAATTCCTTCCCTTCCTTGAAAGGGTAAATGGCACCAAAAACCTGGCAAGAGGTCTTAAGAAAGCAACACTAACATTCATTTTGAAGAAAACAGACATGTTAAAAAAAAAAAAAACTCTGTAAAAGAAGATAAATAAAATCAATTAGAAAGAGATTTTAACTTCCAAATGTAAAATTGGGCAAATACAAATTTGATACCAAATGCAACTGATTTGTGAAACACAAAGCTTATGATCACTCCCTAGGCAAAAAATTTAAAACTTATTTGGATTCTTATTTTAGACATTAATTTCATTACAGCTTTAGCCAAAATGATCTCTTGAAGATCCTTTTAGATTTGTATGTAGAGGACCATGGAATTAATATTATTGGATAACAAGGCCTGGGATTTAGCTCAGTGGTTCTGCTGCTTCGCAAGTGCAAGGTCCCGAGTTCAATCTCCGGTACCAAAAAAAAAAAAAAAAAATTACTGGATAACAAAGTTATATATGACTGATATATAGCTGAGATTGTGATGTTACAGTCTCCTCCAGATACAGAGCCAAACTTAAGATCCTAAAAAAGAGAACACAAGAAGACAACAGAAGAGTGATAGAAGATTGTAAGATAGTAAAAAGCACTTAAAAGCTGCTGTAACAATGCCTCTGTGTCTTCAAATATAAATACAGCACACACAGATATACTGATTAAAAAGCAACAACACAACTACATAGTGAGACTGTCTCAAAGTGGGAAAAAAAAAACCCATCGACAAACTCTTCCAGCTCAGACTTAAAAGGATATGAAATCATCAAACAAAATGTCCCAAACTAGGACAAACATATAAAGCTCTACCATTTTACCCTAAAGAAATGAATGCCCACAAGATGAAAATGCTTTACTGTGAAACTAGCATCAATTTCAGTGAAAAAAATTTAAAAATTTTACAAAATACAAACAAAAAAATGTGAAAACATTTTTCCTTTCCCTTGGTTTATTTTTCTTTGGTACCAGGGATTGAACTCAGGACCTTGTGCTTGCAAGGTAGACACGGTGCCATTTACCTAAATTCCCAGCCCTTCTCTTGGTTTTATTGAACGACCTTGCAAGATCCTCTATTTTCTGCTTCTATGGCCTGAAGACTGATGGCAGTATTCCCCACGCTTTACTTTTTGGTACCAGGGATCCAACTCTGGACCTTGTGCTTATGAGGCAGGTGGCGGCACCACTGAGCTAAATCCCCAGCCTTCCACGCCTTTCTTTTAAAGGTAAATAAAATAAAATAAAATAAAATAAAATAAAATAAAAGGTAAAATTTTTCAATCTATTTCCTCATGAGATCTGATATATTCCCATAGCTTTCATTACTAACACCTGAAAGATACCTCCAATGTAACAAATTACTCCTTTTCAACCTGCTTCTCCTCCTGTGTTAAATTGCAGGGATGGACACTGCTCTCAAACCAGGTGCTAGAGCTATAAACAGGGTCATTTCATCGCTGTTTTGTCACAACTATACCTAATCCATTTGTTACAGTCACTCTACTTTTTGAATACTTTTGACTCTATTCACCTCTTTTTAACCTGTTTTCTTTCTTTTAATTTTTTGTAGTGTTTGGGATCAATCTGAAGACCTTGTGCATGCTAGGCAAATGTTCTATCACTGAGGTATATATTTCCATATATCCCAAGCTATTCTTCACCTTGAACTTTATTGTTTGTAATACTGGGGATTGAACACAAGGCCTGCACACCTAGCTACACCTCCAGCACCCTCCCTCCTTTAAAATAATTTTATTTTGAGACAGCTTTCACTAAGTTGTTCAGGCTGGGTTTACACTTTTGATCTTCCTGCTTCAGCCTCGTAGAGTGCTGAGATTATGGCATGTGCCACCATGCCTGGCTTCAAGTCATAATTTACAGCAAGTATGCCTCCTGTCTATTCTCATAGCCCCTTGTGCCTGTGATGGTAGTTTTAACACCGTACTGTAATCATCTAGTGCCTATTTATCCACTAAATGATAAGGATTTTCTCTTCCATAAGGAAAAATGTGTCTATACTGTTACCATTGAAGCTAATATTTGGCCATATTTGCCTTACAATAAAACCCGTCTTAATAAATAGCCTAGATTGAGATTTCTTACATTTAAAAAATGTTCAGAAATTTCTTTAAAGAAAAACTTGCTTTAGGGACGGGGATTTAGCTCAATGGTTCCGCCGCCTGCCTCACAAGCACAAGGACCTGAGTTCGAGCCCCGGTACCAAAAAAAAAAAAACCAAAAAACAAAAAACCCCAACAACAAAAAAATTACTTTAAACTCCCCACAATATATGACCTGGTGTTCTTTTAATAATAAATACTAACTGCAGAAAGTCTTTTGAATTTTGTCTTTGTAAACAGTACACTTCCAGAATGTCGGAGAAACAAGGGCCTAAATTTTATTTTTGCCGTATTGGGGATCGAACCCAGGAGTATATTACCTTGAGTTACACCACATGCCCTTTTACCTATTTTAAAATTTGAGACAGGATTTCACTAAGTTGCCCATGCTAGTCTCGAACTCTCGATCCTCCTGCTTCAGCCTCCCTAGTACTGGAATTACAGGCATAAACAGCTAAATTTTATAAATGATCAAGGATATAACTTTTGGAAACACTGTTCTTGTTTCAGGTCCTGCACTAGTAAGTGTATTTAATCACTGAGTTCCGTCTTATCTTCGGCGTTCTTAGAGCACATGCGCTTACGTGCACTTGGAATGTCGCATCCTCCCCGCAAAAAACACACTAGGAGAAAGAAACATGCGTTTACCAGAAGCTCAGGGACAGCAACTACCGCAGGCTCAAGGTGCAGGAACTGCAGTGGCTGACGATTTGCCTGAAAAGCCGCTCAGAACCAGGAGCTGCAGCTGACCGCGGGCTTTCCAGTTCTTCGCTGCAGGAGTCTCCTCCTTAAAACGGAAAGTTCCTGAGGCGCTGCAGGAAGTACAGCCTTCTCCGTCCGGTGCTGCCTTATGACGTCACGCAAGGCGCGGAAAACCTTCCGGTGGCGAGCAAGCAAGTCTTGGCTCCAAAAAAGAAAAGCTGGGCATTGTGGTGCACTCCTGTAGTTCCAGTACTCGGGGAGCGGAGGAAGGAGGATTGCTGGGAGTTCGAGATCATCCTGGGCTACATAGTGAGTTCCAGTTCAGTCTCAACTACATAGTGTGGCCCTGTCTCAAAAAAAAAAGAAAAGTTTAAAAACTCTTCTCTCAACGTTCTTTCTTCTTAGACTGTGTGTACTCATTAAAATTAATTTTTTTTTTTTTGAGATAGGGTCTTGCTATGTAGTCCAGGCTTACCTGAACTCACTATGTAGCCCAAGCTGAGCTCGACTCGCAGCGAGTCTCCTATCTCAGCTTCCGGAGTACAAGGATTACAGGAGTTTGCCACCACACTTGGCAAAACAAAATTATGAGAAAATTATTTGCAAGTTAACGTGTCTTACAACTTTGCTTTAAATCTCTTGGCATTAAGAATTTAACTTTTGCTGGGCGTGGTGGCGCACGCCTGTAATTCCAGCACTTGGGAGGCTGAGGCAGGAGGATCGCTGTGAGTTCGAGACCAGCCTGGGCTACATAGTGAGTTCCAGATCAGTAGATCAGTTTCAACTACATAGTGAGACCCTGTCCAAAAAAAAAAGGAAAAAACCAAAAAAAAAAAATCCTGTTTAACTTTTTTTTTCCTCTCTCTTTTATTTTCTTTCTTTGCTAAATCTTGCTATATATCTGTGTTGTTGGGGCTGGCCTTGAACTGGTCATCTCACCACAGCCTCTTTAATAGCAAGAATTCTGCCCATGCACCAGTGGCTCAGGTGGAAGTCAGTCTTTTCAACAAATCCTGCTGAAATGTATGTTTACATGAAAAGACTAAAGTTGGGCCTTTACCATGTATGAAAATTGATCGAAGACTTAAATGTAAGAGTACAGTTAACTGTACAACAAGGAAAAATTTTATGGTAGCAGATTTGGCAATTTCATGGATAACACAAAGCAACAAAACAAAACAGGCAAATTGTACTTCATAAAAATTAAGAACTTGTGCATAAAATGATAATATCAATACACTCAACAGGCTTAGAGAGGGAGAAAGTATTTGCAAATCACACATTGGTCAAGAGGGCTGGGAATTTAGCTCAGTGGTTCTGCTGCCTGCCTTGCAAGCACAAGGACCCGAGTTCAATCCCCAGTACCAAAACAACAACAACAAAAAAACCATATCGGTCAAGGGATTAATGTAGAAAGAACTAAAACTCAACAAAAAATCAAATAACCCAATTCAAAAGTAAGCAGAGCTATACATGGTGACTCATTCCTGTAATTCGAGCACTTAGCAAGCTGAGGCAGGAGAATGACCATCAATTTGAGGCCAGCTTGGGCTACATAGTGAGTTCAAGGGCAGCCTGAACTACATAGTGAGACCCCATCTCAAAACAAAAAAGCAAGCAAAACTTCTGTGTGTGTGTGTGTGTGTGTTTTACTGGGGAATGAATGTAGGGTGTTTGTACTGGGCCACATTCTACCCTACCTTGTTTTTTTTTTTTTTTTTTTTTGTTTTAAAATTTTGAGAAGATGTCCAGAAGTTGTACAGATTGAGCTTGAATTGGTGAGCCTCTTGCTTAAGCATCTCAGAATGCTGAGATTAGAGGCATGCACCACCACATCCCACAGAAGAATTTGAATAAACATTTCTTCAAATTGCCAGTAAACACGTAAAAGCTATTCACTGCTTATTGATCTAAGAGGGCTCTCTGTGGTGCACATCTCTGTCCTGCCTGTGCAGCAAAGGACCTATTTAAATAAACCCTCACTTCCATGCTGGTGGCCCTATTTTTGTAAGAAAAGATATTCACTGTCATCATTTTGGACATACAAATTAAAACCACAATGAACTACCCCTTCACATCTATTGGAGTGACATTTTGGGGTTTTTTGTTTTGTTTTGTTTTGATTTGTTTTTTGAGACAAGGTCTCACTTTGTAGTGC
The DNA here is from genome assembly GCF_012274545.1 of Fukomys damarensis. Lineage (NCBI taxonomy): Eukaryota > Metazoa > Chordata > Mammalia > Rodentia > Bathyergidae > Fukomys > Fukomys damarensis. Next base: position 46,178,237 of record NW_022900936.1, on the reverse strand, counting down.
AGGCTGGCCTTGAACTTACCATGTAGCCCAGGCTGGCCTCAAACTCATGGGAGTCCTCCTGCCTTAGCCTCCCAACTGCTGGGATTATAGGTGTGTAGCACCACCTTATTGAAGTGACTATTAAAAAAAAAAAAGCTGGTAGTACAGCTCAGTGGTAGAGTGCTTCCTTAGCATGCATGATACCCTGTATTTGATCATCAGCACTACAAAAAACAGACTAACAAACTGGAAAAAAATATGTTTTGGCAAGAACTTGGAGAAATTCGAACCCTGCGCATGGCTGGTGGAAATGTAAAATGATGCAACTGTTTTGTGAAAGACAGGCTAGTGGTTCCTCAAAAAGCCAGTTATAGAATGAACATATTATTTAGCGATTCTACTCATAGGTACTACCTTTCAAGTATGAGACTTGAAAGTAGGGCCATAGATGCCTGTATTCCTTTGTCCATTGCATCATTATTGATAATAACCTAAAAGGAAGGGAAGCAATTCAAGTCCTTATGAACAGATGGCAAGCAAAATATAGTGAAAGTATACAAGGATGTAGTCCTGACTTATTGTACAAATAAATGAACTTTGGGAATTAAACAAACCAGGCACAAAAGAACAAATATTATGAGTCTGCCTATATAAAGCGTCTACAATAAATCATAGAGATAGGAGTAGACTAGTGGTTACCAGTGGGTAGGGAAAGAAAGGAATGGGAAATTGTTGTTTAATGGGTGTGGAATTTCAATATGAGAGGATTGTAAAGTTCTAGAGATGAAATAGTAATAATAGTTGTACAACAATGGAAATGTATTTACTGCCGCTGAACTGCACACTTGTAAAGGATTAAAATTCAAAAGTTCACAATATATGCACATATATATTTGGGGTAGGACCTCACACATGTTAGGCATGTGCTGTACTCATGAGCCCTAGATAGTACATAGATGGATAGATAGCTAGATAGATGGATGTAGATATTGGAGGAAGTAGGGTGCTACCATCTTAACCAAGCTTAACCAGTTCAAGCTTCCCTCTCTCAAGCTGCTTTTCCCAGAATAGACCATCTCCAGTCTCCAGAACACTCTCCCAAACAGCCCCACCTCAAAGCCCCGCTGCAACAGAGATGGCTTCGTAACTCACTGCCTCGATATCATCGTTTCCAAAGCAGCCTGGCCACAACTGCAGTGGTTCAGTAGTCACAGACTCTAATGCAGCTACAAACTTTTCCTCTTACAGCTCCATAGAAGTGCAGAGTGCGTAAAAGATGATTCCACATTGCTCTGCCATTGGCTTTTCTCACATTTTAGACCCATTAACCTTGGGAACTCTGCTCCTTTTTCCTAACAGATATGACTACAATAAAAAACATGAGGGAAAAAAGCAATAGGTTATGAGCCACAGCACAGTATTTTCCAAATGATTTCCAAAAAGAGATATTGTGTGAAAGTCGAGTTAGTATCATGTTAGAGAAATGAGACAGGAATTGGTGCTGTCACCTGCCTCCCAAGTACAAGTTCCTGAGTTTGATCGTTGGTACCAAAAAAAAAAAAAAAAAAAAA
>NW_022900936.1:46152309-46175648 GCF_012274545.1 Fukomys damarensis | reverse complement strand
AAAAAAAAAAAAAAAAAAAAGGTAGGAATAATGAAATAACCATGAGATTTTTTTTCTCCAAGCTTGAGAGGAAAACTCAAGAAAAAATATTTTCTAACAATTAAAAAAATAGCAGCAATGATAATTTTTATTATTTTTTTATCTTAGGGGATATTTGGTTTTTTCCATCAAGTGTAATATTACAATATTTAATCGTAATATCAATATCTAGTATTATTGGGTAAAGAAAGTTTCATAGTCTAAAGTTTGCTAAGTTTCTTTATGTGACAAATCTTTGGAAACATTTCTGAAAATATATAACTAATTACTGTTAATTTACTGTCTGAGGTATGACCTATTTTCAATTTCTAATACAGTATTTCCAGGATTTAGATAACTTGTCCTGCCCCCTAGAAAAAGTGCAATGTTTTAAAATATATATTTTGGCATATAAGAAATGGTTTATATTGGGCACAATGTATTGTTACAAATACACTCAGAAATAAAAGAAATAAAAATAGGAAAGGAAAAAGTTAAACTATCATTATTTGTGAATGACATGATACTCTATACAGAAGTCCCAAAAAAGTCAACCTAAAGACTTCTAGACTTCAGTAGAGAAGCTGGATACAAGGTCAACACTCAAAATTCAATAGGCTTCTTGTACATAAATAACAGACTCATTGAGAAAGAAATTAGGGAAACAATTCCTTTCACAATGGCACCCCCCAAAAAAAAAAAGAGAAAAAGAAATATCTAGTAATGAAGGAAGTAAAAGTCTTCCATTTTGAAAACTACAGCACTCTTAAAAAAGAGATCGAAGATATCAGAAAATAGACCAGGGATTTAGCTCAGTGGTTCTGCCACCTGCCCTGCAAGTGCAAGGACCTGAAATCAATCCCTGGCACCAAAAAAAAAAAAAAAAAAAAGATGGGGGGGATGGAAAGGTATTCTTTGTTCTTGGGTAGGACAAATCAATATAGTAAAAATGGCCATACTTCCAAAACTGCTATATAGATTCAATGCAATCCTGATTGAAATTCCAATTGCATATTTCACAGAACTAGAAAAAGCAATCCAAAAATTCATTTGAAATAGGAAGAGACCTAGAATAGCAAAAGCAATTCTAGTCAACAAAGACAAGGCAGGGGATATCACAATGTCCAACTTGAAACTATACTGCAAAGCTACTATGCTAAACTAGTATGGTACTCGCAAAGAAACACACCTGGGGATCCATGGAACAGATTAGAAGATGCAGAAACAATTCCAGACATACTCAGCCACCACATCTTCTACAAAGGAGCCAAACACCCTCACTGCAGGAAAGATAGCCTCTTTAATAAATCGTGCTGGGAAAACGATTTTTTGCATATCTTTCCACATGCACTAAACTAAAATAGAAATGGATCAAATTTTTAATATTAAAACAGAAACATTAAACCTGCTGGAAGATAGGTTAGGTAGAACTCTTGAATACACTGGTGCAGGAAAAGACTTTAAGAGCAAAACCTCAGTCATGTGGGAACTAGCACAAAGAATCAACAACTGGGATCTCATTAAATGCTACTGCACCAACGTGCTGTCTGTTTTAGCAGCGGGCCTATGTGGTATTATTATCCATATTTAATTTGATTTTGATCAAGGAAGGAAAAAGCTTTCAGTGACTTTCAAATATCTGTTTCTTCCCTATCTAGGAATTGCTATAAAGCTCAGATTAGTGAGGAATGGCTGAAATGTTGTGTTTTGAACACCTAAGCCATGTCTTTTGGGTATTTCTATTGCCATATGCTCACTTGTATGCTTTGAATGACTGACTTCTACGTCTGTGCCTACGCCCGCTGGTGCTGCTTTGTACCCCTCCTGGAACCCTTTCTAAAAAAGAAAGACATTTTCAGGGCTGGAAAAAGGAAAAAAAAATAAAAAGCTTCTGCACAGCAAAAGAAACCATAAACAGAGTGAAGAGACAACCTAAAATGTGGGAAAATGTTTTACCAGCTGTTCCTCAGACAAAGGACTACTATCTAGAATATATAAAGAAGTTTTAAAAATCAGACCCCCCCAAATTTAAAGACCCAATCCAAAAATGGCCATTTGAAATGAATAGACGTTTCTAAAATGAAGGAGTAGAAGCAGCAAATAAACATACTATGTGTTCAACATCACTGTTCACTTGAGTGTTGCAGATGAAAACAGTGTTGAGATTCCATCTCACTCCAGAAAAAAATGACTATTATGAAGAAATCAGCCAATAACAAATGTTGGTGGGGCTGTGGGGAGAAAGGAACCCTTCTTCATTGTTGGTCGGAGCATAGACTGGTGCAGCCACCATAGAAAGCAGTATGACAATTCCTCAAAAAACTAGGATTACAGCTGGGCATGGTGGCACACTCCTGTAATCCCAGCACTCGGGAGGCTGAGGCAGGAGGATCACCTGAGTTTGAGACCAGCCTGGGCTACATAGTGAGTTCCAGGTCAGTTTCAGCTTCGTAGTGAGTCCCTGTCTCAAAAAACAAACAAAAAACTAGGATTACATACAGCCGGGCGTGGTGGCACATGCCTGTAATCCCAGCACTTGGGAGGCTGAGGCAGGAGGATCACTCGCTGTGAGTTTGAGACCAGCCTGGGCTACATAGTGAGTTCCAGGTCAGTCTCAACTACACAGTGAGACCCTGTCTGAAAAAACAAACAAACAAACAAAAAACTAGGATTACAGGTCCCATTTGACCCAGCTATTCCCTTTTGGGAATTAAAACATCATACCATAGGGTTATGTGTGCAGTCCTGTTGTTTATAGCAGCACAGTTTGCAATAGCTAAATCTTGGAAGATGTGGTTTTTTAAAAAATACAATGGAGAACTACTTAGCCATAAAGAAAGATAAACTAGAGAAAGTTATAGCTAAATAGATGCATCTTGAGGCCATACTCTTAAGTGAAATAAATAGGACACACGTGTAAATACCGAATTATCTCTCTGGTGTAAGAAACTGAAAGTGTAAATGAGGACCAAATGCATAATAGATATTGTGAAATAGGAAGAATGTATTCAAGGTGGAAGGGGAACTAGGAAGACAGGGTTGGGAAAAGGAAAGAAGGGGGGAAAATTTAAAAGGAGGAAAAAATGGAAACAAAGCTTATGTAATAGGGAGAGGTGGAAGGTTGAAGGGAGGGCAGGGGAATGGGAAAAAATAAGATCCAAGATATATCATGTACAAGTACAAATTCCCAATGATGAATGTGATCATTATGTATACATACCAATAAACTCAATAAATAAGAAAAAAATTAAATACAATCAGCCAGGTGTGGTGGTACATATCTGTGATCCCAACACTTGGGAGGTTGAGGCAGGAGGATTTAGCTCAGTGGTTCCACTGCCTGCCTTGCAAGCACGAAGGCCTGAGTTTGCTCCCTGGTACCAAAAACAAAGAAATGGAATCACTGGGCCATAGAGAAAGCAGAATGTGTGCATATTTTAAGGTGCTGCCTAGGACTGTGAACTTTGGTTAACTTTGACAATAGGCATCAGGAGGACCAGATAATTACACTCAAATACATAGCAAGAAGCTATCAAACTCTTATGAACATCTTCACTAAGTACATTCATTCTTTTCTTCATCTTCTGTTGGTCACTCAGCCCTTGCAGTCTCTGAATTCCTTTCCAACTTCAATGGGAATTTCACCTTAAGGGCCAGGGATGTAGCTCCATGGCTCAGTGCCTGTCTGGCAAGTGTGAGGCCCTGAGTTCAATTCCTAGTACAAAAAAAAAAATCACTTTAAGCAACTTTAAACACCATGTGATAAGAAAGGAGGGCCCACTCACTGACCTAGCTTTATTTTCTCTCTCTCTCTCTCTCTCTCTCTCTCTCTCTCTCTCTCTCTCTCTTTGGTACATGGGATCACACTTGGGATCTTGTGCTTGCAAGGCAGGCGTGGTGCTGCTGAGCTAAATCCCCAGCATTTTTTCTCTCTTTTATTCTATCTTGCTTCAATGGCTTTTTGGTTTTTTATTTGTTTTTTCCTTCTGAGTTCTCCTGAGTAATTCTGTCTAGCTGCTACCTTGGGTTCCAGGAATAATAGGTTTAATTAATAAACATTTTATGACAAGGGACCAAAATTACCTGCAAGGAATTAGTCAGCTTTGTAGGTATATCACCCCATGATGAGATTGCTCCTTAAGTGGGCTGCCTCCCTAGGCAGGAACATTCATCTCAGGATAGGAACTGAATTGTCCTCTCAAGCAATAGTGACTTGGAGACTTGGACCTGAGATAGTGATCAACCAGACAATGGCCTCACCAAGATTACCTCTTTGTTACCTATGAAGAATTCCTAGCTGTTTCTATCTGTCTTAGTTACTTCCTCATTGCTGGGACAAAATACCCAACATCCACAAATTAAAGAGGAAAAGTTTATTTTAGCTCAGTCTTTAAAGTTTTCAGAACATAGTCAAGTGGCAGAGGAGAAACACTCGGAGGCAGGGCAGGCAGGAAGCAGTGATGTGTCAAGCCTCCCTTCCCCTTTTATTCCTCTCAGGCCACAAGTTTATTGTTAGTTGGTGTCACACCCAGGTTAGGCCTTCCCATTATCCATATTCAGAACTCTGCTAAACCAATCAGCATACTAATGTAATTATCACCCTTCATCCGTATTCACACACCCTAGATCAGGGATGGCAAACCTTTTAGAGCTTTCAGTAATAACAGTCTGCTGTGGCACTCATGCCATAAGTTCACCACCACTGCTCTAGATCTAGCCACCTCTGAAAAGCCCCACCTAGGCATACATAAAGCTTTGGGGGATACAAGATACAAGTCATAATACTATGCCTGGCCGTTCATTCTCCTTTGTTTTATGGAAATCTCAAAGTTCTGGTCAGCTTTTTTATTTTGTTTTTCGTTCCAGGGATCGAACTCAGGTCCTTGTGCTTGCGAGGCAGGCGGCAGATCCACTGAGCTAAATCCCTAGCCCTGTGAGCTTCTTGAAGACAAATTGTAGGTCAGTAGACCTTCCCATTCTTTCTGTGTAGTTCCTTTATTATTATTTGTCTCTTTGATTGGCATTTTGAATGAATTTTTTTTGTTTTGTTTTGTTTTTGGTATGGGGGATTGAACTCAGGACCTTGTGCTTGAGAAGCAGGCAGCAGAACTATTGAGCTAAAGCCCTGACAGGTTGGCATTTTGAGTTGAGTGGCTAAACTTACTCATTTGGGAACCCTAAAGCCAGGACTTCTGCCCTAAAACTCTGGAAACAATAATTTATAACTTTTGCATAATTTTCATAATTTTAGATAATTTTCATCCTCCACTTCCTTCAAAACATGGATTCAGAGCTATTAGAAAAGGTCAAAAACTTCACAGCCCTGTGGAGGTGCTGACTCAAGCCACTTATTGATAGGATTCAAACCTCAGACCAACTTCTTAATCATACTCCAAATTCTAACGTTTAAACCCTCAACATGCTCAGGGCCTACTATGAGCTCTTTTCACTGGCCTGCTTCCACCTTGTAGGGTGTACTTTTTTCCCTTTATCTTTCAAATCTTTGATCTTGCTGTTCCTTTCTTTCCTTCTCATTTATATGCTTAGAACATCAAGAACCTTGATAAGACCCCTGATCCAATAATAGCACGAAGCACAGAAAAAGATTTACTGAGCAGAAAAAGCACATGCTCAGAAGGGAGTCCCAACCCTTGGAGAGTAAGGTGCAGTATGGTCTAGGGTTAGGGATTCTTAAGTGGCCTTGGGCATGTCTTCAATATAGATAATCTAGAATATATATTCCTACTGTCTGTCAGGATACCTATTTGGTGGGCTTGGCTAGAATGCAAACCATTTGCCTATGTTTGAACTTTAGAGGTATGCTGTTCACTTAATAGTGCTACTTCCTCAAGGATGTGGGTCTGTGTGAGGAAGAGTAATTTACAGAAATGGTCCATGCCCTGAATGTTGGGAATATGTCCTGGGGCCTAGGGTAGACATTCTGCTTGTGTCCTGGGCAAGAACATGTACATTTAGGGGGGTATAAGCAGCTGGCAGATTGCTTTTCCAGTGACATTTCCAAGCTGGATATAATCAATGACACATACCCTTGTTTGCATGAAGGGCAGTTGTGCATGTTGAAGGGATACCTACTCAGACACAATACTGGGCATTCATATGTACGTATTTGGGGGCTGCACTAACCTCTTTGGGCTATTCTGTGCAACAGTGAGATTTACTGCAATCATCCTAGGGTCTTTGACACTAGAACTGAGGTCTGGTTGGGCAGTATACTCACTCTAGCGGTGCCAAAGAGGCACTGGAGCCACTCAGCCATTGGCTACAATGGGAGCTGTACATCTATGGTGGCCATAATGAAAGGCTGCACCAGCACTTCCGTGACCTCTGGGATTTCAACTCTGTGTCTTTTACTTGGAAAGAGAGCTTTAGGGGAAGGGGCCAAGTCTCCGCTGATGCCAGTGCTGCTGTATTGTTGGTGACAAGACTGTCTTCTTTGGGGGTACCAGCCTGTCTCCTGAAGAAGGCCTGGGAGATAAATTTGATTGTATAGATAATTCTGACTTACACATTTCAGATTTTAGCCCTAGTCTGAAGCCTCTGGCCATGATTTGGTATAACCTGGATCAGTCCTCTTTGCCCCAAAACATCAAGTGGAAGTTGAGCATCACAACCTACCTCAGTATCAATCTCTAGATTATTTTTTCCTATGCATAGGAAGAAGTTTGGCCATCTCCCCTCCTCACCTGCTGTTGTCTTCACTGGCCCTGTCCACCTCTCACCTGTTCCCCTTTTGGCTCTGGACTCAGTATACCTCTACTTGGAATTGTTGGACTAGAGGTTTTCCCATCGTATGAGTTCAGTGAGGAGCTTCAGGGGGAGATGGTCAGGTTCCTTCTTCCTTAGCCAAGAGCCCTTTACCCTTGGTGCTCTGTTCCCATCAACCTCCTTTCAACTGCTCCTGGGCCTCTTCTTTGTTGCAAACATTGACTGGGAGTTGAAGAAGCTGTAGTTATAGGCTTGAAACCGCAATCTCCTAAACATGGAAAGGTGGGCACCAGCAGATAATCCCATTGTTTTCTGAATTGTTGATGTATCCTGAAGCTAAACCAGCTTAGATTTTATAAAAGTGAAGTACCCATCTCCCAATAAAAAATATAAAGGGCTGAGGATAAAACTCAGTGTAAAGGCTCTGGGTTCAATCTATAGTACTGGAAAAAAAAATTTTAAATAAGAGGGAGAGAGACCAAGACATACACACACACTCCTTTATATCTCATCACATAATGCCCCCTGCAACCTCAGGAGTCTGCTAGTAAGAAGACCCTTAATGGATGTGGCCTCTTGACTTTAAGCCAAAATAATCCTCCTTTCTTTAAAATTTACCCAGTCTCTAGTATTCAGTAGTTAGCTCAAAACATAGACTAATACATTCTTCTAGCTGTTTTTGTTCTTCAAGCTAAGCATCATTTTCTCTGGCAAATACTGTGTTGGCCCATTAATGGTTAGCTTTCATGCTAGTTATTCCATGGCACCCTTTATTTTTATTTTTTTGCATGGTTTTGAGCACAAGGTCCTAAGTTTGATCCCTGGTATCCCCCCCCAAAAGAAAAGAAAAGTCACACATGTACGTGTGCGTGCACATGCACGCACATGCACACACACACACACACACACACAACAAAACAAACAAAATAAAACCAAAACTTTTTTTGGTATGGTACTGGAGATTAAATCCAGGTCTATATGCATGCTAAGCATGTGTTCTGTTACTGAGCTACACAGCCAGCCCCAGCACCCTTTACTTTTAACATTTTCGCACTTACAATTTCTTGTTCATTTTGTATTCTCTAAGTATAAAGGCATTGTTGATCTTGTTTGTTCCTGTGTCTCTGACACCTGTTTATGGCTTATCTCTAGATGTCCCTTAAGCCTCATGCATTCACAGGTGGGGCTTTTGGAAAGTGGCTGGGGGGTCATGGATGTGTGATACTGGATTATAGGTGTGTGATGACTTGGTTAGTCCACTGTTTGTTTTAGCATAGTTGTGGGTAATGGTCATATCACTTTAATGATGTCTTTAGTGCTTTTGGGAAGATATCTAGAAAATAGATGGGTCAAGTGGAATTTCTAGTTTTAGTTTTTTGAGGAATCTCCATGCTGGTTTCCATGATGCTTGTACTAGTTTACATTCCTACCAACAATGTAGAAGAGTTCCTTTTCCTCTTGCAGCCTCATCAGCATTTGCTATGTGATTTCTTGAAGATAGCTGTTCTCTCTAAGGTAAGATGCATTCTCGGTATTGCTTTTATTTGCAATTCTCTAATGGCCAGTGATGCTGAACATTTCTCCCCACCACCACCATCATTTTTACTTCTTTGGGGAAGTGATACTCACTTTAAAAAAGAAACATAATACATCAGACTTCAAACCAGAAAATGATATAGTGTTGTGTTCTGGAAGTGTTCTTTTCCATCTACATCTATAGTAGGAACAAATAAGTCTTGGATGACTAAAAGAATTTGTTTAATCCCGGTACCAAAAAAAACAACAACAACAAACAAACAAAAAAAAAAACAAAGAGAAGTTTTGGGCCGGGAATTTGGCTCAGTGGTTCCACCATCTGCCTTGTAAGTGCAAGGAACCTAGTTTGATCTCTGGTACCAAAAAAAAAAAAAAAAAAAAATTCATTTAAACTCTTTGCTTTCCTTTTCTGAAGGTTTTACTTATGGTGGATTTGGAAGAACTTAATGGTTTTGTCTTTCAAGCCCCTTAAAAAGTATTTAAAAGTTGACTGAAGCCCAGAGGAAGCGGCTAAGGAATATTTTTCTGTACTAGCAGAAACCAAAGGAAATGGCTTTTCCAAAAAAGCAGCTGCAGGTTTATCTAAAGGCTTAGAACTAACTTTTCACCCATTTATGGAAGTGGTGCTTTATCACTGCCATCACTTCCTAACCAGCACCTACATGATTTTCAAAGAATAATAAGCACATCGGCACATCCTTTGCTCAGTTGTAACTTTCTCTCTCTTTCTCTTTCTCTCTCTCTCTCTCTCTCTCTCTCTCTCTCTCTCTCTCTCTCTGTGTGTGTGTGTGTGTGTGTGTGTGTGTGTGTGTGTGTGTGTGTTTGGTACCACGGATTAAACTCAGGACCTTTGTGAGGCAGGCAGCAGGCCCACTGAACCAAATCCCCAGACCTCATTTGCTACTTTCTATTAAAAAGCAAGTTCATAAGAAAACAACTCAGGCTGGGAATTTGGCTCAGTGGTTTGGCCGCCTGCCTCGCAAGCACAAGGTCCTGAGTTCAATCCCTGGTATCCAAAACAAAACAAAAGTCTCCAAGAAGGGTAAGGGAAAGGCAGTGAGGGAAAAGAAAAAATATGAAAAAAGGAAAAAATTGAAAAAAATTTTTTGTAAATAGAGAATTGTGGAGGGGGTGAAGGGAGGGCAGGGGAATGGGGAAAAATAAGAACAAAGAAATATTGTGTAAAGGTACAAGATTCCAGTGATGAATGTAACTGTATTGTTTGCCTTAAACGTACTAATAAATTTGATGGGGGAAAATAAAAAAATTGTAAAAAATAAAGAGAGAGAGAGAGAGAAAAGAAAGAAAGAAAGAAAAGAAAAAACAAGTCTCCAAGGGCAGGGAATTTAGCTAAATAGTACCTCACAAGTGCAAAGTCCTGAGGTCCTGAGTTCTATCCCCAGTTCAAAAACGAAAACAAATCACCACTTTCTCAAAAACTCATAAATGCATTGTCTAAGCAAATGGCCAAAGGCCTAGAAATATTTGCTGTTTCTCTCAAGGATATTTACACAATAGAGGCAAAAGTCCTTTGTATTTCAATGGAATTTTTTCATTGGAGTCATATTTGATTTTTAGTAAATCAGGTTGATTAATCTTTAGAAGCTCAGTTCCTAAAATATTACTAATGCCTAGAAGTAAAAAGAGCCAGGCATGGTGGCTCATGCTTTGTAATCCTAGCACTAGGGAGGCTGAGACAGGAGAATCACCATGAGTTCAAGGCCAGCCTGGGCTACATACTAATGAGTTCAAAGTCAGTATGAACTAGTGAGACCCTGTCTCAGAAAAACAGAACAAAGCAAAACAAATAAAGTAAAAAGAGCAATAATTTGTTAGTGCTGGAAAAAGTGAAATAAAAATTTTAGCTTGCCAAATTCTTCCTGTGGTAAATTGCACCAAATTAAGCACTCTCAGAGACATTAATCTTTAAACCTATGATAAAGTCTTCAAACTAAGACAATTGTAATGATGCAAAGAAGTAAGAAACTGACAATATGAAGGGAAAATATCTAGATCATGTGCAAATATAGAAGTATGACTCACAACCTAAGGTAACCTGCTCAGAAAGCCAGCCTTTTCTTACAATTAAAAACTCAGGAAATCAGTCTAGCCTAAGTAAAACTTGCAGAGTTTTCCTCCCTTGCTCCTTTTCTTTCTTTCCTTTCTTATGGCACTGGGGGTCAAACTCAGGGCTTCATGCATGCTAGGCACAAGCTACATCCCTGTGTTTTAACTTTTAGGGACAGATTATTTCAGTACAGGGTAGTTCGAACTGCTGATTATCTTAAAAAGGAAGATATCTTTGAAACCAATTTGTATGGGCCTTTTCATGAGTCACATTACTTCATTTATACACAGAAGAAAAATTTCCTTGGTAGAAGAATTGTTAAGGTAAGAATTGATTACTAAGGAAAATGAGGTGAAAAGCAACAGAACATAGTGCTCCAATGTTCCAAAAATCTAGGCTTCTGGAGCCTGCTGGTAAGGCATTTCATATTGTTCATCTCGCTTTTTAAAGTAGTTTGGAAAGCCAAGATGTCCCTGGTGCCCATTGAACCCTATTCACTTTAAATGGCACTACAGTTAATTCACTTGTTAAGAAAAGTTCCTTTGTAGATTTGATTGAGCTCTAACTCGCTTCAAAGAAATTGTTAAGTGGTGTAATAAAGGATCAATCAATTTTACATGGCCTTGAAACTTCTTTTTTTTTTTTTTTTTGAGACAGGGTTCTGTGATGTAGCTCAGGCTGGTTTTCAGCTTACTATGTAGCTCATGCTGGCTTCAAACTCTTGGAGATCCTCCTGCCTCAGCCTCCTGAATGCCAAGATTATAGGTATGTGCCACCAGGCCTGGCTAGGGCTTGAAGCTATTAAAACCATATTAATTGCTTAAAACAAAAATATAATCAATGAATATCTAATTTAAATTGTTTAGCAAGCCTAGTCTGGTGGCCTATGCCTATAGAATTGCAAGTTCAAGTATTGTGCCCAGATCGCGATATCCCCAGAGACCACCAAGGAGTTGAGTCTGATGTAAATTCGCCGAGGAGTTTATTGCAAGCTCGAGCCTGGACCCTCATACTTCACCAACAAAACGGATTAGAAATGAGAGCCCCAACCCCCTTCTAAGGCATAATTTTATAGGATTTGGGAGGCTTGAAATCCTCTTTCTCATTGGTGGGACCTTCTACTTCTTATTCCTATTGGATGTTGCTGGGGTATTTGCGAAAGGGAAGAAAACTATTTTAGGTTTGGGAGGAGGGGAATTCAGGGAGAGGTCAGTGCGCTCATGGAATGTGGTCGGGGTGCTCTCGGAATGTGGTGTGCTCCCCTTATCTATACAGAACATCCTGTCTTTCTTCTCTGCAAGTTATGGTAACCATCTGGCCTTGCCTTTATCTCGACTAAGCAAATTCCTACTAAGAAATTCCTGCTTGAATTCATCTAGGAGTCACATTTAATACAAGATGGCTTTCTGTCTGAAAATGGAGTTACTTTGGTTTCTACACAAGCCTAGAATGAGCAATTAAGTGAAACTTTCAAAACAGAAAATAAAAAAGGGACAGGGATATAGCTTCATAGGACATCTCTAGGTTTTTTGTTGTTGTTTTGTTTTTAATGTATGGCTAGGTGTGCTGGACCACACCTGTAATCCTAGCACTTGGGAGGCTTAGGCAGGAGCACTGCATGAGTTCCAGGACAATTTAGTGAGACCTTGCTTAAAAAAAAAATACCAGAAATGGTGGTGCATGCCTTAGGCTCAGCAGCCTACACTACAAACAAAAAACCCATAGTGAGTTCAAGTCCAGTTTAAACTACACAGTGAGATCTTGTCTCACCCCACCCACCTACCCACCCAAAGCATTTAGCAGAGTGGGTATGGTGACAAACCCAAAACTCATAGGGAAAGCTAAGGCAGGAGGATCTCAAATTTGAGGCCAGCCTGGGCTATGCGTTCAGATCCTATCTCAAAAAAAACCCCCAAAAAACAAAAAAAAACAAAACTTTAGCAAGAATAAAAAACCATATCCACCATAATAAAACTAGTTCATTTTTTCCCTTTCCTGGGCTGACGAAATTCTAATTTCAAATGATTTTAATTTAAAAGGCTCTATATAATGTGAATTAAATGTGTAAGTTAATTATTGTCATATATACTAAAATAATTATTCCCAACCTTCCTTCCTTCCTTCCTTCCTTCCTTCCTTCCTTCCTTCCTTCCTTCCTTCCTTCCTTCCTTTCACTGTACTGGATATTGACCCTAGGGTCTTTGCACTGGGCTACATCCCTACTCCTTTCTATTTTGACTCTGGGTCTCCTGCAGTAGCAAGGCAGAGCTCCAATTTATGACCTTTCTATCTCAGCCTTATAGACTGCTGGGATTACAGGCATGCACCACCACACCTGGATTTTCTTATTTTTAAAAGAGGCTTTCGCTTGAAAATCACAAGACAATAGTCTTTCATTGAAGGCAAAATGAGGCTGTCAATTTAAGGACTTAGCAAGACTGTCTTAAGACAAAATAAATAATATGGTGATGTAGCTCATTGTGAAGCCCTTGGGTTCATCCCCAGTATGGAAAGACACAGACACACACACACACACACACACACACACACACACACACACACACACACACAAAAGAAGAAGAAGAAATAATCATGTCGTTTAGCTGTTTGCAATAGCTGGCTATCCAGAAGAGGTTAGTGAAGCTAAAATAATGTATAATAATGGCTAAACAATTTCAGTATATGTGCTACCGAAGCGAGCACAGGATAAACTATTTTATTTTATTTATTATTTATTTTTTGGTACTGGGGATCAAACTCGGGCCCTTGCATTTTATTTTTATTTTAAAAATATTTTTATTGGTACATTTTAGATATACAATGCAGTTACATTCATCATTGGGATCTTGTACCTTTACATGACAGGTCTTGGTTCTCATTTTTCCCCATATCCCTGCCCTCCCTTCACCCCCTCCTCCCTTTCCTATTTACAAAAACTTTATTTCCATTGTTTCGTTTTCTCAGATTTTTTTATTTTCCCTTATTTCCTTTCCCCTATCCTTCTCACTTGCCCTATACCTTTAGCCCTTTCCTTTCTATTTCACATTGTTAATTATACCAATAGGATCTTATTTACAAATATAGTTTTTCACACCAGAGAAACTATTCAGTATTTACACATGTGTGACTTATTTATTTCACTTAAGCGTATGACCTCAATATGCATCCATTTTCCTATGAGTAACTAATTTCTCATTGTGTATGGTGGAGTAGTATTCCATTTAATAGAAAAAAACATATCTTCTTTATCCAGTCTCCAACTGATAAGTAATTGGCTGTTTCCAAATTTTAGCTCTTATAAACTGTGCTGCTATAAACATACGCATATATCACTATAGTATGATTCTTTCAATTCTTTTGGAAAGATACCCAGCAGAAGGATGGCTGGGTCAAATAGAAACTCTAATCCTAGTTCTTTGAGGTATCTCCATATTGATTTCCATAGTGGTTGCACCAGTCTGCACTCCCACCAACAATGGAGAAGGGTTCCTTTCTCCCCACAACCCTGCCAACATTTGTTGTTTGATTTCTTGATAGCAGCCATTCTTTGTGGGTTGAAGTGGAATCTCAGTGTTGTTTTCATCTGCATCTCTCAGATTACCAGAGATGTGGAACATTTTTTCATATATTTATTTGCTACTTTTACTTCTTTGTCTGAGAATGTCCGTTCATTTCAAATGCCCATTTTTGAATTGGGTCTTTATATTTGGGGGGCCTGATTCTTTTGAGGTCTTTATATATTCTAGATAATAGTCCTTTGTCTGAGGAGCAGCTGGTAAAATTTTTTTCCCACATTGTAGGTTGTCTCTTAGTTCTGTTGATGGTTTCTTTTGCAGTGCAGAAGCTTTTTAATAAGATGAGATCCCAGTTGTTGATTCTTTCTGCTAGTTCCCATGCTACTGAGGATTTGTTCATAGTCTTTTCCTATGCCAATGTCTTCAAGAGTTCTACCTAACTTATCTTCCAGCAAATTTAGTGTCTCTTTTTAAATATTTAGATCTTTAATCCACTTGGATTTTAGTTTAGTGCATGGGGAAAGATGAGGGTCTAGTTTTAATCTTTGGCAGGTTGAAATCCAGTTTTTCTAACACAATTTATTAAAGAGGCTATCTTTCCTTCACTGAGGATGGCTCCTTTGTCAAAGATGAGGTAGCTGAGTACATCTGGAGTTGTCTTTGTGTCTTCCAGTCTGTTCCACTGATCCTCAGGTCTGTTTCTTTGCCAGTACCATGCTGTTTTTATCACAGTGGCTTTGTAGTATAGTTTCAAATTGGGAATTGTTATACCCACTGCCATATGTCTGTTTCCTAGGATGGCTTTTGCTATTCTAGGTCTCTTCTGGTTCCAAATGAATTTTTGGATTACTTTTTCTGGTTCTGTGAAATATAGTGTTGGAATTTCAAATGACATTCCATTAAATCTGTATAGCATTTTCACTATGTTGATTGATTCTTCCTACCCAGGAGCAGGGGATATCTTTCCAATTTTTTCTATCCTCTTCGATCTCTTTTCAGACTGCTGTAGTTTTCAGTGTAGAGGTCTTTTGCTTTTTTTTTAGATTGATTCCCAGATACTTCATTTTTGGGGATACTATTGTGAAAGGAATTGTTTCCCTAATTTCTCTCAGTGAGTCTGTAATTTGTGTACAAGAAGGCTATTGATTTTTGAGGGTTGACCTGGTATCCAGCTACTCTGCTGAAAGTGTCAATTAAGTCTAGAAGTCTTTTGGTGGAATTTTTGGGGTCTTCAATGTAGAGTATCATATAGTCAGCAAACAATGACAGGTTAACTTCTTCCTTTCCTATCTTTATTGCTTTAATTTCTTTCTCTTGTCTAATTGCTGTGGCTAATGTTTCCAGAACTATATTGAAGAGGAGGGGTAATAATGAGCATACTTATCTTTTTCCTGATTTTAATGTGAAGATTTTCAGTTTTTGGCCATTTAATATGATGCTGGCTGTTGGTTTTTCATAGACAGCCTTTATTAAGTTGAGATATAGACCATCTCTTCCAATTTTTTGCAGGGTTTTTTTCTTCAGCTTTAATTGAGTTTATTGGTACATTTTAGGGATACAGTACAGTTGCATTCATTGTTGGGATCATGTACCTCTACATGACAAATCTTGATTCTCATTTTTTCCCCTTACCTCTGCCCTCCCTTCACCCCCTCCTCCCCTTGCAGGGTATTTTTCATGAATGGGTGTTCAAGTTTGTCAAATTCTTTTTCTGCATCTATCAAGAGGATCATATGGTTTTTGTCCTTGACTGTTTTACATTTATTGATTTCACATGTTGAATCATTCTTGCATCCCTGGAATAAATCTGACTTGGTCAGGGTGTGTGATCTTCTTGATGATCCTCTGTACTCTGTTTACCAGTATCTTATTAAGGATTTTTGCATCTATGTTCATTAAGGAGATTGGTCTGTAATTCTCTTTTTTAGTGGGTCTTTCCCTGGTTTTAGAATCAAAGTAACACTTGTTTCCAGAAATGAATTTGGAAGTATTGCTTCCTTTTCAATTTCATTGAAAAGTTTAAACAGTAGTGGCAGTAGTTGTTCTCTAAATGTCTTATAGAATTCAGCAGTAAATCCATCAGGACCCGGGCTTTTCTTAGTTGATAAACTTTTAATTATGTTTTCAATTCCATTGATTGTAATTGGAGTTTTTAGAATTTTTTTTATCTTCTTCGTTCAACTTTGTAATCATAAGTGTTTAGAAATCTGTCCATTTCTTCTGTGTTTTTCATTTTATTACAGTACAGGTTTTCAAAGTAGGTATTGGTGATCCTCTAGATTTCTGCTGGATCTCCTGTGACTTCACCTTTTTTATTCCTAATTGCATGGATCTGAGCCTTTTCTTTCCTTTTTTTGATAAGTTTAGCTAAGGGTTTATCAATTTTATTCTTTCAAAACGAAACTCTTCAATTCATTGATTTTTTTTTGGTATCATTTTCTTACTTTCCATTGCATTGATTTCTGCTCTAATCTTTATAATTTCCTCTCTTGTATGAGTTTTGGATTTTTCTTGCTCTTATTTTTCTAGGAGTCTAAAATTCATCATTGGGTTGTTTTATTTTTCCTAGTTATGTTTTCCTAGTGTGGGCATTCACTACATGAATTTTCCACATAGAACTGCTTTCATTGTGTGCAATAGATTCCTGTATGTTGTACTGGCATTTTCATTTGTTTGTAAAAACTGTCTAATTTCCTCTTTAATTTCCTCTGTGACCCATTGATTGTTCAGGAGAGTGTTGTTCAATTTTCATGTGTTTGTGAAGTTCCTACGGTTTCTTATGCTATTGATCTCCAGCTTGCTTGCACTATGATCTGGTAATATACATGGGATAACTTCGATTCCTTTGCATTTATTCAAATCTGTTCTGTAAGCTAGTATGTGGTCTATATTGGAGAATGGCGCATGTGCAGATGAAAAAAATGTATATTCTGATTATGTAGGGTGGAACACTCTATAGATGGCTATTAAGTCCATATGTTCAAAAGCTTGATTCAGTTCCAGTATTTCTTTGTTGATTTTTTTGCCCAGATGATCTGGCTATTTGTGATAGTGTGGTATTTAGATCTCCCACTACAATTGTATTAGTGCTTATTTGGTTTTTCATGTTACTTAATATTCATTTTATATAGTTGGGGGCATTAATATTTGGTGCATATTTATTTATGATTGTCATCTCTTCCTCTTGAATTGTTCCCTTTACAGGGATGTAGTGGCCTTCTTTGTCTCTCTTAATCAGTTTTGGTTTGAAATTTACTTTGTGAATAAGATAGCTACCTCTGCTTTTTTCTGGGTTCCTGTCAAATGAAGAACTGTTTTCTATCCTTTTACTTTCAGTCTATGGGCTTCTTTTTGTACTCAGTGTGTTTCTTGTATACAACATATTGTTGGATTTTTGCTTCTTAGTCCATTCTGCTAGTGTATTTCTCTTGATTGGTGAATTGACACCATTGACATTGATGGTTATAACTGATATGAACTGACTTATTATTGTCATGTTATTGTCCTTTTGTTGACTCTTTTTACTTTTTCCCCCTCTCCCTTTAGTTTCTTGCCTTACCTAGTTGATTTGCTCTTTTGGGCCTCGTGGTGAGACTTTCATTGTCTTTTTCTAGGATATTGTTTAGAATTCCTTATAGTGCTGGTTTGGTGTTAGTGAAGTTTCTCAGGTGTTCTTTGTCATGGAAGTTTCTTATTTCCCTATCCATCTTGAAAGAGAGTTTTGCAGGATACATCAGTGTGGGTTGGAGGTTGTTTTCTTTTAGGACTTGAAATACCTCACTCCAGGCTCTCCTTGACCTGAGGGTTTGTGTTGAAAAGTCTGCTGTGATTCTGATGGGCTTTCCTTTGCATGTGACTTGTTTCTTTTCTCTTACTAGTCTTAGTATTTAGTTCTTCTGTTGGGTTTCTGGAATCTTGATTATTATATGTCTAGGTGTAGATTTTTTTTTTTTATTGTGGCTAGTTGGAGTCCTCTATGCCTCACTTATTCTTATGTCAAATTCTTACCCTGCATTTGAGAAGTTTTTTTGTCATTAATTCTGTGAACAGCTTTTTAAAGTCATTTGCATTTTCTCCTGTTACTTCATGGATTCCTATCAGTCTTATGTTATTGTTCTTTGCATCATCTAGGAGTTGTGGAATTGATTTCTCAGGATCCCTTACTGATTTTAAGAGACCTCTCTTTTCATGGTCACTGACTGCAATCCTATCTTCTGTATATTCTATCTTCACATTCATTTGTCCTGCTGCAAAAACTTTCAGTAGAGTTTTTAATCTCTAGAATATCTGTTTGAATCTGTTTTATGGATTCCATTACTTTCCTATGTTGGGCATTCATGGTTTCCATTTCTTTCTTATGCCGAGTCTTCATGCCTTCTATCATGGTCCTGACCTCATCTATTTTATTGTCAGTTTCTGTTCTGGAGTCTCTAATCATGTCTTTCATTGTGCTCACCATTTCTGTAGTTATTTGGGAAATTATTTGTTTTGAATTTTTCTAGAGCTTGATTGATTTGTTTTCTTACTTCCTGTGCTATGAGTTCAGGGTGTCCTGGTGGTTGACTGTCAGAATTTTCCCCTAGAGTTTGCCATTGGTGAACTGGAAGTCTGTCTTTGTGTCTTGCCTAAGTGTTTTCTCATTTTTATTTTTGTTGTTGGGTTTCCTTGGTTTAATTCCTGGGTTATTAGTTAAATCTTTCTGATATAGTTGCGCTTTAGCTTTTGAGTGTGTAATGACTGTTAGATGTTCTCCTTTTCATAGTATCAGAAAGTACAGCTCATTAAATGTATCACAACCCTTTAGCCCAGTTGATACATTCAGCAACACAATAGGATCAAGCACAGCTTACAAATTGACCATTTGTGGTAGTCATTAATCTATCACTTTTAAATCATGTGAATTAAATCAAAATCAAGGAGCAGCCCAAAATATATTCACAGTGAATAAACTCTTCAATATAGCATCTTTACCCTTTACAATGGGGGCTTAGACAGAGTAAGGATGAGAGGAGTAGATAGGTAGAAGAATTGGAGATTGTTTCAAGTGAAGCCAGAGACACAGGATGACCACACAAACTTTAGGAAACTGTTGAAGACAGGAGTGAAAGACAGAGTGAAAGACTAAGGACAAGAATATAACAACTTGACAGTAATAGTGGCTCACTTTCCTTTGAAACTATTGACCCTTAATTGAAGGAAAATAAGAAAAAAAAAGAAAATAAAGAGAGAAGAAAAATCAATAAAAGAAGATATCTGAGTTAGGGCAGGAACAGGAAGAGGAAGGGAGAGGGAGAATAATATGGAGGAGCAAGAGTCTGAGTTGGAACAAGAAGACAGAAAACAGAATTTGCAGAGTGGAATGAGGAAAAGAAAGAAGAAAAAGAATTTGAAGAGCCTTTTTCAGACTATATCTCTGCTGTCACAATAGACAATGTGCACAGTCATGTGCAGCACTAAGTCATTTAGTCTCAGCTAGCTGATGGCTGACCCCTGAGATTCAGGCTGAATTCAGGCTGCAAGGCCCAAATTGAGCTCCCTGAACTCCTGCAGGGTTGAACTCTGCAAGTTTCTACTGCCGGTTCCCGTTGCCCTTTCTCTGAAGATATTCAAAGTGCTAATAGAAGGTGGTGATTTCTCCAACTTACCCACTATGGACATCTGTTGCGCCTTTATTTCAGTTGTTCACTTCTGTTTTATCTTCTGGAGCTCAGACCTTTATTATCATCTGTGCCTCTGCAGAGTGGATCCAAGAACTGGCACAATCAGGAGGGATGAGAGCATGGGAGGGGTATGTGTGGATATAGCAGAGGTGCCTGCATGGCCATCCAATCCTCACCGGGTGGCTTGACCCAGGCCAGAATGAGGTCAGGATCTCTGCACTGCTGACCCAGACCTCCTCCTGCTGCTGGATGCAGTGGGGTCTTGTACCATTACCTGACATATCTTGGTTCTTATTTGTCCCCATTCCCCTAGCCTTCCTTCCCTGCTCCATCCTTCTCCATTTAAAAGACTTTGTTTCCACTTTTTCCTTTTCTCTTTTTTTCTCTTCCCTTTTTACCTTTTTCCTACCCCTCCCATTTGCCCAATACAGTTAGACCTTTTCTTCCTATTATACAATATCAATTATACATTTTGATCCTTATTTACACTTTTAAGTTATCACACCAAAGAAACTATATGGTATTTACACATATTCCCTATTAATTTCACTTAAGAATATGTCCTCAATGTGCATCCACTTAATTATAAATATCTCTAGTTGCTCATTCTTTTTTTTTTTTTTTTTGGTAGCCAGAACTTGGGCCCTTGCACTTTCAAGGCAGGTGGCAGAACCACTGAGCTAAATCCCCAGCCCCAATTTTTCATTCTTTATGGGTGAGTAGTACTCCAGTTTGTTTTATTTTATTTTATTTTTTTTTGAGACAGGTTCTCACTATACAGTTGAGATTGACCAGGAACTCACTATGTAGCCCAGGCTGGACTCAAACTCACAGCGATCCTGCTGCCTCAGCCTCCGAGTGCTGGGATTACAGGCTTGTGCCACCATGCCTGGCTCTCCAGTTTATTTTTATTTATTTTTTATTTTTTAAAATTTTATTTATTTATTTTTTTGTACTGGGGATCAAACTCAGGTCCTTCTGCTTGCAAGGCAGGCACCGGAACCACTGAACTAAATCCCCAGCTCCAGTTTATTTTTAAAAAGTGCACTTTTTTTTTTTTTTTATCCAGTCTCCAGTTGATGGGCAATTAGGCTGTTTCCAAGTTTGACCTATTACAAACTGTGCCAAAATAAACATGGGTGGGCATATATCACTGTGGTAAGATTCTTTTAATTCTTTTGGGAAGCTACCCAGCAGGGGAATAGCTGGATCACATGGGATTTCCAATCCTAGTTGTTTAAGGTATCTCCATATTGATTTCCACAGTGGTGGCACCAGTCTGCACTCCCACCAACAATGAAGAAGAGCTCTTTTCTCCCCACAGCCCTGCCAGCATTTGCTATTGATTGATTTCTTGATAGCAGCTGGGCTAAACAATTTTTAAAAAGCAAATTTGAAAAATTTTAGTTTGAAGCCTTAAAGATTATTCCAACCAAATTCTAGCAGGCATGGTGGCACATGTACTCTGTATTGTGAGGCAGAGAGTTCAAGGCCAGCCTGGGATATATAGGAAATTATAGGCCAGCATGTAATAGACGGAGACCTTGCCTTTAAAAAAACAAGGTTCTGATTCAAAGTAACAAAGTGTCGGCCAGGTGTGGGTGGTGCATGCCTGTAATCCCAGCACTCGGGAGGCTGAGGCAGGAGGATCGTTGTGAGTTCAAGACCAGCCTGGGCTACATAGTGAGTTCCAGGTCAGTCTCAACTACATAGTGAGACCCTGTCTCAAAAAACCAAACCAAACCAAAACAAAAAACCCTGAAGTAACAAACTGTCAACCCCTGACGTGTGTGAGGGGAGCCTGTCACCAAGATGGGCTGCATCGATGGGCAGTTCCATAGATTCTCCATGGGATAACCTAATGCTGGCCTCCTCTCACATGTCCATGGTCCTCTTTTATGATATCACCCACTACCTAGTGTCCATGTTGGCGATGAAACATCAGCCAGATTGGAAGCAGTCATTATCTCTTGAGTATTCACCAAATATATATCATTAAACCTTAAACCAAATACATATCATTAAACTGCACTGCACAGGATGTGTATACCATAGAAGATTCACACCTGCCGACTTACATTCACTTTTGGGCATGATTCATTTTGTGGAATGGAGCAGCAGCAGTAGCATGAAGGAATCATATTTCCAGCTGGTTCACTGTTATGCTTTGGCAGGGGAGTTTTTTCCTGTGTGCTGCTTGCAGAACTTCCACTGAAGTTTCTTACAAACCATACTAATGTTTTACTGACATCTTCAATCTGGTATATTTTTTTTGCCTATGTGATCTAGTTTCCCACCTATTCATTCCCACCTGTTCAACTCTTGGCTGCCGGAATGAAGGAAGTGACCAGAACTTGGAAAAGAGTAGGTGGAATTACACATGTTAATAGCTATTACAAATGTCGGGATAGTCATGATACCTATTGGAGGGGTCCAAGGTACAGATGATGGCTTTGTGATGAAATCTGAGCAGTTGGTAAAAGGAGATTGCAAACCAGGTGATGAATGGCTGAAGATGTCCTACCCTTCCAAGTTAACCCTGCTGTGTTCAGTTATTTTCATGTTCCAGCACGCCAAGCTCCTGGCAGTATTGAAGCTCTTTTTTTGGTAGAAGGGATCAAACTCAGAACCTTTTGAGGCAGGCAGCAGCACCACTCCGCTGGGGATTTATCCCTGACCCCTGAAGCATAATCTTATGTTCTTTTATACCATTTTTCTTGTGACCACAAAGATAACCATGATGAGGACAGAGAGTTCTGACTCTTGCTACTTTTGAGGCTATAGAGTCAGATGCTGTTTGGTTGGCAGAAACAGTTTTCATGGCGTAAAAAGAAAAGTGAAACAAACCATTTTCCAATGGCACTAGCTCATTGGCCTCAAAACCTACTGCTTCAGAGAATGTTGAAGCATAAGAAGACTGAATAAATTTATTTGATGAGCTCTAGAAGACAAAAAGATGTTACTTCCCATTAGATTGTGGCAATATTTTTATGAAATGATGTGAAATAAAGATTACATATAAGAAATAGCAAGAAAAAGAAATTCTTTCTGTTTCAGGGAGATTACCATTTTTTTTATTGTACTTTTGAGAGTTAGGTGTGTATTAGGTGAGTTTATTTTTCTGATATTAAAAAGTCTCTTGTGGTTATGATTACTATTTTTGTAGCACTGAGGGTTGAACTCATGGGCACTCTGCCATGGAGTTATATCCTCAACCCTTCAAAGATTTTTTTTTTTAAATTTTGAAATAGGGACTCACTAAGTTGCCCAGGGTTGCCCTGAAACATGCAAATCCCCTGCTTCGGTCTTCTGAGAAGCTGAGATTACCACTGTGCCCAGGCGTTCTCATTATTTGAATAATTTTATAACAAAAGAAGTATGGCTTTTTAGATCTGGAAAAAAAGTATAGGTATTATGCAAATTTACAAAACCCATAGGTTAAAAAAATCTAGATATTTTCATAGTTTTAAAGTCTGAATCTATTTGCGCTTTATTCACTGGAATAAAAATTATATTTCCCATTACCATTATAATTCCTAGGAATAGAAAATAATTCCTATTTAATTTTGAGCACTGACAGCAGTAAACATTTCCTAAAGTAATTCCTAAAGCATTGTATTAAAATGAAAATAAATCGCATTTATATTTGGTGTGTATATGTAATTTTGCAAACATTAAATGGAAAATACCTGAAATTTAATTTTATTTCTAGTACTTTTCAGTGAGAACACAGTATTGAGTCTCAATATAAAGTCTATTAATGCACTTGTTTTAAAAACTTTTTTGTGTGAGGGTGTAGATTATATATATATATAT
>NW_022900936.1:46148532-46152222 GCF_012274545.1 Fukomys damarensis | reverse complement strand
GTAATTTTGCACATTAAATGGAAAATACCTGAAATTTAATTTTATTTCTAGTACTTTTCAGTGAGAACACAGTATTGAGTCTCAATATAAAGTCTATTAATGCACTTGTTTTAAAAACTTTTTTGTGTGAGGGTGTAGATTTTTTTTTTTGGTACTGGGGATCAAACTTTGGACCTTTTTAAAGAAGTTTTTAACTACATAGTTTTGTAGTGTTCATTTTGGAGGTTTTTTCTTTTTCTCTCTCCTTAAACAGTATTTGTTTCAACTGTAGGAGAAACTGTTCTCCATGTTTCACACGTTGTTTCTGGCCTTAATTGGTTTGAATACATTGCTGGTAGATTTTTTTTTTTGGTACTGGGGATCAAACTTTGGACCTTTTTAAAGAAGTTTTTAACTACATAGTTTTGTAGTGTTCATTTTGGAGGTTTTTTCTTTTTCTCTCTCCTTAAACAGTATTTGTTTCAACTGTAGGAGAAACTGTTCTCCATGTTTCACACGTTGTTTCTGGCCTTAATTGGTTTGAATACATTGCTGGTGCGCGCGTGCGTGTGTGTGTGTGTGTGTGTGTGTGTGTGTGTGTTACTCTCTAGGGATTGAACTCAGGGCCTTCACAACTGAGCTACATCCCCAGCCTTTTTATAAATTTTTATTTTGAGATAGCATCTCACTAAATTGCTGAGTTGCCCTGACTGGGTTTGAATTTGTGATCCTCTTGCTTCAGCCTTCCAGAGTCCTGAGATGACAGGTTTGCATTACCACATATGGCATGGTGGTAGTTATCTTAATGATTCAACAAAAAGTATTATCTCTTCTTAAAATTTTCCATTTTGGCCAGGCATGGTGGCACATGCCTGTAATCCCAGCACTTGGGAGGCTGAGGCAGGAGGATCACTGTGAGTTCGAGATCAGCCTGGGCTACATAGTTAGTTCCAGGTCAGTCTCAACTACATAGTGAGACCCTGTCTCAAAAACAAAAAACAAAAAACAAAAAAAAACCAAAACAAAGGCAAAAAAAAAATTTCCATTTTGTCTCCTTTCTACAGGCTCTTTTTTAAATTTTCTGTTTGAATATCTTCTGCTAACTTTTTGTGTTGTTTTCTCTTAATCTACACATACATATTATTAATAGAGACTGAATGCTTGTCTTTAATGAGAATTGTCTTTGCACATTGCACATTATATTAGTAATCAGGTAAGAATACGAAATAAACTGAAACCTCGTATGGTCATCTGTTGAATGAATAATGATGACATTAAGTTTGGCCTTTTTTTTGTGTTTGTTTGTTTTGTTTTTTGAGACAGGGTCTCACTCTGTAGTTGAGACTGACCTGGAACTCACTATCTAGCTCAGGCTGGTCTTGAACTCAGAGCGATCCTCCTGTCTCAGTCTCCCAAGTGCTGGGATTACAGGCATGGGCCACCACCCCTGACTCAAATTTGGCATCTTGCTAGCAGCGAAAAGGAAACAGGAAAGGGTAGTAAATGATGTTACATTTTTTTCTTTATTTTATGGTTTAAAAGCCCAGTTATGACATTAAAACATTGTAACATTATTTCTTATAACAAGACCACCTACTACCTGTATCAGGTGGTTTTGGATGGGTTAGAAGCACTGTAATCATATTCAAATTGAAAGTTTTTTGTTTTAACTTTAAACATATAAACACCAGCAGATACTATAGTTTTACTTAAGAAAAAACACGGGGATACTTGTAATAAACTTGGAATGCTAAGAAGTTGATTTTTAATATTGTGATAACTTTAAATTAAGTTCTGTTTGATATTCTTATATTAAAAACTTTTCCAAGTTAACGTTATTGTTTATGGGCCAATTTTAAAGTTTGAATTTAACTGTAGTTGAAATAGAGTTTTTTTTTTTTTTTTCGGTACTGGGGATCAAACTTAGGTCCTTGCTCTTGTGAGGCAGGCAGCGGAACCACTGAACTAAATCCCCAGCCGTGTAGTTGAAACAGTAGGAATCTTGTTTTACACTTGTATGAAAGACATATTCATTAAAATAAGGTATTTAGCACCCCCTCCAAAAAAGACCCTTAAAATAACACTGTCCTTATTATTGAAAATGCTATTTAGTGCAATGATATGTGTAAATGTTTGAATCTGAATACTTTGATTAAATTCTTGTAATTTCATTTCTCTTATCTTCTTACTGATAAACTTTAGAATCACTTTTATGGAACTTGTTAGCTTTGAGGCAAACTCATGATCCTCCTGCCTCAATTTCTCCAGTAGCTGAGATTACAGGTATGTGTCACTTGGCCAGGCCATTTTAGGGCCCCCCCCCCCCGTGCCAGGGATCAAACTCAGAACCTTGTACTTGCCAGGCAGGTGAGGTGCCACTGAGCTAAATCCCATCTTAGCTTTTTTTTTTTGAGACAGAGTCTTGACATGGAATTCAGACTGGCATCGAACTCCTGGTGATCCTCCTGCCTCTACCTCCTAATGCTGAGAACAGGCACACACTACCACATTCAGAAGCATTTTGTTTCAAAGTTGAGGTCTAGTGGGCTTCCCACCCCCCCACACCTTCTCTTGGCCTTTAAAAATGAGTAGTCTTTGTTTTTTTTAAGCCAGGATTTCACTATACAGTTCAGGCTGGCCTTGAACTTGTGGCAGTCGTCCTGACTCAGCCTCCCAAGTTCTGGGATTACAGGTGTGCATCACCATCCAGCTAAATTTTAATTTGAAAGAGGTCCTCTTTATTACAACAGCCGGACTGTTTATTTCCACCACAAATACTAAATTAATAGCTGTGATAGTGTTATTGGTCACTTAAGTAGTATCAGGTGATTTCGCGTTTTAAATATCTTGTTTCTGAGTTTGAGGATAAGCTCCTTAAGGACAAACACAGTGGAACCTGGAAAGTAATACTGGAAGAAGTAACGTTTTCTTCGTATTTGTAGTCTACCTCGTGAGATATTAATTGAAAATTGTTTTTTCCCTTTAATGGGTTAACTTAATCTTCCAATTCAGCAAAACCTTTGAACGTCCTAGGCTGAAAATCGGACACCCAGCTGGGCTTTCCTCGAGTGCCAGAGATCTTGGAAAAAGATACCACTAAATAATCGTTCGAGGTATAGTAGCAGCCCGCAAAGAAAACAAGTCCCAGGAAGTGATTTCCGGGTGGAGGTGAGAGGGGCGGTAACTTCCGGTCGGAGGGCAGGCTGCGGCTATTGCGCAAGCGCGGCTCGCATTTTCCAGGCTTTTTCTCTCCCTTCCCCCTCCCTCCCCTAAGCTTGAGGGGGTCTTGAGGTGACAGCGCCGACAACTGCGATTCCAGCAGGAGGAGGAAAAGATGGACAGGAGAAAGCTTGGGCGACGGCGATCTTCATCCGGTGAGTCGGAGGGCTGAGCGTAGTGTCTCCTACCTGGAAGGTGCAGACGCCAAATGGGGGGTTGCAGCGTCTCGGCCCTGAGCTGTGAGGGTGAGAGAAAGGGCGAGGCGGGGGCGGGGGACAGCGCCGACAACTGCGATTCCAGCAGGAGGAGGAAAAGATGGACAGGAGAAAGCTTGGGCGACGGCGATCTTCATCCGGTGAGTCGGAGGGCTGAGCGTAGTGTCTCCTACCTGGAAGGTGCAGACGCCAAATGGGGGGTTGCAGCGTCTCGGCCCTGAGCTGTGAGGGTGAGAGAAAGGGCGAGGCGGGGGCGGGGGGCGAGGGAGCGGGGGGG
>NW_022900936.1:46133872-46148230 GCF_012274545.1 Fukomys damarensis | reverse complement strand
GGGAGAGGCGGGGGGGCGCACAATGGAAGACTCCGGGCTTGATCCCGCCCCTCGAGTGAGAGACCCAGTGCGAGCTGTCATCGCAGCTCCCGCTGGGCTTTCACCCCTTTCATTTCTGCCCTGCTCCAGCTAGCAATGCTGGAGTCTCTTCGGGCGACGGATCTTCCCGGTTGGCTTGGTCCTCCTCTGCCACGCCTTCCTCGTTATTCCACCAGTGTTCCTGTTTCTTTTCCAGCCTCTCTCCTTTTCCTCTATTTCTTTGATTCCTGCCATTGCCTCCCCCTTGCCCTTGCAGGTAGCGGCGTCTGCACCAAAGGAAGGGCGAGGCTTGCTAATTGCCTTATAAGTACCTTATTGTGTCTTTTTCTTCTAAAAGGCTCACTTAATAGCTTTTTTGTCTTCCAGCCTCTGCCTGCACCTTCCCAAAGTGATTCGAAAGTCAAACAAAGGACTTGAAGCCTTCATTTCCTTTGTATTTTTTATCTTAGCATATTTTTATTTTTGAAATTGTTTTAAGATTTAAATCACCAGCTTGAGTTTTGTATACTAAGTTTTATTAACGCAAAAGTGTTATAAGCACCTTCCATACTGCAAGTTTTTGTCAAACAATCTGTCCATCGAAGGCGCCTCAAGTCCCTGTGTTAATGTCCTGTGGACTTAGAAGAGGAGGAGTACACTTAAATTTAACTTCCAACGAATCGATTATTTCATTTCATGATCATTTGTATTAATGTTTCACTCCCTTAAATTTTCATGTGAAATAGACACATTAGATGAGTGCAACGTTTAACTGGCATCATTTGTGTGCTTCCTAATTCAGAGCTTTTGGTATAATCATCCATCATTTTAAGATGCACAGCCTTTTAAAAATAAACTTAATCTTTTTTTGGAGATGGTATCGCTGTGTAGTTCAGGCTGGTTTTAAATTTACTAGGTAGTACACATTGGCCTCAAAATCCTTCTGTGTCATCCTTTTGAGCCAAGCCAGGCACATTCATTTAATCTTTGTTTACTACCATTTTGGGATGATAGGGCAAGATCTTAGCCTGTCCTTCAACAAATCCAGTCCCTTTACCTGATTACACTTAGGTTCTTTTATTATAGTTAATTTACAGATATAGTTTCTGCGAGTGAATTTTGAGAGTGAGGGTGTTAATCCTTAAAAGACATTGATATTTATTGGTTATATCTCTCAAGAATATTTTTTGTTTTCTCTAATGACTTCTCTTTTGAACTGTCTTGTGAAATAATATATAATAAGAAACATTTCCAAACCTGATGTTACTTAGCTATTCTCTAGTATGCCTCTACTTTTTTTTTTTTTTTTTTTTTTTTTTTTTTGGTACCAGCGATCAAACTTAGGACTTTGAGCTTGCAAGGCAGGCGCAGTGCCACTGAGCTAAATCCTAGGCCCCAAGCCTCTAGTTTTGACACAGGAAATGACACTGAAGATGAAATAGGAACATGTTATATCTCTCAACCTGCTAGCTGTTTGATAGGCCAAGCTTGTGTTCTCTAAAAATTGAAGAATGAATTCTGGGAACAATGGAGGTTAAGAGGCAGGAGGGGAACCCAATGGGTAGCCTGGGGATCCCACTTTACAAAGGAGTTTTATAGAGCAAAACCCATGTTAGGTACAGTGAGGGCCACAGCCAAGGTCGACCAATAAGGTTACGAATATAGTCACTTAGGTAATAGTGGTCCAATTGGGAAAAAAAATCACGTAACAATTGTGGTTGGAAAGAGCAAAAACTTCTAGGAAATGAAGAGTCCAGAGGTCTCTGGTTACCTGCTGGGGTGATTGATGTCTACATGGACTTCATTAGGCCCAGTGTTTGTCCTTTGAGGAACTATACAGCTCTGGTTATCTTGTCTTTGTCTTAAGGACCCATCTCCAACAGATTTGTCTGGAGCACAGTTGTGATGTGTATCCTTTGTCCTGACTCTCTCAAAGGCCTATCCCTATCTGACTGCCTGTATAATATTTCTACCTAACTCAGCTGTCTGTAATAGTTTTTTCATTGTGAGCATTAATTTTTTTTTTTTTGGTACTGGGGATTGAACGTGGGACCTTGTGCTTGTGAGGCAGGCAGCGGAACCACTGAGCAAAATCCCTGGCCAGTGAACATTAATTTTTAAGAATACAGAGTTCCTTTTTTTTTTTTTTTTGGTACTGGGGATCAAACTCGGGTCCTTGTGCTTTCGAGTCTGGCGGTGAAATCATGGCTAAATCCCTGTCCCCAGGGTACCTTTTAAAAATAGTGTATATTTAGTTTTCTGGCATAAATTTTTCTTTGTGTGTTTGATATTGGGGATTGAACCTAGGGCCTTTGCACTGAGGTACTTTCTCAGCTAGTTTTCCTCTTTTTAAAACACTTTTTAGACAGGAACTTGCTAAGTGACTTTATAAAATGGCTATTTTTTATTTAAAGATAAGAAAGTGGGATTTAGGGAACCTAAATATGTTAGTAATAGCTATCTCTGAACCAGTGGCAGGACTCAAAATCTAAATTAAAAAAAAATCTATAGTTTTAAATTTATTTGCTGCCATAATACATTAACGAGCCTTATTTGGAGGAAGAAGTTTCATGGTCAAAAAAGTGTGATAACTAGCTAGAAATTTGTTTGTGGGATTTTTCAGAGCTTTTCATATGGGGCTATACATTGTGTTTCAGGAAGAGAATGGCTAAGCATGTGTATTTCTTCTCAAACTTGCTTATTTAGAAACTCTCCTGTCCTCTAATTCCATCTTGAGGGACTAGTGTCTCATGTCTTTCTTTAGGTGCAGGTAATGTCTGCTTTGCATTGGAAGTGTAATGAATGAGAAGCTACAGTTAATCATGATAAAGCTGCATATTTGCAGAGCTCTTAGCTGAAGCCACTGGAGTGAATGGAATTGCTTGTAGAAATAGGTAGTATAGAGTAAGAAAAGTATTCAGTCACACAAAATTAATTTGAAAGTAAAGAAACATTGGTAAGCAGCTAGGCAGACAGATTAGGAATGTAGTAAGTTTAGGAAGAAAGAGAGGCAAGTGCAAAATACTGTGTCAGTTAAAGTACTTACTCTGAGGGGTAGGTGTGGGTCACCCATGGGGGTAGGGTGGGAGGATCACTCCAAGTTCAAGGCAAGCGTGGGCTACATACTGAGTTCAAGGTAGCTTGGACTAAATAGTGAGAACCTGTCTCCAAAAAAAAAAAAAATAAATAAAGCAGCATGAGGATACTGGATTTGGCATTTACAAGGTCACTTTTAGCTGTAGTAAAGTTGTTTAATAGAGTAGCAGGCAAAAGCAGGGTTTATGAAGCTAAATGAGTGAGTGGTGATTGGCAATGGTGGCGCACGCTTATAATCCCAGCATTGGGGAGGCTGAGGCAGGAAGGTCACTGTGTTTGAGGCCAGCCTGTGCTACACATTGAGTTCAAGGCCAGCCTGAACTGTGTACCAAGACCCTGTCTCAAAAAAAAAAAAAGGAATGAGTGATGGTGAGGAAACAGCAAAATTGCAAAGGGAAGGAAAGATTTCTTTTAGACTAATTTTAAGTAGGAAATTAGGATTAAAAATTTTTAAATTATTTTTTGCCTATAGGATTAAAAAAGAATATAGAGACAGTTTGATAGGGAATGATTTTATAATCACATAGGAGATGATTGATGTGTTGAGGTTCCAGAAAAAATAGGGGAGAGTTGAGTCGAGTCAACAGTTTGGTGAGACACAGGGAAAGGAATGGAGATGAATAAGGTTATATATAAATTTAAGAAGCTAAGGATGTTGCAATCATGGCTTCTAAGTGAAATAGGCAGGGTAATCTTGAGAAAGGGGTTTTTGAATGTGTTTGAAGCTCAGAGTAAATGAATAAAAACTATCAAGTAATTTTGAAATCTTTAAAGTGTGAGTTTGGTGGTTGCAGTTATTACTATAACTTCAATAGTGCTAAGCATTACACCGAAATAATTCAGGAAAAAATGAATTTAGTTTTACTTCGGGTGTAAGGGTGTGACATGGTGTGAGGGCAAAGAATGGGTTCAGTAGGAGTTAGGAAGTTGAGGGGTCAAGAGACAGTATGTCCAGAGCAAGAGGTTCACAGTTGAGAACTGGAGAAGTGAAACAGTTTTCTTTAAATTCTCTCAGGAATGCATATTGCTAAGATGGGGATGTGTAGAAGTTTGTTGGAATAGAGATGAGTTCATTGTTTGGGATTAATAGAGTTCAAATTTTAGTAACATTTTAGTGTATCAAGTGATGATAGATTTTAATGACAGAGAGGAAAATATGAACCAAGTATTAGAGTACTGTATTCTAGAAATGTTAAAGAGGGCCTTGTATAAATGGCAATCATAAATGTAGGTAAAGGAACAGATCCAATTTAAGGAAATTTTATTTATTTTTGACACATTTGTACATCTTTATGGGCTACATTATGGTAATTTGATATATTTGTGCAATGTATAATAAAGTCAAAGTATTGAGCCTTTCCATATCATCAAATATTAATCATCTTTATGTGTTGGGAAGTTTACACTCTTAGAGTCATTTTGAAATAAATCATAGATTAGTTGGGTGTGATGGTGCATGCCTAAACCCATCACTCTGGGAGGCTGAGGCAGTTTGGGCAATTTACTGCCTTAGCAAGATCCTGTCTGAAAAATAAAAATTTATAAGAAAAAGATCACTAGGGCCGGGGATTTAGCTTAGTGGTGCTGCCACTTGCCTCACAAGCGCACGCACCCGAGTTTGACCTCCAGTACAAAGAAAAGAAAAAAAAAATCATTAAACATCTTATGAATTTGCTTTTATGTCTCATCTCTTCAAACATTTTGACCATTTGTTTTTTTTTGCTGCATTTTGCTAATATATTTTAATTCAAAGTGAATGAAGAATAATACACCATAAATTCTTCTTATATTTTTTGGTACCAGGGATCAAACTTGGGTCCTTGCACTTGTGAGTCAGGTGGTGGAACCACTGAGCTAAATCCCTAGCCCTAAATTCTTATTTTGACACTCACCAAAATAGTCACCTGGAAAACCTGCTTTTTGTGACAAAATTTAGAAGATTTGGTCACATTTATATCACTAAGAACTAGAGAGATATACTATCGCAAGACCATTGATTTAAAAAAATTCTTTTTATATTAAATAATTTTTTTGGTGGGGTACAGGGGATCAAACTCAGGTCCTTGTGCTTGAGAGGCAGCAAGGCAGACAGTGGAACCACTAAGCTAAATCCCCAGCCCAAAATTAAAGAATTTTGTTTTAAAGACTTTCTAAGATGCCCCCTGTTAGTGATTGTGTTTAGATGTCCCCCCAAAGCTTATGCTTTTTCAGAGGTGGCTGAATCTAGAGTGTGTGATTGATTCCTGGTGAGGCTAGGCCTGAGGGCACTAGGTTTAAGGGCATGAGTGCTACCTGCCCTAAGTAGTCTGAATGCTGTTTAACTTCCTTGTTGCTTTTGCTGTCTTTTGCCCCCATGAACCCGCCACCATGATCTGTTTTTCCCCTGCCACCTTGCCTTGGAGCTAGCTTACACACTGAAACCTCTGTGAACTGTAAGCCAAATAAACCTCTCCCCCTTTAACTTTGGGTGTTGGGTATTTTGTCTCAGCAAGGAGAGAAATGTAACTTAACACACCTCCTAAAACTATTGACTAAAATAATACATATTTTTTTGTAAGTCCCTCTTGCAAGTTTTACCTATAAATAACATGAGGGAAGTCTCCAGTTTGTACCATGAGCAATAAATATTTGAAAAATGACAACTCATTGTCAGAGAATAGGTCGTTTTTTTGTTTTTTGTTTTTGAGTCGAGGTTTTTATATATAGCTATGGCTAGCTTTGAACTTATTATGTAGCCCAAATTGTCTTAAACTTGAGATTCTCCCATCTCAGGATCCTGATTGCTAGGATCACAGACATGTGTCACCCCCACTCCCGTGGTCTCACTTTGTAGTTCAGGTTGGCCTTGAACTTACTGTGTAAC
This sequence comes from Fukomys damarensis, assembly GCF_012274545.1. NCBI lineage: Eukaryota > Metazoa > Chordata > Mammalia > Rodentia > Bathyergidae > Fukomys > Fukomys damarensis. Next base: position 46,142,253 of record NW_022900936.1, on the reverse strand, counting down.
CCAGGCTGGCCTTGAAACCACAGAGATCCTTCTGCTTCAGATTCTGGAGTGTGCTTGGCTTTGTTTTTTAGTTCTTTACCTATAGCTTCCTCCACTTCAGTATCCAGCTGATCAGCTTTTTGGGTAGTTAGGGGTTTTTTGAGGCATGTTGTCACCTTGGTCTTGCATGTTCCTTTTGTTTTTGTGCTGCGGTTTGAAGATTGGCTAAGGGTAGATAAACCACGTTGTAGAGATCTCTTTAGTAATGCTGTCTCCCTGGGATGTGTCTTTGGGTTTGGCTATGTTTTTGTGTTTATATCCCTCTTCAGCCTACTCATTATAATAGACCCTGTTGCTATGTTGCAAAGAGAGAAGAATTTTTAGTTATGTCATCATCTACAAAACCAACCATATATCATTTATGTAATTTAAGACATGTTTGTCAGATTCACACTGCCCACCAATCCCCCCCTTCAGTAATCCAGGAATGCAATGGTTTGGTCTTGTTGACAAAAAAGGCTGGGATGTAGAGAATGAGGAAAGGACTGAGGAAGAAGAAAAGAGAAAATATAGTTTACTAAATAAGATACGTAGCCTCCTTTGCATTATACTGGAGGTGGGCAGCTGATTTGGTTAGTGTACCTGGCTACCTCCTGCTTTTATCAGCTGTCCCTCTTTATCTTGTTAATTGCTCTCTCCAGTAATATTTTAACTCTTTCTACCAGGATTTGCCAGAAAGCCTAATGAAGCCCTTATTTTATTCTTTCCCTGCCTACAGATCCTCTTTCATTTTTATATCTGGAATGTAGGTAGGGAAAGGATAGTGAGAGGTTATCTATGGGTAGGAGATGGAAAGGGGGAGGGGAGATATTGTTACTGGGTAGCCTGCTTCTAAAAGTGGCTCACCAACTAAAAATTACTGGGTTCTGGGTTGCTTGCCTCTCCAGAGTTAAATTCCAGGCTCTTCTTGCGTTGGTCAAAGAATTGAAGAACACAAGCAAAAAAACAAAACAAAACAAAACAACAACAACAAAAGCAACGACAAAGTTTATTCAACAAAGTAAAAATATAGAGTGGGGGAGAAACTGGCTCTGCAGCATGAGCTTGGGCCGAGTAAAAGAGAAATAGCAAAATAAAAGAATACTCCAGATGGCCAGGGATTTAGCTTCATGGCACCTTGCCTGCCTTGCAAGCACAAGGTCCTGAGTTCAATCCCTGGTACTGCAAAAACAAAACAAAACAAAAAAACCCCTGGAGAATGCAGTGTGGGCTGTCGTGAGGAAGAGCCACAATAGCAAGCTCTTCACTGTTTGCCTCTTCTTTTATGCTGTCCAAATCTTGAAACTCAGGAGAACTTCTATATACAGGTCCTGAGAGATGGTGCTTGCTGATGTCAAGTCTAGGCCATACTATTGAAAAGTGGCCCCAGTACTCACAGAAGTCCATGTAGGGCTTTGAGAACTGTTCTGCACATGTGTCAGATATCTTGTCATTAACAGGTCATACTCACTTTCCTAGCCAGCTTTGGCATGCCCTAATCTCCTGTCTCAGTATGATTTTTTTTTCTTTTATTGAGTTTATTGGTACATTTTAGGTATACAGTACAATTGCATTCATTGTTGGAATCTTGTGCCTTTACATGACAGGTCTTGGTTCAGTACGATTTGAGATACAGGAAGCTATAGAAGGGTTGAAATGGATTAACAGTATGTGGATGTTCTACACATTATTTTGTGGAGGCTATCTCATGACAATTAAAGAGTCTTTTTAAACTAATGCACTAATTCTGTTCCACTTACATAATAAAATATGATTCAGAAAAGCAAAAAAAAAGAAAAAGAGAATAAAAATAAAAACTACTACTAGCTCAAGGCCAGTCTGGGTTACATAGAGACTTTAAGGCCAGCCTGAGCTACAGAGCAAGACCTTGTCTCAAAAAAAACAACAGAATCTCAGTCTTTCACCTTAATGGCTTGGTACTCTCTTGGGCTTGCCTCCTACACTCTTGCTGTGTATCAGTAAACTCTTAACTTTTCTATATTCCTTGACTGTTGGTAAAGTATTTTTCCCTGCTGTGTCACTGGCCTCCTGTAGCATCATGTAGCTGAGCTTTCAGTGTAATTTCTCAAATTCAGGTACAAACTAATCTCTCAAAACTACCAACACTTTGAACTGCTCCTTGAGTCTTTCCTAGATTGCCTTTGGTTATCTCTCTAAATTTCCATTCCTAGACTCTGTCTATCCAAATATATTTTTCTTGCCTAAAGCGGCTGAATTGTGGGCCTTGCTTAGACAATGTGTTTTTCCCATAGACCTTTTTACCAAGATCAAGAATTTCTTCCTCAATTCTCAGTATTTTTCTTTCTTTTTAAAACACTCTATTACAGGTCGTTAGTCGTGTGTTAGTTGGTACATTAGCATTTCTAAAATCCACTTTAGTTTTTTTACTGTCAAGGAGACAATAAATTACAAAGGAGCTGGTTGTGCAACTCTGTAATCCCAGCACTGAGGAGCCTGAGACAGGAGGATCACTGTAAGTATGAGGACAGCCTAGGCTACATAGTGACTTCAAGGCTAGCCTTAACCTCATAGTGAGATTTTGTCTCAAACAAACATATATATACATACACACACTAAAAAAATTAAAATATTAAAGGGCAACAAGAGGTAAATCAGACAATAAAAGAAATTTATAAAGGAAAATTAAAAAAAAACAACAAAACAAATACACCGAAGTAGAGACTTCTCTCAGGGTTGGCAGGATTAGGTTAGATTTTAGCTGATGTCACTAGCAAGATGTTTTGTGTTTGACCTCTGATCAGAAACTTTCAGTTGGTTGGGAATAGAGTGGGAGCTGTGGAGCAGAATTGATCAAACACTTGGTCTTTCACTGACTTCTGGGTGAGCTCCTTCCTTTCCAACCCCTTCCCTCCTTGGTTGTCTCCCCAGCTGTTTTGAATCTACTCCCTCAGTTCCTCTGAGGTTGGGCAAGGCTTGCAACCCTTCTGTCTCTGTGCCCTCTGACAACACCTCTCATAGAATCTATTTAGGTCCAACTTCAGTGGGCACTGGAGCTTAGCAGGGTAGGGCTTTTCTGCATAGTACTCAGCAGAGTCTAGCAGCTGGTGAGAAGTTACTCTCCCAGGATTCTTGCTCATTGGTCTCTTTTTAGTTTTGATTTTTTGAGATGGGGTCTCAAAAAACATGTAGCTCAGCCTGACCTTGTACTCACTGTGTACCCCAGGCTGTCAACTCAGGGTGATCTGCCTACCTCAGCCTTTCAAGTATTGGTATTATAGGCATATTCCACCACACCCAGCATATTTTTCTTTTTAAAAAATTGCCTACTCTTTACTGGGTTTTAATCTCACCCTATTTCTGAGTACCTGCAGATCTGGGCGAATTACCTCCAAGTAACTCTTGAGTGCTGTTAATTGTAATGCTCTGTCACAAATCTGTAGATTCATTTCTTTTTCATTGAGTTTATTGGTACTTTTTTGTGGGGGAGTACTGGGGATTGAACTCGGGTCCTTGTGCAGGAGGCAGGCTCTGGAACCACTGAGCTAAATCCCTGGCCCTCTTGGTACTTTTTAAGTATATGGTACAGTTACACATTTATCATTGGGATCTTGTGCCTATATGACAGATCTTGGTTCTCATTTTTTCCCCATACCCCTGCCCTCCATTTACCCCTCCACCTTCCCCTGTTTACAAATACTTTGTTTCCATTTTTTCCTTTTCTCATATTTTTTATTTTCCCTTATTTCCTTTCCCCTACACTTCCCATTTCCTTTATACCTTTAGCCCTTTTCTTCCTATTTCACATTGTCAGTTTGCAGATTCATTTTTGAAGATTAAATTGTCTTATTTTTGCTTTATAGGAGGTGGGCGTGTGTGTGTTGTGTGTGTGTGTTCCTGTGGATTGAACCCAGGGTTTTAGAGCATGCTAAGCATATGCTTTACTACTGAGCTATGTTCCCAGCAAAATGGATTTCCAACTCATTTTGGTTATTATTTCTCTGACAAGTATATACATTTATATGTGTGTGTCACACACACAATATCAGTAATCTATTTTTTTTTTTTGTACTGGGGTTTGAACTTGGACCTTGTGCTTGCGAGGGAAGTGATGGAACTACTGAGCCAAATCCTTGGCCCCTTATTCAGGTATTTATTGGAAACATTTAATGACAATTTGCCACTCCTGTGTCACATTTGAACTTTATATGTAGCCCTTCAGGCTCTGTAACAGATATCAGTATAAATTCTGTACCTAATATGTTAATATAAGAGGATGGATATAAAAGGATCTTTCATTAAATTGTTGAGCTCACTTAGATGTTAAATAATAATTTTTACCATGTTTTGTATTTTTGTAGAGATTGCTACGGAAGGAAAAAGGCAAAAGTCTTCATCTTCTGATTTACATGAGGTATGCATTAGTTTTGCTTTTAACCTATTGGAATTATGGGATTTTGAAAATATTTTGCAGTTTTTCTTTTTTACTAAAGTTTTAAAATAGTGTAAAATTTAAAATTATGTGTTGGGAAAATGTTAAGTTCTAATTAATGCATGGTTAACTAAGAATCTCTTCTGGGAACCAACCTTTAAAAATATTTATATTTATATTTATATTTGTATTTGTGGTGCTGGGGTCAAACCTAGGCCATGTACATGCTAGGACAGTGCTTTACTCCTGAGCTATACCCAATGCCACCCTTTAAAAAAATCATTATAAGATGACCAGCATACTTTCCAGTCCTCATTTTAGATTTTATATAAAACATAGCTCACAGTCTCTTTCATAACTGAATATATTAAGTATGCCATAATGTATATACATGTGTGAAGAATAATATTTATGGCATATATTGAAAGTTACTACTTGGAATATATCCTTTTAAACTTGTTTTCACTAATTTTTTCTTTTCTGTAAGGGAAGCAAATCAATCAAAATGAAATTTTTGCTTATGTAGCAAGTGTTTTAAAACAATTTATCATTTTTTAGAAAGATAGTCTTTTCTTCCCTAGAATTTTGTGATTTAAATGGAGTAATGCCCTGCTTTGTATCATAATAATTTACTAGATGTTTTTCTTGGAAATATTTATGCACGGAGACCTTTAATTTGGACCATTTTTATGTTATACAGTTACATAATTTAACAAAGAGGGAAGAAATTACAAAGGAGGTAGTGAATGAAATCAAGAGTACCTTAGAAAAACCACATAGAAAACATATAGGTGTAGGTATTGTTTTTCTTTCTTCTACTAAAAATTTGCAAGGTGTGGTTTGTCCATTTAAATTTTTTTGTTTTTGTTTTTTTTGAGACAAGGTCTCACTATGTAGTTGAGATTGACCTGGAATTCATTATGTAGCCCGGGCTCGTTGGAACTCACAGTGATCCTCCTGCCTCAGCCTCCCAAGTGCTGGGATTACAGCTGAGTCAACATGCCCAGCCTGTCCATTTAAATTTTAGTTTAAGTGGAGTGAAAAAAGTAAAAAAAATTTTACGCTGCTGGACTAAATGCTATCATATATATTATCTTAGTTCATTTTCTGTTGCTGTTAACAGAATACATGAGACTGGTAATGTATAAAAAATGTATTTTTTCTGAGTTGTGGAAGGCAGGAAGTCACTGGCATCTGTTCAGCTTCTGGTGAGGGGCCTCATGGCAGAAAATAAAAGAGCAGGTGGGTTGATGAGAGAGGCATGTACATGACAGAAAGTGAGGGAAGATGGTACCACTGAGCTAAGTCCCTGGCTCTGATCCTGTGATTTTTTGTCCTTGCTTGTGTTTATGTGATGTATTATATTTATTGATTTGCATATTTTGAATCATTCATGTGTTCCTGGGATGAAGCCACCACCAGTTTCGCTACCTGTTCTTTTGAGAGCTGACCCAGTCTCTGATAAGGATGTTAATCTATTTGTAAGGGTAGAGTGCCTATGACCTTTTAAAGTCCCTGCTTCCCAATACCTTTATATTTGGCAATCAAATTTCAATATGAGTTTTAGTGGGGACAAACCACATATAAACTAGCAACCAGTTTTCATTACCTCATTACTCACTTGGGAAGCTGAGGCAGGAGAATTGCCACAAGTTTGAGACTGATCTGGACTTACATAGGGAGTTTGAGCCCAGCCTGGACTGCACAGCAAGGCCTTATCTCAAAAAGCTAAAAATAAATAAGTCAGCAAGTCAGTCAGTCAATATTGACCACTCCTGCTTTTAATATCTGCTGTTAAGCAAAGTGCTCTGCTTTCGGCTGTTGTGTCTTTAATGCAATTAATCTAAAATTCTACAATTGTAATTTATAACATTGAAGCCAGGCACAAGAGTGTGTGCCTTTAATTCCAACTGCTTGAGAGTATGTCTTAAGTTTGTCTAAAAGTTTTGAGACCAGCCTGGGGAATAATAGACCTAATCTCTTAAGAAAGAAAAAAATAGGTGTCGGGGATTTAGCTCAGTGGTTCGGTGGCCTGCCTGGCAAACGCAAGGACCTGAGTTCAATTCCTGGTACCAAGAAAGAAAGAAAGAAAGAAAAAGTATTCGTAATATTGAGATAATTTCTTTTATTCTTTTTCCTTCCCTTTCCTTTTATTTGTTTCCTTACCCTTCTCTCCCTACATTCTTTCCTTTCTTTTGTATGTTTATCTTCCTCCCTCTTTCACTTCATTTCCTTTCCTCCCTTCCTCCCTCACTTCCTTTCTTTCCTTTCTTTCTTTTGTATAGTAATATCTTTCATATACTGTATATATTTTTGTTGTTCTTAAAAAAATTTTTTTTTTTGAGACATTCTCACTTTGTAGCTCAGATTGGCCTTAAACTCTCAGAGATTCTCCTGCCTCAATCTCCTGAGTGCCGTGATTGCACCGCCACACTGGCTTATGTTTTATCTCCTTTTTTTTCTTTTGCCTCTCTTTCCTTCCTCTCCTCATTCCCTCCCTCTCCCTTTCTTTTGTCCCTCTCTGTGTTTTCTTTCCTCCCTTTGTTTTCCATCCATCCCACCTTCCCTTCCTTTATCTTTCATATCATTTTTATTTTTATATTTATTTCCTTCCTTTTTCTTTTTGTGGCACTGGGGATTGAGCTCGGGCCCTTGCCGTTTGCAAGGCAAGCGCTGGAACCACTGAGCTAAATCCCTAGCCCTGTTTGTTTGTTTTGAGATAGCATCTTGCTGCATACTCCAGGCTGGCCTTGAACTCACTATGTAGCCCAGGATGTCATCGAACTTGCCTCAAGTACCATGCATTTTTATCAATGTAGCTTTGTAGTGTATCATGAAGTCTGAGATTATGATGCTTCCTGCTTTGTTTTTGTTGTGCAGGATTGCTTTTGCTGTTCTGGGTCTCTTCTGGTTTTATATATAGTCCCTTCTAGTCCTAGGAGGAGCACTGTTGGTATTTCCATTAAAACAACATATGAGTTTTGGTAATAAGGCCATTCGGACAATATTGTTTCTTCCTGTCCAGGAATAGGGGCTATTGTTCCATTTTCTGATGTCTTCTTTTATTTTTTTTTGATGATGTTTTCTTTGTTTGTTTGTTTGTTTTTTTGTTTTTGTTTTTGTTTTTTTTGGTTTTTTGAGACAGGGTCTCACTATGTGATTGAGACTGACCTGGAACTCACTATGTAGCTCAGGCTGGTCTCGAACTCACAGCGATCCTCCTGCCTCAGCCTCCTGAGTGCTGGGATTACAGGTGTGCACCGCCATGCCCGGCTTGTTTGTTTGTTTGTTTGTTTTTTTTTGAGGCAGGTTCTCACCATGTAATCCATGGCTGTCCTGTCCTTGAACTCACTATATAATCAGGGTGGTTTTGAACTCACAGTGATCATGCCTCACCGTCAGGTGTGCTGGAATTATAAGCATGCACTGCCAAGCCTGATTATTTTTTCACAATACTATTATTTTTGTTGTAGAAGTCTTTTATTTCCTTGGTTAGGTTAATTCCTGTTTAATTTTTCTTGTTTCTATTATGAAGGATATTATGGCTTTGCTAATTTCCTTTTTGGTGAGTTCATACAGAAACACTTGATTTTTGTGTTTTTTATTTTCTATGCGGTATATTATTGAATTTGTTTATTAGTTTTATGAGTCTTGGGAGTTTTTTGGATTTTTTTTGTGTAGGGGATCATGTCATCTTCAAATAATGACAATTTGACTTCTTCCTTTCCATTAAGTATCCCTTTTATTTCTTTCTCTTGCATGATTGCTCTAACATTTTGAGTGCTATATAGAACAGGAGTGGTGACAGTGGACATCCTTGTGTTGTTCTTGATTTAAAGTGAAAGCTTTTAGTTTTCCCCCATTTAATATGGTTGGTAGTAGGTTTGTCATAAGTGGCTTTTTTCAGGTTGAGATAAGGTCTTTATTTTTTTTTTAGGCATGTCAAATATTT
>NW_022900936.1:46130726-46133147 GCF_012274545.1 Fukomys damarensis | reverse complement strand
AATCTTCAAGGTTCTCTGATTTTTTTTGAAGTACAATTTTTCATAGTAATCACTAGATTTTCTGCCCATTGTAATTTCACCTTTTTTATTTCTATTTGCATTTCAACGGGTCTCTTTTTTTGGGTATATTTGACTAAGGTTTATCTATTTTATTTATTCTTTCAAAGAACCAGCTCTGTAATTCATTTATTGTTTGTATTTTTTTAGTCTTGATTTCCCTAATTTATATTCTCATCTTTATGATTTCTTTCGTTCTACTAAATTTGGGTTTGATCTGTTTTTTGTATTCCTAAGATCTTGTACGTAATTATGTTATTTATTTGAGCTCACTGTGTGTTTCCAATGTGAATATTCACCACAATAAACTTCCCTCATAGGTGCTTTTCTTGTGTCCCATAGATTTTAGTATGTCATGTTGACATTATTGTTTAATTTTAGGAATTGTTAATTTTTTCCTTGTTTTTTTTTAATGACCTATTATGTATTTAGGAGTGTGTGTGTGTTTTTTTTTTTGTTGTTTTGTTTTTTGGTATTGGGGTTCGAACTCAGGGCCTTGTGCTTGGGAGGCAGAAAGCAGCACCACTGAGCTAAATTCCTGACCCCAGGAGTGTGCTAGCTATTTATTTATTTATTCCTTGTGCTTGCAAGGCAGGCCACCGAACCACTGAGCTAAATCCCTGGCCCTAGGAGTGTGTTATTTAATATCCAGGTGTTTGTAAACTTTTTGTGGTTTCTTTTGTGTTTGATTTCTAACTTCTGTACACTATCATTTGGGATAATTTTATTCATTTTTGCTTAAGCGGGCTTTATGAACTAATGTGTCATCTGTTTTGGAGAAAGATTCCTGTTTTGGTGAAAATAAAGTGTATTCTGTTGTAGGGTAGAACACTGTAGATATCTGTGAAATCCATTTGTTCGAAGGTTTGGCTCAGCTCTTAGACATCTTTGTTAACTTTTCGTTTAGTTGACCTGTCAATTTAAGTTTTTCCTAATGTTATTTGCTCACATAAAGGGAGTACAGTTCTCAAAAATAAGAAATTATCGCTGGGCGTGGTGGGGCATGCCTGTAATCCCAGCCCTCGGGAGGCTGAGAAAGGATTGCTGTGAGTTTGAGTTTGAGGCCAGCCTGGGCTACATAGTGAGATCCTGTCTCCAAAAAAAAAAAAAAAAATTATCATTAATCCAGTACTTTCAACTAGGCATTATTCCAACTTATTCAGTTTTTCCACTAATGTCCCTTTTCTTTTCTAGGATCCAGTCTAACATTTTGCATTACATTTGTTTTTTTGGGTACCGGGGATTGAACTCGGGTCCTTGTGCTTGCAAGGCAGGCCACCGAACCACTGAGCTAAATCCCCAGCCCTGCACTGCATTTAATTGTAACATCATGCCCGGCTTGTTTGTTTGTTTGTTTGTTTTTTTTTGAGGCAGGTTCTCACCATGTAATCCATGGCTGTCCTGTCCTTGAACTCACTATATAATCAGGGTGGTTTTGAACTCACAGTGATCATGCCTCACCGTCAGGTGTGCTGGAATTATAAGCATGCACTGCCAAGCCTGATTATTTTTTCACAATACTATTATTTTTGTTGTAGAAGTCTTTTATTTCCTTGGTTAGGTTAATTCCTGTTTAATTTTTCTTGTTTCTATTATGAAGGATATTATGGCTTTGCTAATTTCCTTTTTGGTGAGTTCATACAGAAACACTTGATTTTTGTGTTTTTTATTTTCTATGCGGTATATTATTGAATTTGTTTATTAGTTTTATGAGTCTTGGGAGTTTTTTGGATTTTTTTTGTGTAGGGGATCATGTCATCTTCAAATAATGACAATTTGACTTCTTCCTTTCCATTAAGTATCCCTTTTATTTCTTTCTCTTGCATGATTGCTCTAACATTTTGAGTGCTATATAGAACAGGAGTGGTGACAGTGGACATCCTTGTGTTGTTCTTGATTTAAAGTGAAAGCTTTTAGTTTTCCCCCATTTAATATGGTTGGTAGTAGGTTTGTCATAAGTGGCTTTTTTCAGGTTGAGATAAGGTCTTTATTTTTTTTTTAGGCATGTCAAATATTTATTATAAAAGGTAGGCTTTGGGTTGCATAGTTTTGACTCAATAGACTAGATGATCTTAAAGGTTATCCACAGTTCTATGAGAGAAGGTCTTTAAATATCTATTTCCTTCAGAGTTTTTATCTTGAAAGAATGTTAGATTTTGTCAAGACTTTTTCTGTGTCTATTGAGATGATCCTGTGATTTTTTTTTTTTTTTTATTGATTTTTTAGGCGTCAAATATTTATTATAAAAGGTAGGCTTTGGGTTGCATAGTTTTGACTCAATAGACTAGATGATCTTAAAGGTTATCCACAGTTCTATGAGAGAAGGTCTTTAAATATCTATTTCCTTCAGAGTTTTTATATTTT